>NC_091849.1:28780314-29089303 GCF_037783145.1 Equus przewalskii
AATAAAAGTCAATTGTTGATATTTTATCCACTTCCAATGTAAGCATTTTAGGACACCCTCTAATTCGATTTAATTTCTCCCAATTTACAGACTATTGCTCTAATGGATATTAATTCTACAAATATTTTACCTTCACAGCATACTACCTTTATTATTATTTTATGCTGTACATATTCGTTTAGATTTACCCATATATTCATAATTGTCAATTCGCTTCATTCCTTCCTAGAAACCTTTCATCTGTGATAATTTTCATTTTGTCTTTTAATAATTTACTGAGTGGCACCTGGTGGTAAAACATATGAATTTTCGTTTATCTGCAATTGTCTTTATTTCACTTTCATTCTTAAGGAACATTTTGTTGGGTACACAATTCTAGGCTTCTAGTTATCTATTTTTCACACATTGAAGATATTATTTTCCTTTCTTAAGGATTTGATTCTGTTGTTACTGTTGAAAAAAATCATTTTCAGTCTTACCAGTCTTACCATTTTCAGTCTTACTTTTTGGAGGTTTTTGTTTTTCCCTTGTTTTAAAATTTTCTCTTTCCATGGTTTTCTCCAATTTCAATATGTCTGTGTATGAAATTTTTTATTTGCCATGCCTGGGATTACTTGGGTTTTTGAATAATGGATTCATATTTTCAAGTTTTGGCTATTTTTAACCACTATGTTTTCAAATATTGCTTAAGACCTATTTTTTCTACTTCTGGAGCTACTATTGTATTTAAGTTAGATTTCACAGTATTCTCTATAATTACTGCCTACTACAGCATATTGTTTGTTCTTTGAGCTTTGTTCTTGATAATATCCAGTTTCCTAATTTTCTCTTCAACCATGTCTAATCTGCTGTTAAATCTATCCACTCTATCCACTCAGTTCCTAATTTGAGTTGTTATAATTTTCCATTCTGGAATTTCTAGTTGTATCTTGTTGATTTTCTTATACGTATGTTTGTTTTCCAGACCTTAAATTCCATTTGTAATGGTGTCTAATTCCCTGGTAAATCTTTTTTTAAAATGTTTTTTGCTGAGGAAGATTCACCCTGAGCTAATATCTGTGCCAACCTTCCTCTACTTTATATGTGGGTAGCCACAGGATGGGCACAGACAAGTGGTATAGGTATGTGCCCAGGAACTGATCCTGGGCCACTGAAGTGGAACATGACAAACTTAACCACTAGGCCATGAGGCTTGCCCTCCTGCTAAATTTTTTAATTCTGGAAATGATCTCATGGATATTGTAAATGTATTTGTCTTATAGTCTGTTTCTGGTAGTTCAATAAGTAGAAATAACTGTGGTTATGTTTCTTTTGTCTATTATTTGTACTGATCGTTTTCACTTTTTTTTATGTACTTGTGTGTTTCCTTATCTTTGATATTTTTTGGTGGGCATTTTGATAATCTTACTTTCCTCCAGAGAAGATTTTCATTTGCTTCTTCCAGGTTGTCAGGACACTCATAATCTGACAGCACTTTAATCCAACCTTAGGTGTCAGATTTTTTGTGTCATCTGCATGATTCAAATCCTGGTTATAATCCATGTGAAGACTGGTTTGCTTCTGGTCATTCTTATAACGGATGTGCAGCCCTTCAGATTCCCATCACTAAGCACAGTGCCAGTTATTAGGGATGCCCTTTCCTTGGCTAGCTCAAGATTTAACCGTTAGCCCCCTAATCTTACAAGGATGTCAAAATGTCGTTTAGAACCTTAAACATTTCTTCAAGATTAGCAGAAGGCCTCACATGAAAGGGTCTCAAATGCTAATTTTGCATCTTTGTATTCTCAACTTCTACTCAGTCTTGGTTTTGTGATTCCTTGTTGCCTTTTTAGTTCACTGATATCTATGAAACATTTAAAGAATATTTCATATAGACTTGTTTAGCAGGAATGTTGGTACAAAGCAACTAGCCCATCTTTATTGCATATGAAAATTTGCAATTTACTTTTAATTTTGCTTGAGAATAATTGGCAAAAATCTGTTACTATAAGTAAGATAGACAGTTTTGTATTATATCATTTTCTCAGAAGAGAAAAGATTATACATCAAAAGAGAGGGAACTTGAAGCCTGCCACTTTCTCCCCATAACTTTCACAGCCTGTTTAATATCCTTATTCCTCAAAGAGTAGATGATAGGATTTAGCATGGGGGTGACAACACTATACAATACTGAGATCAGCCTGTCTTTCTCCAATGCATATGTTGAGATGGGCCGTACATATGTGAAGATGGAACTACCGTAATAGAGAAGAACAATGATCAGGTGGGAGGCACAGGTAGAAAAGGCTTTTTGCCTCCCCTCTGCAGAACTGATCCTTAAAATGGTAGAAATGATATAAAGATAGGAAAGTATGGTACACAAAAAAGGAGTCCAACCAATGAAGACTCCAATGGATAGTAATGCCAACTCATTGACAGAAGTGTCCCCACAAGACAAGATCAATAAAGGAGGTATGTCACAGAAGAAGTAATTGATCCGATTATTACCACAGAAGGGCAGGTGGAATGTCAATGTTGTGTGCACAACTGAATTGAGGAAACCACCAGTCCAGCATGAGGCTGCTAACTGGCCATATAGAGCCTTGTTCATAATAACTGAATACCTTAAAGGCTTACAGATTGCAATATAACGGTCATATGCCATAGCTGCCAAGAGCAAGGACTCTGACCCAACAAAAAAAATAAATGCAAAAAGTTGTGCCATGCAACCCAAATAAGAAATGCTTTTTTTCTCTGATAGAAGATGCGCCATCATCTGGGGAACATTGGTAGTGGTGTAGCAGATGTCAAGAAAAGCTAAATTTTCCAGAAAAAAATACATGGGAGTGTGTAGGCGTGGATCAGTCATGGTCACCAAAATTATGAAGATATTCCCACCTAAGGTACAGATATAAGTTACCAAGAAGATGGTGAAAAGTAAAAATTGCAACTCATTTAAGTTGGAGAATCCTAAGATGATAAACTCAAACAGAGCCGTTTGGTTTTCTCCTTCCATAATATCGCTCTGGTTTTCCTTCTGAAATTGGGAATAAAGAAGTATAGATTTCTGTAATCATGTACTGCTCCGGAAATAGTCTACAAAACAAGAAAATAAAGGTGTCACAGATGAAACTGTAAAATTATTTATCAACAAAAACATTAGATATGTTTGTAAAAATGCACAATGCCACAACAAATAAACTCTGTGCCTTAGGCAGCATAAATATAAACACATTCAGCCTTTCATCTGTAGGTAAAATCTCTTAAAATGAAGACTATAGGCAGTGTTGAATTTTAAAGGAAGCCACAAAAGGCCACATGCACCATAAGTTCTGATGAGAAGAAGGAAAGGCCCAACTGCTTTGTCTTCCTGGGGCTGCAGTAATTTGGACCCTTATTAGACACAGTCTTCATTGGTGGGTCAATCAACTATGCTGCCCTGTGCACTTTTGGAGGCTGACATTTGTAGATTGCAGGTAGAATTAGTTAGTCACATTTTGTATATTACGGAGGAAGAAGAGAGTGGAAAAAGACATAGTGATATCAGAGGTTGATATTATATTTTGGGGGCATTTCCATAAAATATAGAGGAAATTTACAGTTAATCATAACAAATAGATCCTACAGTTCAAGGTTCTGAGACTTGGATATTCAGGTGATATAATTAAACTTTGGCCGTTGAAAACCCTAATAAGACAAAAGAACTATTTTGTGCCAGGAGAACAAACTAATATTCCATGTATCATTTACTGTGTGAAGTTTATTCTATGCTGTATGCCCTTATAAATTGCTACAGCCAAGGTGCACTTGAGCTAGCTCTTAGTGGCTCATAAGATCCCATAGTTAATTTTCAGGAATTTTGTAAGCCAGTTGTTAAATACAGCCATTATTAAAAATGAAGTTACATAAACTTATAATTGAATTAATTCTATCAAAGACAGTGGTAGAAAATACCCAAATTGTTACTCTCTAATCATTTTACACCTTTCTATTATCTGTGCTTTTGAGATTATTAATTTTATTGTATCTGTATGATGGAGATGCCATGAAATGGTGTGCTACAGCTCATGTCTTCCCAAATTCATGTTCAGGGAATCATGTTGATAGCTTGCAGTTGGTTGTTGTGAAAGCATTTATGCCACAGAAATTGGCAAATGTTACAAATTAGAGTTTGATTCATGATTTTGTTGATTGTCTAGGCTTAAGAAAGTGATAGAAAAATGTTAATGATGTAAATTAAACTTAAAAGTGTGTTGTGCTTTTAGTCATTATATTGTGAGGAGGAAACTTTCTTCTAGTATTGAAAAACTGTTATCTACTTTAGGAAAATTGTCATTTATGTCACAGACATATATCTTTATTGATTCATTTTTATCTTACTTATTAACTTAGGCAAAAATATCAACCATTAATGGCATCCATCAACAATGTGAGAGACTTCTTTGTTGAATCAGATAGTATTCAAGGACTTACAGCCAAATTTGATCAAATAGTGGCTGAATTTTAGCCATAGCTTGGCTGTAAATTCAAATATTTGTCAAAAATAAACATAAACATTCTGTGAGCATCAATTGGCTATATGGAATTGACAATAAAAGTTTAATTTTCTTTATTATTATTTGTAAATTGTATGTTAGACATTCTATCAGTGAAATGTGTAACAAACTTGTGTGCATATGTGTATGTGTGTATAATTGTGTGTGTGTATATACATATTTTTTTCCTGAAGCACCGGTTGTAAAACATTTAGCAGCCCACCACTGGCTACAGCTCTTGAAGGTATTTCCTCTACTATTTTGTGACCTGATCAGTTCAGAGCAGTAAATAAGTTGCCCAAAGTCACATAGCTAGTCAGTGCCAATGTGAGGATTCCAAGCTGGTTAGATCTGAGGCCATAGTCAAAGCTCTTTTAACAGCCTAAGATGGGAAGTAGGTCTCATTCTGCATGCCAGTTCTGATCTATTGGTATGGATTTCCTAGTAGTACTGTATGGATAAATTAAGCGAAGATATTCCCTAATTCAGAAATCATTGACCAAGTTCAACCATGGAAAATGAGATGATAGTGATAGCATACAAGCCTTCCATTTGTCAACCTATGGAATACCATCCTACCATTTTTCATTCATGGTCTAAATATGAGAACTTGATTTTTGAAAATTTGCTGGGGCACAGCTTCTCCCATCCTACCTCCAAACAAGCGTATACATTTGTATTTTTACATCCAAGAAAAATTGGACTTGGATAATGAGGGTACAATCAATAAAATTATTTTTTGAAGGTTGTTCTCTAGATCTTTACTATCTTCTGTCAAATTCTGAGGACCATGAGACCAAATAGGCCCTAGTACCAGGATCGGTCATGCTGTCATTAAACACCAGTAATAACACGTTGCAGCATCAGTTTTATTACAACTTTTTAATAACTCCATAGCTATACTGGTAAAAGTAAAGAAGACAAAGGATACTCAAAAACTGTGATGAACTTAATATCACCAACCACCTTATTAGATAAACACACAAATTATCATGATATAAAAAAATTAGTTAAAAAATTTTTAGAATTTAACAGTTTTATGTAACTATATAAATGTCTAATTCATTGCTTGTTGGTGACTTTCCCTATATCTTATATTGTCATAAGAGCTGGAATCATTGTAGAATATTTTTTCAGATTATAAAGTATGAAAATTAAAATTACTATTTTTATATTAATGTGTATGATAGAAGTGAGCATAAACCACAGGAAGATGATTTTCACTTTTACAATATGAAAACTGTCCAAGAGGCACTCTTAGTTTGTGTTCCCCAATTTAACTGACTCGTAATTTTTCTGATTATAAGAGTAGTTTGTGTTTATTGTAGACTGTGTAGATAATGCAGAAAAAGAAAGTTACAATATTCCATAACCAAAATACTAGAGAAGACTGCTGTGAGTGTTTTGGTTTATGTCTTTATAGTCACTTTGGCATACATGTCAATAAGTATTCTCCTGAAACATACATTTTTTGAGTTTTATATTGTTCCGTTATATTAAAGTGTCATATCTCAATAAATATTTGGTTTATCAAAGGTTTTGTTATTATAATGTATATAATAAGAGACATCTAAATTACGATACTTAACAAAATATCTTTAGATTATTCTCTAAGTATTTCTTGAGAATAACTTACTAGGAAGAGTAGAAGTAACTTACACGATTTTGGTACTGATAGTCATATGGCAATAACTTAATATTGGACCAAAAAGGAAAATATAAATATCATCTTGGTTCATCTTTGACAATATATCAGAGGTGAAAGAGGATAGAAGCAGGAGAGTAAGGAAACCTGAGTATTTGTCCTTAGCTCTGACATCAATTAACCTTTTGAGCTTTGGAAAGTCATTTAGATTCTCTGGTACTTAGTGGACCCATTTAAAAAATTAGGGAATTGTGCTACTCCAGAATTCTAGAAAATTATTCTGATTGTATGACAATAATTAATTAGTCACTTTGGTTGTTTAATGTAGTGTAATAAAAATATTAAAAATCAAAGGTTTATATCAGTTTCTCACTTTTCATTCAATTCTTTTGCAAAGGTAATAATTGACCTGGGTTAATTTATTTCTTTGTATTCAATATTATGATCTTAGGAGGTCATACTCCAATGAGATATTCCATGTGAAATACTAATTCATAAACAGTGAATGTAATTACAATAGATGAGTGTTTCATTGATCTTTACCATCTCTCATTCTCTCCACAACAAGGGAAACTGTTCAATGCTGTGATCCAGATGCTTCTTATCAAGATTATAATTCATGAACTTGTACATGCACATTAATAAGTTTGTTTTTATTGCTTTTATTTCAGTGACTTAATGGGTTATTTGTTGAATTTTCCCCAGTTGTTTTAGCATCACAGAACCAAGATAGAGTCTTAGGGATGGTAAAAAAAAGAAGGAGCCAGCCCTCGTGGCCTAGTGGTTAAAGTTTGGGACTCACTGCTTTGGTGGCAGGGGTTCACTTCCTGGTCATGGAACCACACCACCTGTCTGTCAGTTGCCATGCTGTGGCAGCAGCTCACATAGAAGAACTAGAACAACTTGCTGCTAGAATGTACAACCATGTACTTGGGCTTTGAATTGGGGAAAAAAAAGATAAAAGAAAGAAAACAAAAACTTATATCAGAGTGAAGATAATAGGAACTATTGTTAAATTCAGAATCCCTTTAATATAATTATCTCATTCAAACTTTACATACTTATTGAAAGCCAGAATAATTTTAAATTTATATGTATGACCTCTAATGCAGTTAGTAGGTTCTTAATAAGTGCTGAGGTGAACTTATGAGATATACAGTGAAGCATACAAGTAGCTGAATAGAAGAAAATAGCTAATTGCCATATCAATATCAAGGCCTGTTCTTAACTCTCCCTGGAAATTATAGTACAGTTTCAAGTCCATTTGCTCTCTGACACTCTCCTAGATAACCATTTTAAACTTTCTCTTCTGTCTTCAAGTCTTGAACTACCTGCTTTTTCTGTATTTACTCTCAACTGCTGGCTTTGCTTCCTTGTCTATGAGAAATTTGAAACAACAGAAGAGAACTTCTAGACTCTCATCATTAAATTTGTTTTACCTACGCATATATTCTGTTTTCCCATTTATTTCTATATTACTAGAGATCAATCCTCTGTGCTCTTTTTTAAAGCCAATACCTTTACTTGTGTGTTTGATACTACCTTTAACTTAATCAAAGATGCACTCCAGCAATGCCACTCCCTCATCCATAATTCTTTCCTTTCTCTACTGAAATATTCCCTTCAGCAAAGAAACAAGCTATTATTTCTCCTACCATATTTTAAAAAATCTTCTTTTATCACTATTTTTCCTCACTAGTTTCATCCATTTCTCTGATATTTACATTAAAGCTTCTAAAAAATTATGCCTAAATTGTCTCCATTCCCACTCCTTCCAATCTCTTTTCAAAACATTTCATTAGGCCTTTATCCCAAAATTTCACTCATCCACAGTTTTGGATCAACTGTGGAATATATATACACAGAATCTTAGCACTTATCATCACTTCTCAGCCACCAAATGAGTTTCCATTATGTCTCAGTTAGATTAATTTAACAGCTTCCTGCTCCTAACACTGCCCACCTATGGTTTGTTTTCAACACAGCAGCCAGTTGTGTGTAAACCACCTTACATCATCATATGTCTACTCACAAACCTTCAAACACACTCCAACTTAGATTGTAAATTCAAATTCTTACAAAAGCCTACAAACTGTAAAAATCTTTGTCTTTTTATTTCTCTCCTAATTTCCTTCTCTGCTCCCAGCTCATTCAATCAATTCTCATTGGCCCCTTGCTGTTCCCCTTTATACTAGCTCTTCCCCATGACTATTCATCTGATAAAAGTCTTAACTTCATTTTAGTTTTTGCTCAAATGATATTTACTCAATGAAACTGATCCTGACCATCCTATGTGTGCTCTCCTATGCTCTGTATCCCTTTCACATATCCCTTTCATTTCTTCATGACAACAGCACCTTCCAATATACCATATAATTCACCTATTTAATATTGTATTGTTCATTGCCTGTTCCCTGAGCAGAATATTAGTTTCATAATGTCAATGTATTAACTGTTAATGATGCATTCTGAGAATCTAGAACAGTACCTGGCACACGATACATATTTGTTAAATGTTGAATCAATCTTCAGGGTCTCCCTTCATAAGGAATTAACTTGGAAAACTGATTTATCTTTGCAGAAAGCTTACAGGGAAATTTCTGTTTTTTCGAGACAACTTCATTTAGCCTCACTTACCCCGTTTTGTTTAGTTTGATTGTCTGTAGTAGTGGTTCAACCAGGAATTGTCTTGGAGAAACACTTCACCCTTATAAAGAAATAATAGCCTCTGCCTCATATTTTTGTGTGAACAAGAATGAAATTCTTCTGCAGTCCTACCATCTCTGCCCACTTATCTTTAGAGACAATTTAACTGTGGCAGGAAGCTGCTGCTATCTCTCCTTTCTTCCAATTCATATGTCCAACAACAAGAACCCCCTTCTTTACTCCTGTTTATATGAGTTCTTTAAAAAATTACACACCATGTAGTGAAAATCTAATTACTTTCCCCTAAATAGCAATGATGAGGACATTGGGGACTTTGGGTATCTTACTAGTAATTGAGGTGTATTGTAAAATTCTCTGGAGTGGCAAAATCAAAAAAAAAGATCCTGCTATTATCATTTTCCACACACACACAAATACTGCCATTATCGTTTCCCACAATATTAGATCTTTAATATTGGATATAGATGAAAGTCATTATTACTGCTGTTGTTTTTATTTTTGTTTTCAAAATGTTGTTAATGTGAACTTTATATAATTACAGAAATTTAAATAGCATACAATTACATAAATTTAAATTTAAAAAGCTATATTTTTATATTATATATCTGTCTCATTTGAGTCACAAAACTACTTTTGAGATGGGTGTATGTGGTAGGCAAAATTCTAAGGTGACTTTTAATAACCTCACCTTTATATGATCTCCTTTTATTGAGTAAGGACAGAACATATGAATATGATGAGATATTAGTCCCATGATTATGTTATATTATACGACAAAAAAAGAGATTTTGCAGGGGTAATGAAGTTCTGACGTCAGTAGGCTTAAAATAAGGAGAATATGCAGGTGTACCTGAACTAACCATTTGAGCCCTTTAAATCTGGGTCTAAAGTTCAGAGATTTGAAGCAGGAGAGGGGTTTGAGTATGAGAAGTTCTCCACTGCTTAACCCTGGAGGGTGCCACATGGCTAGAAGTGCAGGCAGCCTCTGAGTCAAGAGCAGCCCCAACTGACAGCCAGCAAGGAAACAGAGATCTTGGTTCTGCAACCACAAGGAACTGAATTTGGCCAACAACCTGAATGATGTGGGAAGTAGCTTCTTCCCCGTGGATTCTAGAAGGGAATGCAGCCTATCCAACCTTTGATTTCAGCCTTTTAATAAGCTGAGCAGAAAAGCCAGCCACGCTGTGTCTGGAATTCTGACCTACAGAACTGCGAGCTAAGAAATGGTTGTTATTTTAAGCCACTAAATTTGTAGTCACATAACAATGAAAAACTAATACAATGGGATTAATCATTTTTATGTGAGAAGTTTTACAAGTAATAAAAACTACCGAAAACTACATCTTCTCACTGTATGATGTTCCCCACTATTTCACATCTGTTTACTTATGACCTAAAGTATTAAAACACTTTTATTTGACAACATAATTCTTTATTTCCACATAGAAACAATGATTGTTTCCTCCACAGCACTCTGCTATTTTCCATCTAAGAAATAACAGAAAAGGTCATTGTGCTAAGTATAAAGAAATATGAGGCACTTGTTCCACAAAGTAAAACCTTAAAATATAGCATAATATTTAAAAGTTTTGTTTCTTACCTCCTTCTATAAAATGTCATCATAGGCAGTGTAATCAACTGACAATAACGTCAAGTGATTCACATTTTGATTCCAGTCATTATGAAGATATTTGTGTGACACACAAATTTCAGCCAATATTCATGGTGAAGAGATGAATTTTTAAAGTTACAGAATTTCAGCAATGAAAATTATTCTAGAGATCATCTAAATCTAAAAGTGAAATTTTCAGTGTTAATAGAGTTGAATTAAGTCAGTGTTTCCCTCTTACCCTTTGCAAAATTTCCTAAAACAAAGACAGAGAGGAAGAAGTGTAAATCCAAACTGTATTTCAAAAAAATTAGGAAAAGTCTGAATCCCAGAGTAATAAAATAGAAATAAAAATTCAGAAAGCAGTGAAGATGAATCAAGGCAGTGGGAAGATATTAAGAGAGGAAGCCCATTGCTGCAAAGCTAAGAAAAAGATGCCAAATTTCACTTTTCCTGAGTAAGTGGCACAGGATAAGATATCAGACAGTCAGTGGCAGGAATTTTTCTTGACCTGCTTTGGCTTCTAGGAGTAGAGTAATTATCATAGAATCAAAGAAATAAGCCATATTTGACAGAAGTACTTCAGGAATGTAGAAGGGATGTGCAGAGAAACTCTGCATATTTGAAGGAAATATTCTGTTATTAAAGCTGTGAGAAGAACAGCTACAACTGTAAATCTCAGCTGGCTGTGGAGAAGTATAGTCTAATATATATTTATTATGTATATTAATATACATGTATTAATATATTAATTATATTAATATAAATATTAATAAATATATATTTATATATAAATATAATATTTATTTAATATAAATTTATGTAATATAATTTATTATAAATATAATATGTATTTATTTTACATATATTATATAATATATTATAAATAAATATAATAAATATTAATATATTGTATATAATATATTATAAATAAATATTAATATATTATATAAAATATATTAATAAATATATATTATATATTAATATATATTTAGGAAATTTTAGGAAATATATATATACATACACACGGATACAACCATGTCATAAGAAATATTTCTGCCAGCCTGACTGCTGCCCATACTAAGAGGTGGTTCACAGAGAAAGAAATCACCTCACTCCAAAAAGTGATCAGAAAAGCTTCAGCTAAACTTGTATTATTGGCACCAGTAGAACAAGTTGTTTCATGTAAACCCTCAAGTTGATAACTAAACAGTAGGTCAATATACTAAAAATCCCTTTAAAAACTGACAAGACAGCAAGGATTTACAGGACCAATATCCAGAAGAAAATGGCAATCTAGTATGGAGAGTGCAGCATTTGTCATCAAGTTCGAACAGCAGAATTAAATTTTTCTATTTTTATCCTTTATTTAATTGGCTTTTTAAAAATTCACCTCTCTTTTCACTATATATATAAAATACCTTTTCTACCTTTACTGAGGTAGGATTGATAAATAAAAATTGTACATACTTAGGTTATACACCATGATTTTTTTTATTGAGGTCATATTGGCTTATAACATTGTGTAAATTTCAGGCATACATTATTATATTTCAGTTTCTGAATAGACTACATCATTTTCACCACCAATAGTCTAGTTTTTTTCTGTTACCATACATGTGTGCTCCTTTATCCTTTTCACACTCACCCCACTGTCTCCTCTGCTGGTAACCATTAATCTATTTTCCTCATCTATGTGTTTCTTTATCTTCTACATATGAATGAAATCATACCATATTTGTCTTTCTTGGGCTGACTTATTTCGTTTAACATAATACCCTCAAGGCCCATATACGTTGTTTTAAATGATGCAATTTTGTCTTTTTTATGGCTGAGTAGTATTTCATTGTATATATATACCACATCTTATTTATCCATTCATCCATTGGTGGTCACTTAGGTTGCTTCCATGTCTTGACTATTGTGAATAATGCTGCAATGAACATAGGTATACATACATCTCTGAGTTGTTGATTTCATGTCCTTTTGATAAATACCCAGGAGTGGGACAGCTGGATCATATGGTGTTTCTATTTTTAATTTTTTGAGAAATCTCCATACTGTTTTCCAAAGTGGCTGCACCAATTTGCCTTCCCGTCAGTGGTGTATGATCGTTCCCCTTTCACCACGTCCTCTCCAACACTCGTTATTTCTTGTCTTGTTAATTATAGCAATTCTGACTGGTATAAGGGGATATCTCATTGTAGTTTTGATTTAATCCATTGTGAGTTAATTTTTGTATATGATGTAAGTTAATGGTCTATTTTCATTCTTTTGCATGTGGTTGTCCAGTTTTCCATACACTACTTATGGAAGAGACTTTCTTTTCTGCATTGTATTTTCTTGGTTTGTTTGTCAAAGATTTGCTGTCCACGACACGATTTTTTTAAGGTGTACAACACCGTGATTTAAAAGATGTATACATTGTAAAATTAACACAACCAAGTTAATTAAGACATTCATCACCTCAGTTACCACATAACTAAAAAATATTTTGAACTTCTTATGGGTGAGGAAACACAACTAAAATTAGCAGTAAGTCGTATAAAGCACTTCAACAATGCATATATGTCACATATATAAGGGATTTTCTGTCCTTTTTACTCACATGCGAACAAACAAAAACAAAAGAAAATTCTAATATAAAGATATATTTATTTATTTTCCTTACCACTCTAGCTCAGATACACATTGATATATTTGGTAAACCTCCAGAGTTCTATAAATCACACTTCTCTGACTATACAAAGTCCCTCTACATAAACAGTTAGCTAGAAAAATCCATATCAAGTTATTAATAATAATTAGGACTTTAACTTTTCTAACAATGAATGTGGTATGTAAGAGAGAGAGTATAAGAAAGAGACATTAAGAGGGATTCAATAAAAGAAAGAGAGAGACAGAGAAAGAAACTGAAAACAAGAAGGAAAACCAGAAGCCTTGGGTATTCATGATGACTAAATATCTATGTAGATAAATAAGCTCACTGGAAAAGAAAAAAAAGCTGAGCTTATCATTCAGTATAGGTACACATAACCACTAAATAAATGTCAAAAATTTAATTGTGTGTATGTGTATGTAAGGATACATCCAGTGTATCTAAGAATTATTCAAAGACCAAAATAAATATTTGAGAATTTTTCATTATTCTTAATAGTAATAATTATTTTTACATCACCAATATCACATGGGCTGGTATACTCAGACTGCTATGTTTGTGATAATAGTATCATATATCAAATAGAATATTGCTTCTACTTTAGACAAACACTTTCTATTCGTCCTAGGTTTTATCTCCAATTATCTACTATAATAACTTCTTCACCTGCCATATTCTGCCTTACTTGCTGATTGTTTACATTCCTATCTAATTCTTCGCCCTAAAGTATAAATTCTTCAATGGTGAAGACTGTTTTACTTGTTATTTCTCTTATTACCATAAAAATTGAATTGATTCATGACCAGAGAAGATAAATTGTCACCAATGAAGTTGTCTTTGATAGTAAAGTCAATATACTAATTTCAAGATTATGTCTTAAAAATATAGAGTTCTGGGCACAAAAAGAATTAGTTAATAGGAAGGAAAACTCAGTTCAAACCATCCCTATTATGAGAAAAGCAAATTTAAACCTATATCACACCCTTGTTATGTTCACAGGCTAAGTTTTACATACTATAAATATTTCTTGGCGATAACATAGATAAATAAAAACTGATAATCATCTTTGATGCTTCTCACCTTCATGTCACACATCAAGGTATTAGCAAATATTGGAAGTTCTATGTTCAATACACCTCCAGAATTTAACAACTTTTCTTACCTCCGCTACTGTCATCCTGGTCTAAGCTTCCAACAATTCTCATTCAAAAGATTATAAGGAAATGCTAACTGATTCCATCCTTGCTCCCTTACTCTCTATTCTCAACATAGCCTTTATTGTGACTCACCACAGAAATCATTTCAAGTCAGTTCTTTGCTCAAATGCCCCAATATCATGCTATGTCACCTAGAGTAAGTGCTGAAATATTTCAGATGGCAAACATAATGTCAATTTCTTGCCATTCTCTCCATTACCCACAGAGTTCCAGGCACATTGGTCATCTTGTGTTTCCTCACACACAAGAAAGGCACTCTGTCCCAATGCTCTTTCACTTGATGTTGTTTCTATATAGAATATTATATCCTCAGATACTTGCATGACTCACTCACTCATTTCCTTCTGCTTCTGCCCAAATGTGACTTTTTTGGAGAAGACTTTGTTAAATCAAACACACACAAAAGTGCCCAGCATAGCGTGCTGTTTCTTCCTTACCTTCCATAATTTGCATTACCTTATGACAAAGCCATGCATTTATTTATTCATATTTTATTGTCTGCCCCTGAATTAAAACAAGATCCATGACCTCACGGATCTTTTTCACTGCTGTATCCTCTGCAAGTTGAACACTGCCTGCTCAAAAAATACTTCGAATGAATGAATGACTAAAGGAAGAGTAATTGGAATCATATACGTGAAGAACATAGTTACCAATGGTACAAATTTTGGGAAAGAAATTCAAGAAATGTATCAATTTATCATGTATTAGAATATGAATACCATAAAGATCAGTGCAGTTTTCATTTGTTCTAACAATGCCACTGATTTTCTTTAGGCAAACAGCTTCTTCCCAAAGACTTTCTTCAGAGCCAACATCACTTCCTTATTCCTAAGGGTATATATCAGTGGATTCATTACTGGAGTGACAGTAGTGTGTATGACAGCCACAAACCGACTCTGTTTTACAGAGGTGGCAGAGGTAGGGGTTATGTAGGTGAGTGCCACAGTTCCATAAAAGAGAGATACCACCATGAAATGAGAGGCACAAGTGGACAGAGCTTTGTGGAGCACACTGCAGTTCCGGTTCTTGAACAGAAGAAAGCTGATAATATAGCAGTAGGAGAGCAGGGTGAGAAAGCATGCTGCCATAGCTAAGCTGCCAGTGACAATATAGATGAGCCACTGATTGAGCCGTATATCCCCACAAGCCAATTCTAAAAGGGGCTTGACATCACAGAAGAAGTAGTTGAGTTTTTGAGAGCAAAACTTCAGGCGTGCAGTCATGACAGAATGCATCAGAGCATAAAAGAAACTGGTGAACCAGGTCACAGCTGCCAAGAGAATACACACCTGGGGGTTCATGGTGACAGAGTAACGAAGTGGGTAGCAGATGGCCACGAATCGGTCAAAGCCCATCATGGCCAGCAAGATGGATTCAGTGCAGCCCAGAAAGTGGAAGAAGTGTATCTGAGTGATGCAACCTAGGAAAGATATGGCTTTACGGGTGGAGAGGAGGTTTGACATTAGTTTGGGCAGTGTCACTGAAGAATAGCAGATATCCAGACAAGAAAGATTTCCCAGAAAAAAATACATAGGGGAGTGGAGTCTTGGCTCTAAAATGATGATCAATAATATAGCCCCATTTCCCAACAGGTTTATTATGTATAGAATGAAGAAAATCATGAAGATTACAGGTTGAAGTTCCTGAATGGAGATCCGACCCAGCAAAAGAAACTCATTCACTGTCGTGTAATTCTCCATTACTTTAAGAAGGAAAGATAACAATGACAATTAGCAAATATTTTCCAGTGCACTGTATTGGTTAAGTGAAGCAAGTTTATCATCTGGAAGAACATAAGGATGATTCAATGAACAGAATGACTAGGAATGCTAAAGCTGAATTCATCTGCAACATAAGGAAAACAAAAATATATGATGCCCTCTGAGCCATTGTGGTATATGTGATACACAGTACGAGTAAAGGTACTAAGAATGCTGAGTTAAACCTAAAAAGAAGCTAATAAATAATAAAAGCTGATAGTCAAAGAAGACATAAAAGTAATAGAACAGAACTCAATTCTAGCTGCATCTGTGGCATTAAAATTAGTATATCTAATTTTAGTCTGTCAGAGATGCATCTATAAAATTTGAAAACACTTTTTAAAGTGGAAGGCGTGAGTACACATTAATTCTGGGTATTGATAGTAACATGGCAGTAGCCTAGATCCAAATTTCCTAACTTGTCCTAAAACAAACAAATAAACACACAAATTAAAAACAAAGGGGAAAAAAGGAGAATGAAATTCCCCAGAATCTAAACCTTGATGGAACTAGAAAACCTTTTTAAAAATCCAAAAACTTCAAATAATATGTAGGCAGAGGGAAGACAAATGAGTAGAATCCGTGTCAGCAGTCACAAGAGTGCATCAGAGCAGCATGGCCATGTTTACAAGAAGGAAGAACCCAAAGCACTGACCAGTTGAAATAACATTTAAAAAATGGTGAAATAGGGGGCTGGCCCCGTGGCCGAGTGGTTAAGTTCGCGCGCTCCGCTGCAGGCGGCCCAGTGTTTCGTTGGTTCGGGTCCTGGGCGCGGAGATGGCACTGCTCATCAAACCACGCTGAGGCGGCATCCCACATGTCACAACTAGAAGGACCCACAACAAAGAATATACAACTATGTACTGGGGGGCTTTGGGGAGAAAAAGGAAAAAATAAAATCTTTAAAAAAAATGGTAAAATAAACAAAACAGCTCTTTACATACTTAGTTACTTGCACAAAAAAAATTCATACACACACTATATACACACATATTCGACTATATCTACATTAAACAAAAAAGGAATGATTAAACAGATCAAGAAATTCAAAGCTTTTTAGCTAATGACTTGTGCCATAAGCCCATTTGTTGTTCCATCTTATAATTTCCACAATCTAAATTCAAAGAGATTTCCCAGTTATTCTCACTCACCCTTTTTAGTCATCTCAATTTCTTTCCATACAAAAGAAAACAAATCCTCCTTCTAATCTAATCTGTTTTGTTCTACCTAATATCTGTGTCAACTGAGTTTACTCTTTACTCCTGTCTGTACACACCTTGGAATAAATATACACTTTTGGTGCATAAGGAAATCCAAGAATCAAGGTTGTAATGTATTGATTATCTCTTTGAATAAAATTAACAAAAGAGTCTTGGTTGCTCAGAATCTCATAAGACAAACGTCTTATATCTAAGTGTTAGAATAAATCCCAGAATATTTGGCCTTCATTCCTATTCTGACTGGAAAATAAACAAGCTGAATCCCCTCTGACTCTTGCTAGTGGTGTCCCATGCATAGATGTCTTGGGATGTCTTCCCAAAAGCCTCATTATTCCTTTCTCTTTCCAGAGGTATTTATTTTTATTTTTGGCATGCATTGTGAACATTTTTCTACATTTAACATCACCACCACCAACAAAAATAGTCATGCAGAGTCTTGGGTTGTTGAATAAATGAGAACAGGACAGGAAATATGAAAGAAAGAAAGGACACAGTTCCTACCCTTGGGATACCTAACAGCTAGTGGATACAAACTGTGTCATTACTTAGAGAAAGATATTTAAAACTAAAAGAGAAGTTTTCTAAGAGGGTAAATCCTATGTGTTCTCACCAAAAAAAAAGACAGTAACTATATGAAGTGATATATGTGTTAATTAGCTTGACTGTGGTGATCATTTTACAATGCATACTTCTATCAAATCTTAAAGTTGTATATTGTAAATGTATGTATTTTAATTATCAATTATACTTCAATAAAGCTGGAAAAAATAAAATAAAAAATAAAAGATGATGAAGTTTAAACTGAGCTCACTGCACACAGAGAAGGTACATGGTTTGACTTGAGAAACATCAAACAGAAAAACAAAAGTAGAATGAAAGACAGATTACTTTCAAAGGAGCAACAGTTTGAGTAATAGCTGACATAATGTGAACAATAGAAAACAGAAGTCAGTGAGAGTTAATATCTATCCATATAGACTGCATACCAAGCAATCATATATTTCACAAGTGAGAATGAAATAAGGACATTTTCAAAGAATAAATTGTAAGACTTACTATCAGCAATACCTCACTAAAAGGGACCCTAAAGAATATACTGCAAATAGAAGGCAAGGCAAGAGAAAACAGGTGAAAACTCTGGGATGCAAAAAAGATATAAAAATCAAAACCCATGGTTAATAACTGATAAACCTAAATAAACATTGTTTGTATAATACATGATTAATGTCTACTGGTGTTAAAAAGGAATAAGTCTATTTTAAAAGTAACATAATCATTTAAAACAGAATGACTTGAATGGAATTAAAGTGTCCAAATGTTCTTAGATTGATAAATGTACATGTTACAATTTCATGGGCAAAAACATAAAAGAAAAAAACAGAATGCAAAACTTCCAAATTAGCAGAGAAAAAACAACCAAAATGATAAAACATACTGACTCAAACTAAAAGAAGGCAAGAAAGGAGAAAAAAAGGTCAAAAGGCAGGATAAATTGAAAGTACAAAATTAGTATTGGTAGATACAAATTCAAATTCATAAAAATTACAATAAATATAAATGGACAAAAAGCTACAATTAAAAGACAAAGATTATCAAACTGGATTTATTTATTTATTTTTTTTGTGAGGAAGATTGGCCCTGAGCCAACATCGTTGCCAATCTTCTTCTTTTTGCTTGAGGAAGATTGTTACTGAGCTAACTTCTGTGCCAGTCTTCCTCCGTTTTGTATATGGGATGCCTCTACAGCATGGCTTGATGAGTGGTGTGTAGGTCCGTGCACTGAATCTGAACCAGCAAATGCCAGGCCACCGAGTGGAGCACATGAACTTAATCACTACACCACCAAGTAGGCCCCTAAACTGGATTTTTAAGTGACATAATAATGAATTCTCAACATTTATTATTAAAGGTATTAAAGAAAAGATTACTTCTCACAGAGTAATTTTCGATTGGCAGAACAATATGGAAAAGAAGGTATGCAGATACCTCCAAAATTATCTTTGCAAAAATTATTATTCTATTATAAACATTTTTCGTGGGCTCAAAATAGATCCTGGCTACGAATGGAAGGAATTGACAGAGATTCTTAAAACCTACTTGAGCCACAAATGTTCTCACTATGATTGGTTCATAGATGCACATGTTGAAGATCACAGACTGTGGAGCCACACCTCCTAGGGTTTTAATCTTGGTTCTGCTAGATACGTGACCTTTATTTAAACTTTCTGGACTTTGGTTTTCACTTCTGTAAACAGAGGATAATAATGGAAGCAATCCATGTGATTGATGGCGAAGATTAAATAAGCTAATATTTGTAAGTAAACAAGTTCTATAATAGTGATCACACAGAGACACACACATGGGCACATCCATGGTCAATAAGAATTCTAAATAATAAGGATAAAGTCATTTTGCAAGGAGCAGAGAGAGAACTTGTGAAGTCAAGAATCATAATCTAGAAACTCCAATCATTTATCCAGAATTTTATCCAGGTCTACTGCAGTATGACATTTGCTCAAGGATCAATTTTTATCAAAACTCAATTTTTTCTTTCATGAAAACTGACTAGCTGATTCTAAATTAACAAAAAAGAATAGGAAGCCATGTAATATCAAACCAGTTTAATGAAAATTAATAGTAATTGATGAAGAAAGGACTTTCCTTTCTTTGTTCTTGTCAAAGTTATTATGAGTAAAACTATACACTAAAAGCATGAGCATGGACAATTAAACCAAGAAAGTAGATTAGGTAGCATGGAAATAGAAATATTTCTTTTTACATTGTGGTATTCGAGACATAGCATTACAATACCAGAATGGTTGTGAAGGGGAAAAACTTGTGCTGGAAAAATTGACTCAACCTATTTGATTAAAAACCAAAAAGGATAAAAAGACATCATCGTTTCACATCATCTCTCCTCTCCTCATAAAAATGACAGATGTAAAAGAGATGTGAATGTAATAAGTAAAAATTTTAAATATCTTGGAGGATATATAAGATTATATCCTCATGGCACACAAAAAATCAAAATCATTGCATCAAAAATGATCACATTTGAACCTTATTAAAATTTAAAGAGAACAAACTTGTGTATATAATGGATATCATTAACAAAGGTAAAATGAGACAAAACAGGAAAAGACATTTGTTGTACATACAGCAATAAAAACATTAGTAGCGCTCAGAAATACTTTCTAATCCAAAGGAAACTACATATATAAAGTCTACTCTAAATTAATAAAAAAGAAACAAACAAAATGGAAAAGTTTACAAAGAATAACAGAGACAATTTACAGAGAAAGAAAACCAAATGACTAACAAATGAATATATTCTTAACTTCCTGAAACCAGAAATATTCATTTTAAATCCTCATTAAAATATGATTTAAAGTCCATCAGTTTAGCGAAAATTAAGTTATGGAAGTGAGTAATAAGAATTCATTCACTCTTGGCAGAGTCTATGTTGATTCGATCATTTTGAAGAGCAATTTGGTAATACCTAGTACGATGAGAACTGTGCATACCCTAAAATTTAGTGCTCACATTTAAGAACGTGCTTTAAAGAAACTCCCAGTTGCTTACACAAGGGGCAGAAAGAGGATCATTGCTGCAGTGCTCATAACAGGAAGAAACGAAAATAATCAACTATCTGTCTTGAAAAGACAAGTTTTTATTCACACAAAAAATAGAATTCTGTGCAACATTTACAATGAATAAACTGTTTCTCTCTCTCTCTATATATATATGTGCATTTCAACTAGAATAAATGTAAGGAGCAATGTTTAACTAAAAAAGGGACAGATTCACACATTAGATATGAAGCCTCTTATTTGGAGTTGAAAAGCTAACAAACAGTTACTTTATATTGTTAAAGAGTAAACTTATTTGTAATACAAGTATTGAAATGCATAGGAATTACACATATTATATATAACAGTATTTACATTATATTAAATATTATACTATATTTATTACTTGTCACATTATATGTGTAATATATGTGTTATATATGTGACTAAATATTATATATATAACATTGTAATATTATGTTATAAATATATATCAACATAAAACCTGCCTGAGCCACAAACGTTCTCAATATGATTAGTTTATAGATGCATACGTTGAAGATCACAGACTCTGGAGCCAGAGATATATATATGTGTGTACATATATAATATATATATGTGTATTATATGTGTATATGTATAAAATACATTATACACATATTATATGTGTATAATATATAATATGTATATATATAAAATATGTATATTTCCCCTAGGCGAATGAAAGGAGGATGAGAACTTTAGCGCTACTAGTTATTTATAATCCCAAAAGAGCTTAGATACTACCTTCCTTCTATTACACTAGGAAAAGTAGTTTCCTTGGTGTCTGAAAAAGCACACATTATTATTAGCGTGAGTCCTTAAAAGCATCAAAAACTCAATCTAACTGACTTGTATAATTATGAGTGCATAATTCTATAACATGTATATAGCTTTCAGAGTTAAATCGAAGTAATTGGAAATCATTTGTGGATAAACCAGACCAGACACTAGACATAGACCGGAATACTTGAAAGAAAACTATATAATTATGTTTGAAAATTGTCCTCTGCAATTTTGAAACACCATGAAGTGATTTATTGAATGAGTACTGTAAATTTTCATATCATAAATGTTACAATATAAATATCAGAAGGAAAAGCTGAGAAACATCTCTCTAGTGTTGTGTTAACTGGATAGAATTCAGTCTTTAATTCAATTAGAGCAATGGACATAGGAGGCTGTTTTACAATAGGACATTGTCATCATCACAAAAATTATCTGGCAGGGCAGACCAAACTCAATGTATAAATAAGTCAACATGCATTATAATGATTATCAGCATGGTGTGGAGCTTCAAGGATCTGACTAGAGGCATAATATACACCTAGGAGGGTTTCCACAATCCCTCTCCCTTTTTAACAGCATCTAACTCACTCTCTCCTTAATTACAGAATGTGTCTGCTGTGGGTAAGTAACGAGCTTGCTCCCTCTGGGAGGCCTTATTCAGGAAATTTCTTCCAAAGCTGTTTGTTATATAATTCCTTGCAAAGGCAGAGTTTGGTTAAATTGTTAGTCAGACTTTGGTTGGTAACATCAGGGAATTTCTAGAAAAGCCGTAACTGCTGGAAAATGTCTGGAGGAGGAGTTTAGGGTGACCTGTGGGCTGATTAATCTCTTCAGAGTAAACAGTCTTAACACTGCAAGCAATTAATATTATGACCTCTGGAAACCAATTAACTTGCAATACACAATCATATGATATACAGTTACATACTTCCTTTCTAATGAGACCTGTGTGACATATAGTAACATTCTGGCTCAAAACAGGCAGTTTCCAATGTATCTTCTTTAGTTCCACAGAAACTACAAGGCACTGGCTCTTCACACAAAATAGGTGTCCATTTTCAGGGCATCATAGCTTAGTTCTTGTCTCAAGAGGAAAGACTTTAATTCAATTGGTCTGTGGTTTGTGGTTGCAGAGAGATTATGCCTTGCAACGGCCTTGAAAGTTAAACAGATTCCTTTCTCTCCTGTCCCAGAGAGATCTCTGACTTAACAAACTCAAGATCTTCCTTTTCACTGTCATTAAATGATCTGGATTAAACTGGTGAAATTTAAAATTGTGTGATTTCACTCTTGCAATCTTCTGTAGACTTTCCAGAGTCTCACTTGGTGCAGTGTCACAGCGTAGAGCACAGCATTTATAGTCAGGATTTCTGGGTTTCAAATCCTAGCTCCACCATTTACCAGTAAAAACTGGTAGATATAAAGGAGAAATTTAAAAATTCACAATCATAGTAGAAGATGCTGTAACACTCACTTCTCAGTTACCGACATAACCTGACGTGATATCAGTACTGTTAACCTTGTCTGTCAGACTGCTTTCCTAATTGGACCATATCAGTCTGTCAATATGTCTAAAAGATTATGTACAGCAGAGCGTCTCACCAAACCATTTTGGACATGTAGTATGAGCAAAAAATAAACTTACATTATTTTAAGCCACTGATTTTTTTTTTTGATATGTGAAAATACAACCTAGGCTGTTATGACTGAAACAATTATCAAGACTTCCTAACAGCACAGAGCTTTATGAATAGTGGCCTCACGAATCATGAGATAACTCAATATCAGTGTAAATCATAGTCTACAAGAAAAAGCATTGTCAGAACTCCAGTACACTGTTTTCCAGCTGTTTATCCAGAACTAGAATAGATATGAATATGAGTCAATTCTACAGGTATGGAATTAGACTCATGTATACATATCTGAAGCCCAAAGCTCAGAATCAATGATGACAATAAGGCCCTACATTCATTCCCACTGTTTTTTGCAGATGAGGAGAGATACACATTGAAGTCAAGCCAGGAGTCCTCAAAATATGAGTTCTTGCTACCACTTGTTGGTCCCAAAGCATGTCAACAATCATTTAACTCTTCATTGGAATTTTTTCAGGATGTAATAATACATATAAAGATTATAGAGCAATGAAAGGCCTTACTATTATGAATTTAATTATTAGGACCTACAGCCACAACTTGATATCAGTTTTATTGTGAATATTTCTTAGGTTTGTACTATTTTGATATTTTAGAGATTTGCTGTCCAAGATTGTAGCCACTAACCACATTTTAAATTAATTAAAATTAAAAATTCAGTTCCTGCATCACACTAGCCACATTTGAAGTGCTCAATAGTCACATGTGACTACCATCACCATTTTGTACAGCTCAAGTTTAGATTGTTCCCACCACAACAAAAAGTTCTGTTATACTGCATTATTTTAGAAGATCCAGACAAGTGAAATTTGTGAGCAAATATCCTTAGATGAGAAAGCTGAGGATGTTCATCACTAATACAACTGTGCAATCAAGCTGGTGCTTGTGGTCAAGATGCATTCCATCTTCAAACCTGAGTTCATGGGCTCTGTCAAGCATGTTCACAGAAAAATAAGATGGGAGCGTTCAGATCTCAAATATGTCTAATGGAAGATCTGGTAAAACAAAATAAGAAGAAAATAAGAAATTCTTGTCAATGTCACCACATATCCCAAGCTACCATGGGGTATTGAAGTCTTCTGCTATTATTGTATTCATGTCTATTTCTTCCTTCCATTCTGTCAATATTTGCTTTATATTTTTAGATGCTTCAATGTTGGAGCTTATATATTTACAACTGTTATATCTTCTTCATGAACTGACTCTTTGTCTTTTTATAGTAATCTTTTTCTCTTGTGACTGATTTTGATGAAAATTCTATTTTAAGTATAACCATGCTTGAACTCTTTTGGTTATTACTTGCATGAATTTTTTTCCATCCCTTCACTTTCAGCTTATGTGTGTCCTTAATGTTAAATAGAGTCTCTTGTATAATTGGATCTTGTCTTTTTTTATCCATTGAGTCATCGGGTGTCTTTTGATTGTATAATTTAATCCATTTACATTTAAATAATTTTATAGGGAATTTAATCCATTTACACTTAAAGTAATTATTTATAGGTATGGACTTCTTATTGGCACATTGTTAATTGCTTCTGACAGTTTTATAATTATTTTGTTCCTTTCTTCCTCTCTTGATTCTCCTCCTTTGTGATTTGTTAATTTTCCATAATGGCATAATTTGACTCCATTCTCTTCATCTTTTGGGTGTCTACAATAGATTTTCTTTGTGGTCATGAGGAGGATTACATAAAACATCTCATAACAGTCTATTTTAAGCTGATAAGAACTTAACTTCAATTTAATATAAAAACTTTATACTTCAACTTCCCTACCCCCCCCCCCATGCATTTTATGCTATTGGTGTCCCAAGTTATATCTTTTCATATTGTGTATCCATTTAGAAGGTATTACAATCATTCTAAATACTTTTTTTAAAACTTTTATACTACTGGAGTTAAACATGAATTATGCATTGCTGTTACTACTATTATTATTAGAGTACTCTGAATTTGTCTGTACATTTACCTTTACCAACAAGTTTTGTACTTTCATATGTTTTCATTCTGTTACTTAGTGTCCATTCATTTCAACTCAAAGAACTCCCTTTTAGCATGTCTTGTAAGGTAGATATAGTGGTGATGAACTCCCTTAGGTTTTGCTTGTCTGAGAATGTGTTTGTCTCTCCTTCATTTGTTTAGGGCAGCTTTTCTAGGTATAGTATTCTTGGTTGGCAGTTTTTTTTTCTTTTAGCACTTTGAGTATATCATCCCTCTCCCTTCTGGCCTAGAAAATTGTCAGTAAGAAGGCAGGTTAAGCATTACTATCACTTGTCTCCCCACAGAGACATGTTATGATTAAATTGGCAAAACCCAAAGACAAAGAAAGAATTTTAAAAGTAACTGACTAAAGAGAGGTTATGTACAAGGATATCCCCCTAAGACTATTTGAAAATTTCTCAAAAGATACTTTCCAGGCCAGAAGAGAATGGTATAATATATTGAAAGTATTGGTATAGTGAAATTGAAAATTGAAAGTAATGGTATAATATATTGAAACTATTGAAATAAAAATACTGTCAATCAAAAATTCTAACCTGGCAAGACTGTCCTTCAGAAGTGAAGGAGAAATAAAGACTTTCCCAAACAAACAAAAGCTGAGGGAGTTCATCACCACTAGATCTGTCTTATAAGAAATGCTAAAGGGAATTCTTTGAGTGGAAGTAAAAAGGCACTAATTAAAATCATAAAAACAAAACAAGGTAGCATAAAACTCACTGGTAATGGAAAATATATAGTCAAAATTAGATACTGTAATATGGTAATGGTGTACATAATTCACTTACAACTCTAAAAGTTAAAAAACAAGTATAGTAAAAATAAACATAACTACAACAATCTGTTATTGGATACACAACATAAAAATATGTAAACTGTAACATCAGTGAAGTAAATGTGAGGAGGAGTAGAAGTAAAAGTGTAAAGTTTAGTAATGATATTTAAGTTAAGCTGTTATCAGTTTAAAATCCCATGCTATGTTTAGACATCTTATGTAAACCTCATGGTAACCACAAGGGGAAAACCAGCAGTTTGCCCAAAAGAACAGGATAAAGAAATTGAAGCATACTGATACCAAAGGTTATCAAAACACGCAAAAAACATAGTAGCATGAGAAGTAAAGAAAAATGGATCTACAAACAGCCAGAAAACAATTTAAAATAGTAAGTCCATACCTATCAATAAGCATCTTAAAAATAAATGGATTAAATTATCCAATCAAAAACATAGAATGGCTGAATGGCTACAGAAACCAGGTCCAAGGATATGCTGCCTACAAGATGCTCACTTTAGCCTTAATGATACACATGAAATGAGAGTTAAGGGATGAAAAAAGGTATTTCAGGGAAATTATACCTAAAAATGGCTATATTTATATCAGATGAAATAGACTTTAAATTAAAAATGATAAAAAGAGACAAAGACGGTCATTATACAATGGTAAAGTGGTTCAGCTGG
This sequence comes from Equus przewalskii, assembly GCF_037783145.1. Lineage (NCBI taxonomy): Eukaryota > Metazoa > Chordata > Mammalia > Perissodactyla > Equidae > Equus > Equus przewalskii. The sequence continues at coordinate 28,807,113 of NC_091849.1, forward strand.
GGTGTTCTGAGACCAAATTCTGATGTATGTGTGTGAGGCAGGGGGGTTATCCTCACACATCACACAGGCAATATTCCTGAAATCAACTGAATGCCCTACAATTTGATTCAATTCTGACAGTATCTACCCAGAGATACCATCAGATCTCAAAGGTTAAGGGTTTAGTTCCACAGCACTGCTCCCCTTTCTTCAGATGCTTGTCATGAGTCCAGGTCAGCACTTGTGCTTCTGACTGGATGGCTACACTTTAGAGATTCCCACAACCCCCTCCTTGAGTTATAATAATTTGCTAGAGTGGCTCACAAAACGCAGAAATACATTTCACTTATTAGATTACTAGTTAATTTGAAAAAGATATAATTCAGGAGCAGCTGGAGGGAAGATATCCATAGGGCAAGGTTTGTCCTTCAATGCCCTCTCCAGGTATAACACTATCTCTAAATCTCCATGTGTTTACCAACCCAAAATCTCTCCCAATCTTTTCCTTTGGGGATTTTATGGAGGCTTTATTACATGGGCATGATTGATCAACTCATTGGTCACTGCTGATTGATTCAACCTCCAGTCTCTCTCCCCTCCTCAGAGGTTAGGGGTGGGACTAAGAGCTCCAACCCTCTAATCACATGGTTGGTTCCACTGGCAACCAGCCTCCATCTTTAGGTGCTTTCCAAAGTCATCTCATTAATATAATAAAAGTCACCCTTATCATTCTCATCACTTAGGAAATTCCTAGGGTTTTAGGAACTCTGTGCCAGAAACAAGGATAGGGACCAAATATATATTTTTTATTATAAACCACAGGGGTCAATTGATCAAGAAGATATAACAACTGTAAATATTTGTGTATCCAACATTGGAGCACCTAAATGTATACAGAAAAATCTAACATAATCAAAAGAAGAAATAAATTGCAATACAATGATTTGGGGGGACTTTAATACCATACTCCTAACAATGGCTAGATCATCCAGACAGAGAATCAATATGAGACTATAGATTTGAAAATACTGTAGACTAAATATACCTAATAGACACATAAACAGAAGACTCTATCTGATGGCAGTAGAATACATATTCTTCTCAAGTGCACATGGAAAATTTTCTAGGATAGACCATATGTTAGGCCACAAAACAAGTCTTTGCAAATTCAAGATTTAAATCATATGAAGTGTCTTCCCTGACCACAAGGATATGAAACTAGAAACTGATGATAGGTGGAAAACTGAAAAACTCACAAATACATGAAAATTAAACAACACTCTCCTGAACAACCAATGGATCAAAGAAGAAATCAAAAACTTGAACAGACCAACTAATAGCAAGGCAGTTGAGTCAGTAATCAAAAACTTCTCAATGAAGAAAAGCCCAGGACCAGATAGCTTCAGTGGTGAATTTTACCAAATATTTAAAGAAGAGTTAATGCCAATCCTTCTCAAACTCTTCCAAAAAATCAAAGAGGAGGGAACATTTCCAAACTCATTTTACAGCATTATCTGATACCAAATCCAGAGAAGGACACAACAAGAAAAGAAAACTACAGGCCCATAACCCTGATGAATATAGATGCAAAAATTCTCAACAAAATATAGGAAACTAAATTCAGCAGCGCAGTAAAAGGATCATACACCACGTTCATGTGGAACTTATCCCTGGGATGCAAGGATGGTTTGACATACACAAATCAATCAATGTGATACACCACATTTAAAAAATGAAGGATAAATATCATATAATCATCTCAATAGATGCAGAAAAGTCATTTGACAAAATTCAACACCTGTTCATGATAAAAATTCTTGACAAATTAGGTATAGAAGGAACATACCTAAACATAATAAAGTCTATATATGAGAAATACATATCCAACATGATACTCACTGGTGAAAGGCTGAAAGCTTTCCTATAAGATCAGGAACAAGAGAAGGGTGTCCACTTTTACCACCCCTATTCAACATAGTACTGGAAGTCCTAGGCAGAGCAATCAGGCAACAAAAAGAAATAAAAGGTACAGGATTGGAAAGGAAAGAGCAAAATTACCTCTATTTTCAGATGACATGATTTTATATATGGAAAATCCTAAAGCTTCCACAAAAAAAACCCTTTACATCTAATCAACAAATTCACTAAAACCGCAGGATACAAAATTAACATATAAACATCAGTGGTGTTTCTATACTGATAATGAATTATCTGAAAAAGAAATAAAGAAAATAATCCCATGTACAATAGCATCAAAAAAAGAAAATATTTAAGAGTAAATTTAACCAAGGAGGTGAAAGATCTCTACACTGAAAAATAAAAAAAACTTTGATGAAAGAAATCAAAGAAGACACAAATGGAAAGATATCCATGTTCATGAATGGGAAGAATTAATATTAAAATGTCCATACTACCCAAAGCCATCTATAGATCAATGCAATCTCTATCAAAATACAATTGGCATTTTTTACAGTAGAAAAACAACCTTAAAATTGGAACCACAAAAACCCTGAATAGCCAAAGCAATCCTGAGAAAGAAGAACAAAGTGGTAGGCACTTTCTGATTTCAAGCTATATTACAAAGCTATAGTAATCAAAACAGCATGGTACTGGCATAAAAACAGATACATAGATGAATGCAACAGAATTAAGAGCCATGTAATAAACCCATGTATCCACAGTGACTATATTTGACAAGGGAGCCAAGAATACAAAATGGAAAAAAGACAATCTTTTTATTAAATGGTGCTGGGAAAATTGGATATTCACATGTAAAAGAATGAAACTATATCGCTATATTACAGCACTCACAAAAGTTAGCTTATAATGTATTAAAGACCTAAATGTAAGACTGTAAGCCGTAAAACTCCAAGAAGAAAATTTCTCCTTGAAATGTCTTGGCAATGATTTTTTGGATATGACACCTAAAGCATAAGAAACAAAATAAAAAAGTATACAAACAGGGCTATATCAGACTAAAAGATTCTGCACAGCAAAACAAAAGATCAGCAAAATGAAAAGACAGCCTACAGAATGTGAGAAAATATTTTCAAATTATATATCTGATAAGGGGTTAATATCCAAAATGTAAAGAATGCATAAAACTCAATAAAAACAAAAAATCTAATAAAAAAAATGGGCAACAGACCTGAATGGGCATTTTTCCAAAGAAGATATATAAATCACCAATAGCTACACAAAAACGTGTTTAACACCACTAATAATTAGGGAAATGCAAATCAAAACCACGACTCTAACAGTTCACACTTGTTAGAATTGCTGTCATCAAAAAGACAAGATAACAGATGCTGGCAAGGATAGGGAACAAAGTAAACCCTTATGCACAGTTTGTGGGACTGTAAATTGGTACAGCCCCTATAAAAAACTGTATGTAGGTTTCTCAAAAGAGTAAAAGCAGAACTACCATATTATTCATTAATTTCACTTCTGCATATGTATTTGAAAATAAATGAAATCATTATGTCAAAAAGATATCGGCACCCCCATGCTCATAGTATTGGTTATTGGTTATTTACAATAGGCAAGACATAGAACAACCTAGGTGTCCATTAACAGATAAATTGATAAATAAAATGTGGTGTGTGTGTGTGTATATATATATATATACACACATATATGTGTATTATGGAATACTATTGAGCTGTAAAAAGAAGATAATCCTGCCATTTGTAACAACATGGATGGACCTAGAGGGCATTACATTAAGTGAAATAAATCAGACATAAAAAGACAAATACTGTATGATCTCACATATATGTGGAATCTAAAATTTAAAAAATCAAATCCGTAGAAGAAGAGATCAGATTTGTGGTTACCAGGGGCAAGAGGTGGGAATGGGGGAATTGGATAAAGGTGGAAAAAAGGTACAAACTTCCAATATTAAGATAAATAAGTACTGAAAATGTAATCTACAACATGATGACTATAGTTAACTCTGCGGTAGGGTATATTTGAAAGTTGCTACGACAGTAAATCCTAAAAGTTCTTATCACTAGAAAAAAATACATTTTTTTCTTTTTCTTTTTGTATCTATATGAGATGAAGGATGTTAGCTAAACTTATAGTGTCATTTATTTCACAATATATGTAAGTAAAGTCATTATGCTGTATACCTTAAACTTATATAGTGCTGTATGTCAATTATATTGAAATAAAACTGAAAGGAAAAAAAATCAAAAGAAAATGTTTGATAATTTTGATAACTTTTTATTTCTCCTAACATTAATATTATTTTCAAATCACTACTATCTTGTGGGCCAGCACACTTAGACTGTTATACCTTTGTGATAATCACATCAAGTATCAAATAAAATATAGCTTCTACATTAGACAAATACTTTCTATTCATCCTAGGTTTTACCTCCAATTACCCTCTATAATATTTTCTTCACCTGCCGTATTCTGCCTTGCTTGTTGTTTATGTTCTTATCTAATTCTTATTTAAGTCTAAGTATAAACTCTCCAATGGTAAAGGCTATGTTTTATTTATTATTGCTCATATTACCAGAAAAAAGGAATTGAATCATGCCTAGAGAGGATAAATTGTCACAAATGAAGTTGCCTTTGATAGTAAAGCCAGCATACTAATTGAAAGATTAGGTTTTAAAAATATATTGTTCTGAGAATAAAGAGGGTTAATCAACAGGAAGAAAAACACAGGTCAAACAATTTCTATTATGAGAAAAGCAAATCAAAACGTTTATCACAGTCTTGCTATATTCATAGCCTGATTTATCCATACTATAGATGTGTCTTAGAGTTAACATTGAGAAATAAAAATTGATAATCATCCTTGATGCCTCTCATCTTCATACCTAAGCTATCAGTACGTATTGCAACTTTCTGTTCAAAATACATCTAGAATCTAATATGTCTCCTACTTCCACCGCTATCACCTGGTCTAAGCTGCCATAAATTCTCATCCAAAGGATTATAAGGGAATCCTAACTGATTCCCTCTTTTCCCTACTCTCCATTCTCAACGTAGTAAACATTGTGATTCTTTCACCACTGAAGTTATTGCAAGTCAGTTTTTTTGCTCAAATGCCCCAATATCATGCTATCACAGAGTAATTGAGTGATAATCTCCAAATGACCAACATGACGCCCATGACATCACTACCACCAGTTCTCACCCTCATCTCCTTCCACTTTCTTCTTTATTCACTGAGCTCCAAGCACAATGAACATCTTGCTTTTCCTCACATTCAAGAAGCAAACTCTATACGACTGCTCTTTCATTGGCTGTTGGTTCTCCATAAAATGCTTTATTCTCATATACCTGATTGACTCACTCCCCCATTTCCTTCAGAATTCTGCTCAAGTGTCATTTCCTAGGGAGGCTTTTATTGACCCTACCATACAAAAGAGTGTCCACCTTGATTTGCTGATTCTTCCTTATATTCCATATGTTTTACTTCTGATAGAGACATGCATTTACTTATCTTTTTATTGTGTGCACCTTTAAATGAAATAAGATCTGTCGTGATGTTATACGCTCATGGATCTTTTCCACTGTAATATCCTTTGTAAGGTGAACACTACTTGCTGGAAAAAATATTTTAACTCAATGAATGACTAAATGAAGAGGAATTTCACTGGAATCATTGGATTCTAATTGGAATCATATACATGAAGAACATACTTACAATGGTACAAATTTCTGAAAGGACAATAAAATTTAGGAAATTAATCAATTTATTATAGACAAGAACATAAATGTCATAAAAAATAACACGTGATTTCCATTTCTTCTAGGTTGCCACTGATTTTCTTTAGGCAAACTGCTTCAGTTTCTTCCCAAAGACTCTCCTCAGAGCCAACATCACTTCCTTATTCCTAAGGGTGTATATCAGTGGATTCAGCATTGGGGTGACAGTGGTGTGTATGATGGCCACAAACTGTTCCTGTATTACAGAGGTGGCAGAGGCAGGGGTAATGTAGGTGAGTGCCACAGTTCCATAAAAGAGAGATACCACCATGAAATGAGAGGCACAAGTGGACAGAGCTTTGTGGAGTACGTTGCAGCTCCGGTTCTTGAACAAAAGAAAGCCAATAATATAGAAGTAGGAGAGGAGGGTGAGAAAGCATGCTGCCATTGCTAAGCTGCAAGTGACAATATAAATGAGCCACTGATTGAGCCCTATGTCCCCACAAGCCAATTCTAAGAGGGGTTTCACATCACAGAAAAAGTAGTTGAGTTTCTGGGAATGGCAAAAGTTTAGGTGTGCAGTCATAACAGAATGCATCAGTGCATAAATGAAGCTGGTGAACCAGGCCACAGCTGCCAAGAGCATACACACCTGGGGGTTCATGATGACAGTGTAGCGAAGTGGGTAGCAGATGGCCACAAATCGATCAAAGCCCATCATGGCCAGCAAGATCACCTCAGTGCAGCCCAGAAAGTGGAAGAAGTGTATCTGAGTGATGCAGCCTAGGAAAGAAATGGCCTTATGAGTGGAGATAAGGTTTGACATTAGTTTGGGCAGTGTCACTGAAGAATAGCAGATATCCAGACAAGAAAGATTTCCCAGAAAAAAATACATAGGGGAGTGGAGTCTTGGCTCTGAGATGACAATCACTAATATGGATCCATTTCCAAACAGGTCTATCATGTATAGAATGAGGAAGGTCATAAAGATTATCGGCTGCAGATCCTGAATGGAGGTTAGTTCCAGCAAAAGAAACTCATTCATTGTAGTGATATTTTCCATTACTCTGAAAAAGAATAATAATAGTGACAATTAGTAAACTTATTCCAGTATACTCTCTGGCTTAAATGAAGCAAGCTTGTCATCCAGAAGTATATAAGGAGGATCTATGGTGCACAAAATAATTAGAAATGTTAGAGTTGAATTAACTTGCAACATAATTAAGGAAAACAGTAATATGTGATAAATACTAAGACACTGTGACATATGTGATACGTAGAACTAAGAAGCATGTTCAGAGTGCTGAGTTAAATCTAAAAAGCCATTCATACAGAATCAAGACAGATATTCAGTGAATACATATTAAAAAGTGAGAGGGCAGGATTTAATTTTACCCTCATTGAAAACATTAAAATTAATATATTTTTTTAAAGTCTGTCAGTTATAATTGTAAAAGTTCAAACATTTTTAAATGGAGGTAATAGGTACATTTCTTATTGCTGGCTACTGCTATAAGTACAGCAACAGACCTAATCTTCTCACTTTATTTAAAAAAAAGAAAGAAAGAAAGAATAAAACCCCATAATCTAAATCTTCATGAAAGTAGAAGATAGTTTTAAAAATCCACAAACTTCAATAATGTGTAGGCTGCGGGAAAATAAATCAGCAGAATTGGTGTCAGCAGTCACAAGGGGATACCATAGCAGCAGCGCTGTTCGTGCAGGATAGAAAAACCCAAAATACTAAAAATCTTAACAGCAAGATAATGTTGAAAACAGCAGAAAATAACCAGTCCCAGAAAGTGAATGCCTCACATTGAGAGTGAATTTATTGAGAATATCAGAGAAGAGCAACTCAGTGTACAGGCAATCATGAAGTGAAGAGAAAGTCATGTTACTTTAAGGTTTTAAAGGTGTAGCAACAGAAGAGGGGACCAATGAGTCAAGAATCTGGGAAAAGTATCCTATTTCCTTTTCCCATACAAACCTCTTGTTAATAACTCATCCTCCAAAATCCAACTTGTTCATACATAAACAACAAATAGGAAAACTTTTACATCTATGTGAAAGTGCAGTAAAAAGAAAATAGAAAATCATGATTTCTCAACAAAAGAAATCTCACTGAATAAATGTTTGTAATGAAACAAAGAAAAACTGCATCACAACATTCCTAATTGAAGCAATTGAAGGTATAACAGAATTCTTTTTGATATGGAAAGAATATACGAATATACAAAACAAATTAAAATTAAAATACAATGATATGGTATTTTGACAAAGATCAAAATATTTGATAAGACATATATGCTTGAGGGTGATAAAACACACACAGTTGGGGATGTCAACTAATTTAACCTCTAAGAGATAATTTGGCAATAACTATCAAAACTGAAAATGCTCACAGACTCTAAACTAGCAATTCTGCTTCCTACATTGTTCTCCAGATGTGTTTGCAGATGTCAAAAATTACACATTTACCATGATATTCATTTAATTGTTGTGATACAAAAGATTGCAATCCAACTAAATGACCATATGGGACTAGTTAAATAATTTTCAGTACAGGAAAAATGGTAAACAAGGCAGATCTCTATATACTGTACTTAGTCATTACACAAAACAACTCAAGCACACATGAATGAAAGCATATTTGCAATTACACCTACTTCAAACAAAAATTGAATATTAAACAGATCAAGAAATTCAAAGGTCATGTGCCATGAGCGCACTCATTCCACCCGGTAATTTTGACAACTTAAATTCAAAGAGATTTCTCAGTTACTCTCACTCACTCTATTAATGGCGTCAATTCCTTTCCATCAAAAAAAAAATCATCTTTTAATCTAAGCTCTTTTTTTCTACCTATGCCTGTGTCAACTCACCCTCCTCTTTACTCCTATGTGTATCCCCCTTAGAATAAGTATATAATTTTAGTGCATAAGGAAATGCAAGAATCGGGACTGTAATGTATTGATTGTCTCTCTGAATAAAACTAACAAAAAGGTTTTTGCCTACTCAAAATCTTACATGACAAAGATCTTAAATCTAAGTGTAAGAATAAAGGACAGAAGACTTGGCCTTTATTCCCATTCTGACCACAAAATAATCAAGCTGAATCCCCTTTGAGTCTCCCTAGAGATGCCCAAGGCATAGATGTCTTGGGATCTCATCTCAAAGGCCTTATTCTCTCAATTTTTTCTCTTTCAGTAAATAATTCTTTTCATTTGTTTGGTGTACTTGTGAAAATATTTTGCTACATTTCACAAGAAAAAATTGTTATACCCAGACAGTGTTGTTCACTAAAAGACTAAGGAAAAGAATATACTTAAAGAAAAGAATACTTAAAAAAAAAAAAAAAAAAGACATAGCTCCTATCCTTGGAGACTCAGCTAGTGGATACAAAGTGTGCCATTGTTTAGAGAAATATATTAAGAAACTGCAACATCATAAAATTTAAACTGAGTCATTCAGGCACAGAGAAGTTACATGATTTAACCTGAGAAACGTCAAAGAGAGAGAAAGAAAACAACAACAACAAAATAGATAAGAGCTTTATAGCCACCAAAATGAAAGATAGATTATCTCATTGGATTCAAAATAGGTCCTGGCTATGAACGGAAGAGATACTGACAGAGATTTCTCTTAAAATCTGCCTGAGCCACAAACATTCTCAATAGTGATTAGTGTATGGATGCATACACTGAAGATCACAGACTCTGGAGTGAGAACTCCTGGAGTTAGCATCCTGGCTCTGCTAGCAGTGTGACCTTGGTCAAATTACTTAACCTTTCTGTGCCCCAGTTTTCTCTTTTGTAAACTGAAGACAATAATGGAAGCAATCTTATTTAATTGATATGAGGTTTAAATAAGATAGTATTTGTAAGTGAATAAACTCTATATAAGTGATTACATATGCATATAAACACACAACCATGACAAATAAGAATTTTGAATAAGAAGTAGTCCTTCCATAACCAAATGCAATGGGTTCACCCCTTGGTGAGTGAGGAAACAATAAGCACATCAGGGAAATGGAAGAGTGAGACAAGGTTTATTATTTGCAGCAAGTAAGGAGAACACCAGGAATGACCCCAAAGCAGTGGGCATGAGGGATCATTTTATTTTAAATTAAGGCACTCTTCATGAATATTCAGTTAAAGAAAAGACAGGAAACTGGGGTTTATTGTCTAACTGCTGTATTCTTTTAAAGCGTATTAGTAAGACAGGTGTTCAAAGGAAGGCGGACAGGAACACCTCTTGGTGGAGATTTTAGCATTGTAATGAGATTACAATGAGCAGAGTTCACTCTCAGTCACCCAGAAGGGGAGCTGGGCAGCTCAGGCTGGTTTAAACCAGTTCCTCAATAGTGGTCTCCTCTGAAAAACAACTTAAAAGAGTGTTAGTAGTTGTGAGAGGAAGCAGCAGCTTCCCTCTGCAGGCACCGGTGCTCAGCCCAGCATGAGTATCAGCCTAACTACTAACAATTTTGCAAGGAGCAGGAAGAGAACCTGAGATGTTAAGAATCATAGTACAGAAACCTCAATCACGTATTTCCAGTATTTCATCCAGCTCTACTGCACAATGACAGTTGTAAAAGGATCACTTTTTATAAATTCAAAGTATTTCTCTTTCAGAAGTATTGGCAAGCTGATTCTAAATTAACAAAAAAGAACAAGGAAAGTTATAGTTCAAGACGGCAACATAAGAATCTCCTGAACTCACCTCTTCCCATGGACAAACCAAATCTACAGCTATAAGGGGAACAAATCCTTCTAAAAGAACACCAGAAATTAGCTGAATGACTCCTACACACTAGGTGAATGAGAAAAAAATCCACATCGAAATGGGTAGGAAAGGCTGAGACACAATTTTGCTAAAAACTCCACTGCTGGCATGGCAACACACAACCCACGAGGAGAAAACTCACAAATCCCAGTCTTTCACTCAGAAGCAAAGGGTTTGGACCCCACAACAGGCACCCCAATTTTAAAGACTTCCACCTGAGGAACAGGCCACCAAACACCTGGCCTTGGAGCCAACAGGGTTTGTGTCCTTGAGACCCACAAGGTTATAGAGAACTAAGAGACAGTTCTTAAACGTCTCACAGGGACTTACCGTGGCTAATCTCCCAGGACACAGCACAGTGGTAGCAGACTGAAACACGCCTAGTCTTTCCATGAAAGAGGCCTATTTGTTTATCTTAAAAGCTTGGCCTGAGGAGCAGACTTCTGATTTAACACACATCTAGGTGTCAAATGTAATACTCTGCATAGAATGAGAGGTTTGGCAGGTGCTGTCTATGTGCTCTCCCTTTGGTTCTTCCAGGTCACCAGTATCCCCTACCATCCAGGGGCTGCCCCTTGATCACCTAGCTCTGGTGGCCAACAGGACTTACATCTGCAGGTCCCACAGGAATGTAACAAACAGAGAAGTTCTTAACTTGCCATCAATCTATGACACAGCACAGAGGCATCATAGAAATGCTCAGTCTTTCCATGAAAGAGACCTATTTGCTTCTCTTAAAAGCCACCATCTGAGAGACAGGCTTCTATCTCAACACACATCCAGGGGCAGACTGCAATCTTCTGTAGAGACCAGGAAGTCCAATGAGTGCAATCTTCATACTCTCCCTCGGCCCTGGCCCAGGTCACCAGTGTCTCTGACAAAGAGGCTTGTGTATACTTCTGGTGACCTGGCTTTTGTTGCTGCTACCCAGAGGACACATTCCTTGATAGCCTGGCTCTGGTGACCAGCATGGTTTGTGTTCACATGTTTACCAGGACAGTCTCAAAGAAAGAAACAGTTCTTAAGTGGTTATTACCCCATATCTCAGTGCAGAGGGAGCAGACAGAAACACCCATCTCACAGACTTCCCCTGAAAGAGGTATATAAGCATATATTAAAAGCTGCTGCTTGAGGATCTGGCTTCTAATCATCCTGCATCTATGTACTGACTCAGATCCTCCTCTTTGAGACACTGACATGTTTGGCACACCCTCATATACTGGGAGCCACTAAGAACAAAGAAGCCTGCTTGGCCAATCACAAAGGTTTGTGAGACAACCAACAGCTAGAGCAGGGTTGAATAACAAGGTTCATATCCTCATGAAGCCACTCCTTCAAGACTGGCAGAGGTGGCTGTTTAATCTAATGCATAGAAACAAATGCAGAGAGTTAAGGAAAATGAAGAAACAGAGTACTATGTTCCAAATGAAAGAACATGAAAATCTCAGGAAAAAAGATCTTAATGAAATAGAGATTAGTGATTTATATGATAAAGACTTCAAAATAGAGGTCACAGAGATGCTCATCAAAGTCCCGAGAACAGTGTATTACATGAAAATTCAACAAAGTGAGTATTTCGACAAAGATGTAGAAAATATAAGAAAGTAACAAATAGAAACGGAGATGAAGAATGTTAAAACTAAAATGAAGAATTGAATAGAGGGCTTCAACAGCTGACTAGATCAAGTGGAAGAAAAAATCAGTGATCTCAAAAACAGGGCCATGGATTTCATTCAATCAGAGAAGCAAAAAGAAAGAAGAGAATGAGACAGTGAAGATAGCTTCAGGGACTTATAAAACAACATCTAGTGGACCAATAGTCCTATTATTAGGACTGTAGAAGGAAAAGAGAAAGAGAAAGAGAAAGGAGAAGAAAGCTTATTTGAAGAAAAAAATGGCAGAAAACTTCCTTAACCTGGGGAAAGAAATAGACATCCACATCTAGGAAGCCCATAAATTTCCAAATAATATGAATCCAAGAGGTCCACACCAAGACAAATTATAATTTAAACATCAAACATTAAAAACAAGAAGAGAATCTTAAAAGCAGACAGAGAAAAACAGCTTGTTATCTACAATGGAACCCCTATAAAACTGTCAGCAGATTTTTCAGCATAAAGGTTTCAGGCCAGAAGGGAGTGGCAAGATATACTCAATGCGCTGAAAGAATAAAACTGTCAACCAAGAATATGCTATCCTGCAAATTTGTCTTTCAGAATTGAAGAAAGGATAGTTTTCCAGATAAGTTAAAGCTAAAGGAGCTCAGTACCACTAGACTGGCTTTACAAAAAATGTTAATGGGACTTGTCTAAGTTGAAATGGAAGGGTGCTAATTAGTAACAGGAAAACATACGAATGTATAAATCTCATTGGTAAAGGTAAATATATAGTTAGATTCAGAATAATCTAATGTTGTAATGGTGGTGGGTAAATCACTTATAAATCTAGTATGAAAGTTAAAAGACAAAGTAGTAAAAATAACTATATTTACATTAATTTGTGGATGGATATACAAGATAAATTATGTAAATAGCAACATCAAAAACATAAAACATGGTGAGGAGAGAGTAAAAATGTAGACCTTTAGAATGCATTTGAGCTTAAGTTGTTAGCTTAAAATAGACTGCTATAACTCTAAGATGTTTCATGTAAGCCTCATGGTAGCCACAAAACAGAAACGTGTAGTAGATATACAAAAGATAAAGAAAAAGAATTCTAAGCATACCACTACAGACAATTGCCAATCACAGCAGAAGGGGCAAGAGAAGAAGAAAGGAAAAAATAAATTACAAAAAAGTCAGAAAACAATTAACAAAATGGCAATAAGTACATAAATATCAATAATTATGTTAAATGCAAATGAGCTAAATTCTCCAATCAAAAGATATAGTACAGCCAAATGGATAAAAAAACAAGATCCATCTATATGCTACCTACAAGAGACTCTCTTCACATGTAAGGACACACCTAGACTGAAATTGAAGGGATGGAAAAACATATTCCATGGAAATGGATGCTTGTTACTGCGTCAAGTCAGCTCTGACTCCTGGGAACCCTATGAATGAGTGATGCCCATACCACCTTGTTTTCAATAGCCTTACTGAGCTCCTGTAAACACATTCCTATGGCTTCCTTTATGGAGTAAATCCAACTCATATTTGGTCTTCCTCTTTTTCTGCTGCCTTCTACTTTTCCCAACATTGTTGTTTTATCCAAAGAATCTTTCCTTCTCATGATGTGCCAAAGTAGGACAGCCTCAGTTTTATTATTTTTGCCTCCAGCAATAGTTCAGGCTTAATTTACTCTAGAACTCACTTGTTTGACTTTTTTGCAGCCAACGGTATTCGTAGAGCTCTTCTCTGACATGATATTTCAAATGAATCAATTTTTTTTTCCTGTCAGTCTTCTTCACTGCCTAGCTTTCACACCTATGCATAGTAATTGGGAATTTGAGGGTATGGATAATCTTGGCCTTGGTCTCTAATGACACTTCTGTACACTTGATAAATTTTCCTAATTCTTTTATTGCTGCCCGTCCAAGTCTCAGTCTTCTCTTGATTTCTTGGCTGCAGTGTCCATCTAAATTGATAACTGAACCAAGATGAACAAAATCTTTAATAATTTCAATGTCTTCTTTGTATATGTTGAAGTTGTGAAGTTCTTCTATAGTAATGATTTTTGTCTCCTTGATGTTCAAATGCAGTCCTGCACTTTCTTCTTTCACTTGTCAGAAGTTGTTTTAAGTCATTGCTGTTTTCTGCTACTAAGATGGTGTCATCTACATATCTTAGAATGTTGATACTTCTTTCATCAATCTTCAGTCCTCTTTCATCTGATTGTAGACCAGTTTTTCACATATGTTCTGCATACAGATTAAACAGAGAGAGAGATAAAATGCACCCTTGTCTGACATGTTTGCCTATAGGAAACAATTCTGTCTCTCCATATTCTTTCCTAGCACTGTCTTCTTGTTCACAATACAGGTTATGCATCAAGACAATCAAGTGCTGAGACATGCCCATTTCCTTTACAGCAGACCATAGCTTTTTAAGATCCATGCAGTCAAAAGTTTTACTGGAGTCTATACAACATAGATTAATCTTCTTCTGAAATTCTTTGAAGCACTCAAGCAGCCAATGAATAATCACAATTAGATCTAATGTCCTTATCCCTTTTTGAAATCCAGCCTGGGTACCAGGCGTTTATTGTTCCATATAAGGCAAAAGCCTTTGTTGCAGCACCTTGAGCATTCCTTTACTTACATAGGAAATTAGAGCAATGGTGCTATAGTTACTAAACTCTTTAGCATCTCTTTTCTTGGGGATTGGGATTTATATCAAGCATTCCCAGTCTGTAGGCCATTGTTTTATTTTCCATTTGTTGGCATATTCTTGTTAGGATTTTGACACATTCCATCTCTGTGGCTTGAAATGAATCTACTGACATCCAGTCTACCCCTGGTGACTTATTTCTTCACACTACCTTCAGGGCAGCTTTCACTTCAGTTCTTAGAATTACAGCTGCTTCTTTCCTAGGAATCTTCTTCAGAGGAATCTGTCATCCTTTTATCTCTTTTGTGTAGATCTTAAGTATATTAACTGCATCCTCTTTTTCGTTTTCTTCTGATCAGATAATGTGCTTCCCTTTTGGTCGTTCAGCATTCCTAATCTAGGTTTAAATTTTTTGAATCTTCTGGGAGAGACCTCTTATTCATCCTTTTTGGTTGTTCTCTTCTATCTCTTTGCATTGGCAAAGTTAGAATAGTTTTCTTTATCTCTATCTGATAGTTGCTGAAAAACTGAGTTCAAGATTCTAATCCCCTTTTTGTCACCTTTTACTTTTGCTTCTTACATGTCCTTAATAATTTTTAGTGTTCCTTCTTTCATCCACCTCAATTTTTCCTTTCTTTTTTTTCTTTTTTTACTTCAGGCTTTGTTTTTTCTCATTCTTCTTTAGGAATAGTTCTGATTTTGTCCAGAGTTCTTCTGGCTCTTGGTCAATTAAGTTGAACAATGCAAATATGATTTTTATGTGGACGTTAATTTCATTGGGAATTTTCTTTCTGTTAATTTGGCAGTATGATATTTTAGTGCTCTTCTTCAGCTTTACTCTGATATTTGATATTAGTTTGTGGTTAGTTCCACAATCTGCTGCTGGTCTTGTTTTGGTAGAGAGAATACAGCTTCTCCTTCTGCTTTTAATTACATAGTCTATTTGATTTCTATATTGGCCTTCTGGTGATTTGCATGTATGCAATCACCTGTTTGGTTGCTTGAAGTATGTATTTGCCCCGAATAGATTGTTGGCTTTGCAGAAATCCATGAGCAGTCTCCTACTTCACTTCTGACTCCTAATCCAAATTATTTAATGATGTTTGATTCTATTTTATTTTCTACTTTTGTGTTCCAGTCACCTGTAATAATCAACATGTCTTGTTTTAGTGTATGATCAATTTCTTCTTGGATATTTGCATAAAAACTTTCATTTTCCTCTTCTTCAACATTTGTAGTTGGAGCATAGACTTGAATGATGTTTATATTGGTTGTTTTTTTCAAAAGTCTGATTGATATTATTCATCATACCTTGCATTATTGCCTCTAACCTCCTGTGCTGCATCTTGCCTCAGTATTAGAGACACTCCATTTCTTCTGAGTTTGTTATTTCCAGAATAGAACACTTTGTAGTTATCTGACTGACAGTGTCCCTTTCCAGTCCATTTTAGTTCACTAACACCAAGAATTGCAATATTGAAACATTCCATTTTTTGCTTTACAATTTCCAGTTTACCTTGGCTCATGCTTTTCATATTTCATGTTCCAATTGTGTGTGTTGTGCGGCATCAGACTTTTCTTTTGCCTTTGGGCACTTCAGCTGCTAGACGTCCTTCTGGCTTTAGTCTAGTTGCATTAATAGCAACCGTGCTATTTGTACTTGTTCTTTGCTCTTCCCCAGTGACTGTTTGAGTGCTTTCCAATCTGGGGTCTCTTATTTGGAGGTCAATTCAACAACAAGATATATAATTCATAAGTATTTATGCACCCAACATGGGAACACCTAAATATATGAAGCAAATATTAACAGATCTAAATGCAGAAATAGATAGAAATAGAAGAATGTTAGGGAAGCTTGATGCTTACTTTCATCTATGGATAGATCATCCAGACACAAAATCAATAAGGAGTCATTTGCTTTAAATGACACAATGGACCCAATGGGCTCAACAGACATACTGGATGGAATGTTGGATGGAACAAACATTCTATCCAAAAGCAACAGAATACACATACTTCTGAAGTTCATATAAAACATTCTAAGGATAAACCGTATGTGAGACCACAGAATTTCTTAATAATAATATCTCAGGAAGATGGAAATCATATCAAGTTTCCTTTCCAACCAAAATTATATAAAACTAGAAGTTGATTACAAGAAAAAAACTGGAAATTCATAAATATGTGGAGATCAAACAGTGTGCTACTAAAAAACCAATGGGTCAAAGAAAAAATTAAAATAGAAGTCAAAGTATATCTTGAGACAAATAAAAATGGAAATCCCACGTACAAAAGCTTAAGAAATTAAGTACAAGTACTTAAAAGAGGGTAATTGAAAAGAATAAATGTCCAGTCAGTTCAGACCAGTTGTGTGTTGGTGCTTCCTTTAAATGAGAAAGATGAATTGAATAAATAACACCTTTAAGTTTGGCAGCAAAAGGGTTAATTAAGAATATCTGGGATGGTCCTTTCCATCTAGGTTGTAAAGAATCTTTTTGAAGATGTCATTTCCAGTAGACAAAATCACCTGGCTCTAGGTTGTGATGTCTGTCATCTTCATCTCCCAGGAGGACACTGTGGAAAGATTGTTCTACCAAGGCGTGTTTTTTATCTAAGGCTCTTATTATTCCTTTGCAACATTGAAATATGTCTCCTTTAATTAACTGAATATCAAGAACAAAGAGTGCCAAGTGCATAGGGCAACAAGTAATTATTTTAAATGGGCACAGGTTGCATTTCCCAAAGAGAGTAGCTCTTAGCTTCAAAAGAACTAGAGGAAGTGCTTTAGGCCAATCCAATTTCAAGGCTTCCATAAATTTTGCCAGTTAAATCTTAATAATTCCATTTGTTCTTTCCACCAGTCCAGAGGATTGAGGGGGATAAACACAATAAAAATGCTGTAGAATAGGCCGAATTTCACGTACCTGTTTTATAACATGGTTAGTAAAATGTGTTTCTTGGTCACTATGTAGTTCTGAGGGTACATCCCATGTGGGGATTATCTTTTCTAATAATACTTTTACAACCGCTGAAGTGCTGGCTCGTTGGCAAGGAAATGCCTCAACCTAATGAGAAAAGATGAAAACCACAAGAAGACAAATTTATAGCCTTAGGAAGGAGGCAAATGGATAAAATCGATTTGCCATACCTTGAAAGTCCCTTTAGGCAAGTCAAAATGTCTGGGGGCTATCTGGATAGTCTTCCCTGGGTTGTGTTTGGGACATACAGCACAAGTTAATTGTGCCTCCTTAGAAGCTTTAGAAATATTTCCCCATGTATTGTTTCATGTAACCTGTAAGTTCATCTGCTGCCCATTTGGCCATCAGATGGGTTATTTCCATCAGACCTCTTTTCATGGACTCTAGAAATATAGACTTTTTGTTTGGGCCAAACCATAAATTAGTTAACAGGCTAAAAATACAATTGTTATGTGTCCAATAAAGCCATTCTTTAGGCAGTGCCTTAGATTGTGCGTCTTTGATCATTCTCATTAGATCCTCTTATGGAATTTAGCTAAAATTTGCTATAATCACTTCAGGTGTGGTGGCTCATAAGGCAGCTTTTCTTGTGGCCTGATCAGCCAAATTATTTCTTTTATCTCCATCTGAAATTAACTTTGAATGTCCAGACACATTAGTGATGGCTCAGGAAGATGGAAGTTGAATCAATTATAGTAATTCAAAAGGATTCATTTTTAATTTGGAATCCTCCAGAGGTTAGGAATCTTCTCTGTTTCCCGAGCACACTGAAATCATGAACAAGCCCTAAGGCGTAATGACTATCTGTGTAAATGTTTGTAGTTTTTCCTTTTGCTAAAGTACAAGCTCTAGTAAAGGCACAGAGTTCAACTTGCTGAGCTGAAGTGACTGTCAGCAGTGGATCTACTTGACCTACTTCAATCACTTCAAAAGGAGTTGTAATACTATACCCAGCACAATATTTTTCCATATAATTTCTTAACTAGGAACCATCAGCAAACCATGAGAGTGTGTTGAGGAATGACAATATTATTAACAGTCCTAAGATCTTTTACAAACCTTCACCCTCATCCTTGAGGTCTTTTTTCAGGGCTGGTACAGGGGACTATGAGGCCTTGAACTCTGTACTCCTCTATGATTGATTTCATTCCTGCAAGAGTTTCAGGATTTAAAGGATATTACCTAATGTTTGGGAGAAGTTTGTTAAGGTCAATCTGAGTTTCAACAGGGGAGCTGAGTGAATCCTCCTCTTATCTGTTATGAATTTTACCCAAAGGCTTTTGGGAACTTTCTCCCAAAGGGCTAGGCTTTGGAGTTGTTATTCTCTGTTTTAATATGAAAAACTTTTAAGGGTATTGAGGAGTCCTTCACGTTGTCTCGTGAAGCGGTAGGAGCTGAGTCAATTTCAAGAATTATTTCCTCCTTTTGAGAAAAAGAGATAGCAAAATGATACTTTTCTAAAATGTCTCATCTTAGTAAGTTGGCAGGAGCAGGATTGACCAATAGGAAGGAATGGCTGTCCTGGAGAGGGCCCAATTGGAAAGTATTTATAAGCTATAAAGGGTTTATTAGATGCTCCCACCATTTGAATATTCTTAGCGCTCTGAGGAAGGGGTTGTTTGAGTTTGACGGTTTGAGCACAGACAATGTGGCTTCAGTATCAATTAAGTCAGTAACAACCTCATTTCCAATCATAAAGGAAGTTTCACCCAGGTGATTTAGGGGGAGGATCTGAAAAACCCCTTGTTTGTCCCCAGAGTGGATTCAGTATATAGGAGGAGATGAAGGCTAAACATTGGAGGATTATTTAGAAATGTTTTAGTTTAAGACAATCCTTTTCCCAATGGACAGATTTCCTGCAAAAATAGCAATCATCTTTAGAGTTTAAAGGCTTTAATTTAGTTGGTTGAGGCCTCTCGGAAGAGACTGATGGCTGTTGAAGCTGTTAATTCATGATTTTAGTGTCCTAGACTGCTACCGTAAAATTAGCTGATCTGGCTTTGGTTCACTCTCATGAAGTTTAGCAATTTTCTCTGTCTGTCTCTCTGTGTCTATCTTTCCCTCCCTCCCTTCTCTTTCTTTACAAACTCCAGTAACTGAAAGAAGTTTGAAGGGATCTGTGTTCAAACAAGCTGAACTTGGAGTAGTGTTCCACTTAATCTTGCTATACCATTTTTTTCCTCAGATTTATTAAGGTATAATTGGTGACCAAAATTATAATATATTTAAAATGTATACAAAATGCTTTGATATATATACACATTGTGAAATGAATACAACAATCAAGTTAAGTAACATATTCCTCACCACACATAGTTACATTTTCTTGTGTGTGATAACACTTATGACATGCTCTCAGCAAATTTCAAATATAAACTACAGCATTACTAACTATAGTCACCAGGCTGTGCATTATATCCCCAGATCTTATCCATCTTATAACTGAAATTTGTACCCTTTGACCAACATCT
Source organism: Equus przewalskii (assembly GCF_037783145.1). NCBI lineage: Eukaryota > Metazoa > Chordata > Mammalia > Perissodactyla > Equidae > Equus > Equus przewalskii. The sequence goes on from NC_091849.1 coordinate 28,827,267, forward strand.
CTACATTTCCTCACCCTCCTGACAACAGCTAATCTAGTCTTTCTATGAGTTTGAATTTTTTTTAGATTCCAAATATATGTGACGTATATTTGTCTTTTTCTGTCTGACTTATTTAACTCAGCATAATACCCTCAAGTTTCACCCATGTTGTCACAAATGGACAGATTCTTTTTTATGATCAAGTAATATTCCTCTGTGTGTGTATGTATGTATGTATATGTCACATTTCTTTGTCATGGCTGAATAATCTATATACATATGTCACTTTTTTATACATTCATCTGTTGATGGATACTTAGGTTGTTTCTCTGTCTAGGCTCTTGTAAATAATGTTGCAGTGAACATGGGGGTGGAGCTATGTCTTTGAGATACTTATTTCATTTACTTCAGCTATATACCCAGAAGTGGAATTTCCATTTTTAATTGAGGAACCTCCGTACTGTCTTCCATAGCGTATATAACAATTTACATTCCCACCAACAGTGTGCAAGTGTTGTCCATGTTCTCAGCAGCACTTATCGCCTGTCTCTTTTATAATAGTTACTCGAATAGATGTGAAGTGATATCTAATTATGGTTTTAATTAGTGTTTCCATTATGATTAGTGACGTTGAGCACCTTTTCATGTACCTGTTGGCCATTTGAATATCTTCTTTGGAAAAAGTCTGTTTATGAGTCCTTTGCCCATTTTTTGAGTGGATTATTTGTTTTTTGCTATTAAGTTGTATGAGCTTCTCATATATTTGAGTGTTAACTTCTTATCAGATATGTGCTTTGAAAATATTTTCTCCCATTATGTAGGTTGCCTTTTCATTTTGTTGGACATTTCTTTTATTATGCAGAAATATTTTAGTTTGATATAGTCCCACTTGCTTATTTTTGCTTTTGTTGCCAAATCCAAAAGATCATTGCCAAGATCAATGTTAAGGGACTTTTCCCCAATGTTTTCTTCTACAATTCATAGCTTCAGGTCTTATGTTTAAGTCTTTAATATATTTTGAGTTGATTTTGTGTGTGGTGTATGATAAAGGTCCAATTTCATTCTTTTGTATGTGGATATCCAGTTTTCCTGACATCATTTATTGAAGAGACAAGAGAATATCTTTTCCTCATTGTGTGTTCTTAATGCCTTAATCAAAGATCAGTTGACTACATATGCACGGCTTTCTTATTTCTATATTTCTATTCTGTTCCATTGGTCTATGTGTCTGTTTTTATGCTAGTAACATACTGTTTTGATTACTATACCTTTGGAATATAATTTAATATCGGGAAGTGTGATGTCTCTAGTTTTGTTCTTCTAGCTCAAGATTGTTTTCGCTATTCAGTGTCTTTTATACTTCACATGAATTTCATGGTTGACTTTTTTTTCTGTAAAAAGTAATTTTTTACTGAGATTTTGATGGGGAAAGAATTGAATCTGTAGTTCATTTTGGGTTCTGTGAACATGCTAACAATATTAATTCTTCCAATCCATAAACATGTTATCTTTCCATTTGTGTGTCTTCAATTTCTTTCATCAATATTTTATAATTTTCAATGCACAAATTTTTTACCTCCTTGGTTAAACTTATCTCTAAGTATTTTATTCTTTTTGATACTATTTTAAATGGGATGGCTTCTTAGTTTCTTTTCAAACAGTTTTCTATAAATGTACAGAAATGCAACTGATTTTGCTATGTTTATTTTGTATCTTGCAACTTTACTAAATTTCTTCATTAGTTGCAGCATTTTTTGGTGGAATCTATAGGGTTTTCTATATACGAGATCATGTCATCTGTTAAGAACACTTTACTTATTTTTTTCTAATTTGGATTTATTCTATTTCTTGTTCTTTTCTCACTACTTTTGGTAGCACTTACGCGACACTGAAGAATAGAAGTGGCAAGAGTGGGCACATTTACCTTATTCCTGATCATACAGGAAAGGATTTAGCTTTTCACCATTGAGTTTGATGTTAGGTGTGAGCTTGTCACATATGCTCTTTATTTTGTTGAGACACATTCTGTCCATACCTAATTTGTTGAGAGTTTTTACCATGAAAGGATGTTGAATTTTTCTGCATCTATTGAAATGATCATATGATTTAATCCTTCATTCTGTTAACGTGGTGCATCACATTTATTGAATTACATATATTGAGACTTCCTTGAATATCAAAGATAAATATCAATTGGTTATCATGTCTGTTTCTTTAAACGTGATGTTGAATTTGGTTTGCTAGTACTTTGGTGAGGAAATTTTGATCTATATTCATCAGAAAAATCTGACAGTAATTTTCTTGTACTTTTCTGGGTTTGGGATCATTATAATGCTCGTCTCATAAAATGATTTTGGAAGTGCTCCCTTGTATTCAATTTTTTTAAATAGTTGAGAAGGATTTGCATTAATTCTTCTTTAGATGTTTGGTAGAATTCACCAGTGAGCCTTCTGATGCTGCACTTTTGTTTTTTGGGAGACATTTTACTACAGATTCAATCTCCTTATTAGTTATCAGTCTTTTCATATTTTCTACTTTAAGATACAGTCTTGATAGGTTGTATGTTTCTAGGAATATATACATCTCTTCGAGGTTATCCAATTTGTTGGTGTATAATTTTTCAGAGCATTCTCCTATAATCTTTTGTATCTCTGTGATATCAATTGGAACATCTCTTTTATTTCTGATTTTATTTATTTGAGTCTTCTCTCTCTTTTTTTTTTAGTCTAGTTGTTGGTTTGACAATTTTCTTTATATTTTCAAAAAATCAACTCAGTTTTGCTGATTTTTTATCTTTCTAATCTCTTTCATTTATTTCTCCTAAGATCATTTTATTTCTTTCCTTCTCCTAACTTTGGACTTTGTTTGCTCCTCTTTTTCTAGTTCCTGAAGATGTCAAGTTAAATTGTTTATTTGAGATATTTCTTTATTTGGAACGTAGGCATTTAGCACTCTAAACTTCCTCTTAGAACTGCTTTGTTGTATCCCATAAGTTTTGGTACGTTGTGTTCTCATTTTTGTTTTTCTCAAGATGTTTTATTATTTCTCTTTTAATTTCTTTTTGACCCATTGGTTTTAGAGGTGTGTGTTGTTTAATCTCCACATATTTGTGAATTTTATACTTTTATGCCTATTATTGATTTCCAGTTTCATTCCACTCTGGTAGGAAAAGATATTTGATATGATTTCAATCTTCTTAAATTTGCTAAGACTTTTTTCCTGGATATTTATTTTGAGAATGTTCCTTGTGCACTTGAAAAGAATATCTATTCTGATTCTGTTGGATGGAATGTTCTATATCTGCCTACTAGGTTCACTTGGTCTAATGTGTAGTTCAAGTCCAATGTTTTATTATTAATTTACAGTCAATGATCTATACATTGTCAAAAAACAGGTCATTGAAGATTGTTTATCTGTTAACAAATTATTTTAGCTATAGATGTTTTTAATACTTTTTCTTTTAATCTCTATACTTTATTTATTAATGATTTATACAACACCACTGCAATCTTACAATATTTTGAATTTGAAAATATATTTACATTTTTCAGTGAGTTTTATAATATCATATGTTATTGGGTTACTAATACATGCCTTTGATTTCAGCTTGAAGAGCTCCCTTTATCATTTGTTATCAAGCCAATCCAGTGGTGATGAACTTCTGATTTTTCTTTTTGTCAGAGAATGTCTTTATCTGTCCTTCAGGTGAAAGACAACTTTGCTGAGTAAATTATACTTGGCTAGCAGTTTTTTCTTTCAGTGCATTGAGTATAATCATGTGATGCATAATAACATTTCGGTCAACAATGGACCACATATGTGATGGTGGTTACATAAGATTAGTACCACATAGCCTATGTATGTAGTAGACTATGTCATCTATGTTTGCGTACATACACCCTACGATGTTCACACAACAATGAAATTGCCTAATGATACATTTCTCAGAACATATCCTCATCACTATGTGGCCTGTGACTGTATGTCATCCCACTCCCTTCTGGTCTGTAAGGTATTTGCTGAAATAGTCACTGACAGTTATGCTGGTCCCCCTGTGGGTAACAAGTTGCTTTTCTCTTGCTGCTTTCAATATTCTCTGTCTTTAAATTTGACAAATTGGTTATAATTGTCTTGGTGTAGGTCTCTTGGGATTCCTATTATTTGGTAAATTATGGGCTTCCTGGATCTGAATGTCTGTTTCTTTTCCCAGGTCAGGGAGTTTTCAGTCATTATTTTTTTGAATAAACTTTCAGCCACTTTTTCTTTCTTTTCTCCTTCTGGAACCCCCATAATGCATATATTGGCCAAATTAATGGTGTCCCACAACTCCCTTAAGTTATCTTCATTCTTTTTTATTCTTTTCTCTTTTTGATCCTCTGATTGGATGATTTCCACTAATCTGTCTTTGATTTCACTGATTCTTTCTTCCACTTTATCTAGTCTGCTCTAGAGCTCCTTTAATGCATTTTTCATATCAATTTTGTATTCTTCAGGTCTATAATTTCTAGAAATTTTTATATTTTCTATCTTATTTTATATTTTCTCTCTGCTATTTTTTTAAAATCTCGCTTTGTTCACAAACCAAAAAAAACCCCTCAGTGGGTGTCATTATGCCTGTTATTTCAAATTATTTCTCAAGTAAACCACTTATCTCTGTTTAATTTGAGCTGGCTTCTTGAGATTTATCTTGTTCTTTGTTTTGAACATATTCCTTTGTTTTTTCTTTTTCCTTAACTCTCTGTTTGCTTGCTGCACATTAGATTAAAGAGCCACTTGTCCTAGTCTTGACAAATTCACCTCATGTAGGAGATGAACCTTGCCAATAAGCTCAGCCCAAGACTCTGGATGTCTCTCAAACCTTTCTGCTTTGAGATGTGATCCTTATCTAACTTCATCAAAAGTATGCACCATAAGGGACTGACCATGTGGCTGAGTAGTTAATGTTCTGCATGCTCCAATTTGGTCCTCCAGGTTTGTGGGTTCGGAGCCCAGCTGTGGACCTATGCCACTCATTAGCCATGCTGTGGAGGCATTCCACATACAAAAAAATAGAGGAAGATTGGCACAGATGTTAGCTCAGGGCTAATTTTCCTCAAGCAAAAACAGAGGAGGATTGCCAATGTATGTTAACTCAGGGCAAATCTTCCTCAGAAACAAACAAACAAAAGGATGCAGCATAGAACCCTTTATTAAAATGGTGGCTATTGAATGAGAAACAAGGAGAAGGAAAGGGCTTGGAATAAAAATTCTCATTTGGATAAATTAAGTTTGATAGACCTCTCAAATACCTAAGGGTAGATCACAGAAGGGCAGCTTAAATATTTTTGAATCTGTGTTTATCTAAAAGAGGGCTACACAAGATGTGTATATTAATAAGAATGGTCTTATCTACAACCAGGAAATGTTATGGCTGCATGTTAACCTCTTCCAACTATTCTGACTTTAGAAGACAGGGCAGTGCCTAGAGAAAGCTTATGAGTTTTAAGTAATCTTTATAATTTTACTTCCATGTCAATACTAATATTAGACTTCTGTTTAATTGCTGATTTTATTCCTCAAAAACATCTATAGAAAATTTTCTCAGTGGAAAAATCCCTCTAGATTTTCCTCTTGGTTTAAGTGGGTCCTAGAGAGAATGCAAGGCAAAACAATGAGTTTAGAGAGTAGTGGACAATGAGTAGTGGCGATAAGGAGGTTTTGAAGAATTTTCCTTAAAAGCAGAGAAGCGGGACAGTAGCTGTAGAAGGCTCTGCAGACTCTCTAGAGTATCAGGAGCTGTCCATCTGAGGCTGAAATTTTAAAGATGGATACAAAGGACCTCATAATTCAAAGATATTGAAATAGCACTTAGATTATTTCAGTATTGAACCACATCTGTCCTGAGATCTAATGTGAACCATATATTTTCCAGATGAATAACCTGGAGGTGGACGTAATAGCAGTGAGAGTATTCAATCACAATCAACAAGGCACAATCTGAGAGAAGATTTGAAAATATGAGAAAGGTGGCCCTGTCTGAGCTGAAGGAGTATTGTTTTGAAGAGATAAAGGAGTAGGGGAAGGCTTAATCTTTCAGCATGGTGAATCTTCCAGTTCCCAATAAAAAGGGTAGGGAAATGGGAATAGAGGGAAAAGGAAAGAGAGAGTAATAGAGGTAATAAAAGAATACATTTCACCTCATGTTTTGAATTCTACTCAACAGACTAAGGGAATTCACATCATCTGATGTCAGAGAATGTTAAAAGGCAAATTCTCATTCTCAGACCTATTAAATCAGAATCCCCGCAGTGGATCTCAGAAATCTGGAACTTGACTGGCTCACTAGATGCCTCTCAAGCATGATTAACTTTGAGAATCTGTGTTCTCAAGTATTCAAAAATGCTTTGCATAAAGAAGGAAAAGGTAGTATTTCTTTATCCTAAGTCAATTAACATTGGAACATTTAAAGGTTACTAGAAACAAGGAAGTAATATGTGTATAAGGGGAAAAAGAAAATTTAATGGTGCCTATCACAAGATCTATCATAAGACTGTGATTATAGATGCCACAAGCTAAAAAAGATGTTGAAGATTATCTGCTTTACACACCTGTACTAGCAGAGTCAAATGAATCTTTTATTCAGACATAACCAATTATTTCTGATGAACATAACACAGCTAATCTCTTCATGGTAGTTGATACAAAGGCATTTTCTTGCCCTCTCGCACATGTGAAATAGACGCCCTCATTATTAGAGAGCAGTTATTGAACAATAATCCTTAGGACCTACCATGTGCTCAGCTCTTTGGCTGGTGCTAAAAGAAATTTTAAAAATAAAACATGATCTCTAGACTCAGGAATTTATCATATAATTGAGAAAATAAGGTTTATATGCAAGAATTTTTAGAAAGTAACTTTCTATGGTATCCTTTTAAGGGCTAGACGTTTCAAACTATATATTTCAGAAGATTAAAATGATAAGCAATAGAATGTTCAAGGACAGCTTCCCAGTGGGAAAGAGGATACATTTTTACTGAACTCTGAAGGCATGATAAGATTTGGGTGAAGAAGAAAAGACACCAGGAGAGAAGAGAAGTAGGAGTTAAAGTTGATGGGAGTAAGTGTGTGAAGGCATAAATGAGCACATTTGTGGAACTATGAGATCAACCCAAGGATAGAGGAGACTGAATGCTGGTGAGTAGTGGGAAATGCTGTTTTGTAGGTAAGTGGATACAGATGGAGAAGTTCTTTATAAAGCAGGCACAGATGTATATACGTTATGCAACAAGAGATAAGATGTTAGAAGGATGTAAATAAAGGAGAGTCAGGGCAAAAGCAGAGTCCTATGATTTCTGACAGATGCTTCCAATATGAATCACAGTAAGTAAAGGGTGGAGTCAGTCAAGCTAGTCAAGCTGCTGATGAGATAAGCTAAAGGTGAGTTGATTAGAGAAAGTCCAAAGAGGATAACCATTAAAAAGGTGAGAAATGGACTGAAATGAGGGATATTTCTTAGGAAATAAAAGTTACAGCCCTTAGTCTAAATTCAAGAGAAGAAAATGGATGAATCAATGTCTCCAACCCATGTTACTAGGAGAATATTTTGGAGAAAAGAAGTTTTATTCTTGAAATGTTGGAATGGAATAGGACTACTTGGGGATGACAACATATTGTCCTCTCCTTCCTTCACTCTCTGTTAATTAATTTATTCATTTTCTGACAAATACTGTCTTTTGTATGCCAAGCAGTAGAGATACACTGGAGAGGAAACTTAGATTCAATCTCTGCTATAAAGCACCTTATGGCCTTGTGAGGGCTACCAATATTAATTAAATAACTTAAATAAATATTTAAACAAAATAAATATGGTTGCATCCTCCATATTACAATTATGGTAATCTGCCAAGGCACTATTATAGCATATAAAAGGAGGGCTTCCTTTAGTAAAAGAGGCAAAGGAAGACTTTCCAAAATAAGTCACCAACAGATCTGAGATTAGAAGAATGAGCAAGAGTTGACTCAGAGTGAAGGGAAAAAAGACGGTGCATCCAGTGTTCCTGGGGAGCAGAGAATGAGTGAACCATAGTGAAAGATGAGGCTGGTGAGATCTCTCAAGGTCAAAGCACACTGAACTTTGTAATATATGGTAGAGACTTTTGTATTTTTCATAAGAGCAATGATTTTCTGGAAACAAATTTTTAAACAAGAAAGTGACATGATCTGATTTTCTTTTTTGAAAAGATCATCCTGACTGCAGTGTAGAGGACACATTGTATGGGGCAAGATCCACGTGAAACCATATAAGAGGCTATCAGTACTCTGGTCTATTGACAATATCTTGAACTAGAGTACTGACTGTGTAGATGGGTAGAAACATTTATTGAGTTCCTACTATGTGCCAAGCACTAAGCTAGGTACTGAAATGAAGCCTCTACTTTTGAAGACTCATGGTTTTGTAATGAAAACAGATTCACAAACAAGTAGTTATAGCATCTCGTAATACTTACAAAGTTTAGTTAAGAGAACTCTTACACTTTAAGAACTCCAAGAAGTCCCTGTTTCCTACTTTCTCTCGTTGTGCCACCTTATTTTGACCATCCTTTATGAAATACAACTTTTGTCACTCCCATTGCTATTTTAGTTTTTCATACATTCCTTACACTACTGGTATGAGGGAAACCCAATGCCAAGAGACAGGAACCAATTACTATACACCTCAGTTCTTGACAGCGAGTGAATCTTCCTCTTGCTGATTTCCTTTCTTGAAGAATACAAGGCTCAGAATGAACTGCAGCAAGACCCCTGACTTTGTCCTCTCAGGGCTGTCCAGTGAGCAAGAGAAACAGCAGTTCCTCTTTGGTGTCTTCCTGGCCCTCTGCTTGCTGAGCCTCCTAGGGAACTTGCTACTTCTCCTGGCTATTTGTGCTGACATCCGCCTCCACATTCCCACGTACTTCTTCCTCAGCCAGCTCTCCCTGGTGGATCTCTGCTTTACTTCCACCACAGCCCCCAAAATGCTGGAGGATTTGTGGACCAGAAGGGATTTATCTCTTTCTCCGGATGTCTAGCCCAAGTATATTTCTTTGCTGTTTTTGCTAATATGGACAATCTGCTTTTGACCGCCATGGCTATCGACTGCCACACTGCCGTCTGCCATCCTCTGCACTATCCACTGCCAATATCTCCTTGAAGATGTGGGCTACTGGTGGGTGGGTCATAGGGAGTGGCCCACTCTGACTCTTTGATCCAAACCCTATTGCTAACCTGACTATCCTTCTATACTATTAAAGAGATTCTTCACTTTTTCTGTGATTTTGGCCCACTCTTAGAGCTTTCCTGCTCTGATACTCACCTCAATAAGGACCTGATAATGGTTCTGATGGAACATTTAAGAATCAGCACTCTCCTCTGCATCATAAGCTCTTATGCCAATATTTTCTATGCTGTGGCTAGGATTCCATCAGCACAGGGTAAAAAGAAAGTTCTGGCCACATGCAGCTCCCACCTCTGCCTGGTTATCCTCTTCCTCATCACAGTCCTTGCCACCTACCTGAAATCCCCATCAACTTCTCGTTCCTCTGGGGAGTTGGTTATTCCTGTCACGTATAGTCTGGTAAATCCCACTCTCAACCTTTTCATTTATAGTCTGAGAAATAAGGATGTAAGAGTTCATTAAAAAGGGTTCTGGACGTAGAGAATTTGGGGGATTAGGGATAATGCCCATAAATAAGCACTTTTGGAGAAACCACTCCCTACTTCATCACCACATTTACAAAGTGAATCAGTTAACACCAAGGCTGTCACAGAGCATTACTTGATCTATTGGAAAGAACACTAAACCGAAATCAGGAGAACTAGGTTCTAGGTCCCAGTTCAGGTGGAGATGGATTGGATTAGCTTTTCCTTAAATTACTTTCTAACACAAATATTCAAACTTGATCATCTATTGCTATCACTATCACCACTGTGATCACCACTGCCATTTCTATCAGCGGTTTAATAATGAATGTCCTCACCATCAGCTTTATTATGGACAACATCATCTTTGTTATCATCAGAGTCCCATACAAGTCACTGTCTTCAACACTATGCTTATCAAACTATCAGTAACCTCACCAATATTAAGAGAATAGAAACTTGTTGTATATGATTTTCCCCTTTTAATTCCTATTTTTCAGAATGTTTTATATATTCCATGTTTGAGAGTTGCTGGGGAAGTTCTGATGACTATGGCTGAAAATTAGAAGATAGCTAAAAGTAGGAGGATTATTTATTTACTTATTTTTGAGGAAGATTAACCCTGAGCTAACTACTGCCAATCCTCCTCTTTTTGCTGAGGAAGACTGGCCCTGAGCTGACATCCATGCCCATCTTCTTCTACTTTATACGTGGGACGCCTGCCACAGCATGGCCTGATTAGCAGTGCAATGTCCGCACCCGGGATCCGAACCGGCGAACCCAGGGCCGCTGAGAAGCAGAACGTGCGAACTTAACCGCTGTGCCACGGGCCGGCCCAAGGAGGAGGATTTTTTAAATACTCATTTTGCAATAAAACAAAAGAATATTTTCTGTATAAATTTTACTTATTAATTTTGTTCTGCAAAAACAAAATGGTTATGTATACTCAATGAATAGATTCTCTATTCAGGTATAGACTGTCAAAGGGTGATGCAGAGGAAGAATTTGTTGCATTGCATTATAAAGAGAACACCCTCTTACAAGTTCCATCACTCGGATACATCCAGCTTGTATTTCTATATGTACCATCTATTAAGTCAAAGCAGAGACTATGTGTTGTGCTTATTTGAATTCCCTATATTTCATCTCATTGTACATTGTATACATTGTACATTGTTTAATTAAACACCCAAAGATAATTTCTTTTCGGAGTAACAATTAGATGCATGGATTAGAGATTAGAAGAGAGTCAATCCTTACTATTTGTGGATTCAGTATTTGTGAAATCATCTGCAGTCTGAAATTTATTTGTAACCCCATGATCAATACTTGCAGCACCTTCCTGGTAATGTGTGGACATGAGCATGTGCAGATGGCAAAAAAAATTGAGTCATATGATGAGTGTGTTCCCAGTTGAGTTTGGACAAAACGAAGATCTGCTCTCTTGTTTCAGCTGTCATACTGTAAACAAGTGTCCATTTCATGGCATGTTTAGTGGCCACGTTTCTCACAATTTGGTCTCTCTTTTTTTTTTTTTCATGATTTCACTATTTAAAATGGTCACACGTGTAGTGCTGAAGTCCTGTCTAATGTTCCCAAGTGCAAAAAGGCTGACGTGCTTTACAGAGAATGTGTTAGATAAACACAGTCGTGAGTTATAGTGCATTGGTTGTGAGTTCAATGTTATTGAATGAACAAAATATATTAAATAACATGTCTTTATCCAGAAACACACTTAAAACAAGGTTACATCTCGATCAGTTGACAAATGTGTGATGAGTGTCTCAATGGAATCTGTCCCTGAGTTTTACCTAGAGCAAGAGGGAGAATTCAGTATTCACCATTTCAGTGTCCATGGCAACTTTAAAGAAGGAACATACCCCCCACAAATAATGAGAATCAACTCATTCTCACTTTAAAGAGGAAAAATGTGAGGCTCATGAAAGAGAAATGACTTGTACGAAGTTAGAGAGTAGATTAGTCATACAACAAGGATTAAAACCCTGGCCTAGTTCAGTGCTCTCTCTGCTATATGTTCAATTCCTGGAGTGCAATAAGAAAAGAAGAAACACAAAAAAGGGGATGGAGGAGGAAGATAAGGCATCAGACAAGCTTTTGAGGACTTTCCAATTTCAAAAATAGTTGATCTTTAGCAGCACTCTAGACAATGAATTAAAAGTATTATCTTCAGAGTAAAAAAAAATAACATATTCACTGTCATTATGGTTCTTCATATTTCATGGGGCTCTTCCTCTCCTGTCAAGGACTCTGTACTAGAAAGATTTCCTCAAGCCCTCATTAGTAAACACAGGCAAATTGCTGCAATTTTTTCCATGATTTAGCCGACTCTCTTTACTCCCATGGAGGAAGGCCTTTCCTAAAGTCTGAAAGGGAATATTTGTTTTCAACAACAGCAAAAGTAGTCAGCATTAGACACACTTTCCATTAATAAAGGTCATTACTGATTATACAGGACCCTGTGTGAGGGTGGACATTGTATAGAGGTGATGGATTGAAGAATATATCTTAAGTACTTCTAAAAGCCATAGCCTCAGAGCTGACATTTCAAACAGCAGGAGAGAAAACTTGACCCCCACCAGCCTGCTCCCTACATTGACAGGCAGATGTGGTCCCTCTGCAGGGAACTGCCTGCTCCAGTAGGGCTCTTCGACCCTGAGGGAATAGTGTGGCTGCTGCACCCTTGACACCAGTCATTTCTGTGGGTCACCTCTGTGTGTGTGGCTTTAGGAGGGATAGTTCCCCTGAGGAGAAGAGACTCATGCTAATAAAACCCCCTTTCCAAGGGTGACTTTCTCAGAGTCGGGAGGCTCATGGACTGAAAAATAAATTGGGGTGCTTCTAAGGATTCCATGGTCTCCAGGAGTCCCTGACTCCCTAGGCGGGATATGCTTCTAAAAAGGGGAATGAGAGAAGAGGACATGAGGAGCTTCTCTCTAAAATCCGCTTCCTCATTGAACTTTCTTACTGTTTTTCCTAAGACAAAAGATACATCCTACCTCTTTGACCCACACAGCCAGCTATTGCATTATTCCAGGCCTCTTTCTCATCAATGGTGAGTGCTCTCTCCCTGCTCTGATATCCAAGATGGTGGGGGACAGTGTCTTTGATCATGCAAAACAGATTAAGAATGAAAAGTTGGAGTCTAATTAATGTTAGCGAGCCAGACTTTCATTCTTATAGGTCAAAATCGAGTTGCATTACCCTTGTTTTAAAAAGGAAGGAAGGAAGGAGGAAGAAAAGAAGGAAAAAAGGAAGAGAGGGAAGAATAAAAAAGTGAAACTCAGAGAAGTCAGGGTAGGACCCTCCAAAGCTAACCTGGAGCTATGCTCAACATAAGAAGGGTTTGAAGGATTTCTTTCCCTAACTAGAATCAGAGACTAAACGTTTGGAGTGACAGATGAGGAAAAACTCCTCATCAGTTGCTGAAGGAGGGAGAGAGATTGTGAAGGAGGAGCACTTGGAGTCTTTTATTTCTGAAACCATCAGAAGCTTCTCAGAGACAGCTGATCACCAACCCACTCCTTGATCTCTACTTCCTATTTTTAAAGATTAGCTGTTTTCTTGTATATGTTCTCTGATTCCACTTTGTCCACAGCTTCACAGAGGTAAGTGACAAAATCAGTGGCTCTATCTCAGTATTATTTTCAAATTTATTTTTAGAAATTATTTATCTATTTACCTGTTTTAAAAATTAAATAATAAAGGAAGACGTAAACTGAAAAGTATGCATAATATTTTAATATTTTTCAAGTATCCTTATACCTAGGATCAGAGCTGATTCATCCAAACTTAAAGAGGAAAATTAGAGTCAGAAAATTAAGTGAATTTTCTATGGTGAGCACAAGAGAGCTGTTAATAAAGTTTCTGAATTACTAGCTCAAGTTCTAGGCATAAATATTATGCTGCAAGCAAATATAAGCACAACATCCTGTTGGAGAATGGACAGGACAGGGAAAGGGAACACTACTTATTTGACAGCAAAACTAATGAAAGCAAAGGGAGTCTGGTTGACTCTCCCTGCCCCTTCTCAGTCACCACCACTCTGGAAAAATAAAATACAATGAAGACTATCACAGATTTATACATGGAAAAGTAAAAGATATTTTATAACACCAATTCCAAGGTACAAAGATAAAATCTAAATATGCCCCCATCAGCTCTGTTGTTTAGATTCCAGAATAGGTGAGAAGAGACATGATTGTTCCTTCTAGAGAAAAGAATGCCAAGAGGCTGCAACATGAACTCATTCAGGCAGCGGTATAAACGCCCTGAAATAACAACTGGAAGGAATGATGTTAAATACAGGTGAAATTGATGGAACAAGATCTGGTGATCAAGAAACTGGTGATAAGCCTCAGTGCAGATTTTCATGTTTATGATATTAGTGACCTATACTTTTCCGTTTATTCACTCAAAGTGGAGCGGAATGGACAATATAAATTCTCACATTTCCTCTGCATCCACAGAGTTCTCTTTGTGAGTTACCTCAGGAATAGAGCTGAGTTTCGATTTCTTCTGCACAAAACCACCTGACTTCACCACTTTTAGGGCTGCAGCACTCGCTGACCAACAGTGTCATAAAAGTTTGTGGTTGGACACAAGGAGGAAAAGTCTAAATGGAGGGAGAGTAAAAGTTTTCAGGTGCACATCTATGTCCTCAATTCTGATCTGGCAGCATGCTGAGAACATAGATGTAGAAAAGAACATAGGATCATAGGAGACATGGATACTGAATCTAGAGTCCTGCTGGAAAGATAAGTCATTGACAAGACAATTAAAGACAAGGCCGCAATCTAGAAGGTGGGCCTGGGAACCAGAAGGCCAGTAGGCTTCAGCTCCCACATTACCACACACATGAAAGGGTGACCTTTCACAACCCCCTCCTCTCGGGCCTGCAGTCCACTCATTGTAGATGAAGTTATTGGCCCAGAATATCTAAGTCCAATTCCTTCTCTGAAGAACTGTGTGGCCCTCTCTGAGCAATAAGAATTCAGGACTAGTTCACTAGTCAGTGACTAGAACACTTGGCTAAGGCTTCATAAATAAATCGAAGAATGGTTGCTATTTTAAAAAAACACAGAGGAGTATGCCAAGTATAAGCAAAGGCACTGAGGCAAGAAGTAGCCTAGATTCAATACAAAATAAGGAAAGCGGCCTAAACTGATGCCACTCATTAGATCCTCTAAATGTTAAATGTGCATCAGGGATTAATGACACAGATAGTTTACTAAGGAATCTCAATGTATGACCTGTAAATGTGGAATGGTTTTACGGTTCCTGCCATAAGCTGTGCTCAATATTTTTTTCCTTTTCCACTGATAGCCAATTTCCCTAATGACTCTGAGTCAGAATCCCTAAATGGTCGTGTTCAGTTCCTAAAAGTGTTCCCGTGTTATTAAGACTGTTTGCTTTTCCTTTGCTTTTATTAAGGCATAATTTGTGCACAGAAGCCTGTTTATTTTTTTATTTTCTGTGAGGCAGATTGGTCGTGAGCTAACATCTGTGTCAATCTTCCTCTATTTTATGTGGGATGCTGCTACAGCATGACTTGATGAGTGATGCTAAGTCCAGACCTGGGATCTGAACCTGTGAACTCAAGCCACCAAAATGGAATATGTGAACTTAACCACTAAGCCACTGGGCTGACCCCAAGGCCTGTTTATTTCTAAATTTCAATCATATTTTCACTTCAGTGCTCTTTTTTTTTTTTTTTTTTTTTTTTTTTTTTTAATAACCCCAGCCAACAACCAGCACTAGATTTGGTCAAACAGCTTGGAGTAGAAGGTAGAGAGCCTGGTTGTCCCTCATGGCCCCTCCTCTTGCCTGCCTCTACTCCTTCTAGTATAAGGGAGGTGAGGAAGTAGATAAACAACGTGCTGGTAAGGTGGCATTCTCTTCTTGATTGGTGGTAACTTCTGCTCTAGCTCTTTGTGCGACTAATTTAGACAGGTATGACCAGCTCCACTAAGCCTTGGCCACCCACTCAGCTTCATTATGCTGTTGACTCCTAGCTGGTGGCCTCATACTAAATTCCTGATACCTGAAACTCTTTGCCTAATGATCTAGCACAGCCCCTAATATCATCTTCCCTCCATGAGCCTGACTCACAAGTAGATTTGTCTCTATACCCCTGGGAATGTAGTAATTCAAGGAAGAAGAGTCTATCTGTTCCCCACCTGGTATCTTCTCTCCCAAGCTTCCTTCCCTAACTCTTTTAGTTTGCTGCTAGTCAACAAGCCCAGTGGCCAAGTTGGCTATCCATCTAGGAAACCAAAAGTCAGTCCCCCTATCTACTATTAGACTTGAGCCCCTGAAGTCAGGAGCTCTATATTATTCACGGTTGTATTGTCAAAGCCTAGATACTTCATGAAGGAAAGTTCAGTAAAAACTAGGGACTGGAGAGAATGGGGAAGTTGTCCTCTTTCTTCTAACCTAACACTCCTCAGCAAGCCCTCCTGGGAGAGAGCAGCTCTCTCAGAAACTTTGAATCTAGAGTGAGCTCTGGGGAAATAGGAAAAATGCCACTAGTAAACTCAAAACTGTACTTTTATAGACAGATGGTGTGGAACAGATTTTTCAGATTCTGCAAAAGAATACTAAACGAAGGAATTGGAACTTGATATAATTTGTTATGAGGAGTCATTGTGCCTTAAGCAAGAGAGTGATGGAATGAAAGTTGTGTCCAGGAAAATCCATCTGAGGGAATTGATGACACTTTGGAGGAGATGGAAACTGGATAACAGTTAAGAAGCAGCTTTAATGATGTATTTATTAATTCCTCCACTCACCTTTCAGTTTTTACTGCTCTCTTTTCCAGGAAGTATCTTAGGCTTTGAGAATACATCTGTAAATAACTTAGAGCTCCATGCTTCAAGAGGCTCAAGGCTAATAGTAGAAAGATTCACATAAACAAATATATTATGAAGCATTTTGCTAAGTGTCATAAACATGAACTACTCAACGTACTTTAAAGAAGCACCAAGGATGAAGGATTTGACTGCTGAGAAGCAGAGAAAATTCTCACAGAGGAGGTCAAATTCAACATGAGTCTTGACAGATAAAAGGAGTTTTACATAGCAATGAATATAATGTTTGCAAAGGTATGGAGGCATGAAATGAAATCTGTGAGGAGCTCCATGCAGCCACATTACCACAGCTTGATGTGAGGGGCGGTGCACAAGACTGAAAGGGTGGGAGGGGTCCAGATTGTGAAGGATCTTACATGCTCCACTAAGGAGTTTGGAGCTGGTCATCTAGACAGCCTGGTTTATAGGAACACTGGAGGCTTCAAACCGCAAACACCTGGGTTTGAGTCATGGTTTCATCTCTCATTAAATACTCTTAGTCTCAATTCTTCATCTGTGTATTGAAGATAATACCTAATTTGCAGGGTTTTTTGTGATGAATAAATAATACATGTGAAATGTATATTAAATATAACATAACTACTGTGAAGTTCCAGAAATCCCAAGAAATTATAAAGTTTTCTGTAATATGTAATCAACAGAGGATATTAAGCATAAAAATATGAAAAAATAGAAAGACTGATACCTGAATATAATAAATGTGGCATTATTTTCAGGGAGTTGTTGCATTAATCAAGGTGAATGATGATCAGGATTTATTTTAAATTATGGCAATACGAGTAGAAAAGAGGGACCTAATTGAGAAAATTTTCTGCATTAAAATCAGAAGAATTTTTCAAAAGGTTGACATAGGGGCGAGGAAGGAGAGAGAGAGAGAAGGGATCATCGAACATGGGTCTATATTTCTAGCATGGAGAACATGATGGGTGGTGACATCATGAACAAAAGAGATGGTCCTGAGGACCTGGACGAGGATCCCAATGGAAGAATGGAAAGTAAAATATGGTCAATTAAGATGTTTCTTTTTATCGTTTCAAATGTACATTTCTCTGTGTATGTGCATGTGTGTATAAACACATGCATGAAAATAAAATTGCCTGTAATTTAAAAATTTTAAAATTGCCTGTAAGTCCAATATAGATAATGTTTGTCACCGAATGGGAAAAATGCAAGTGTTTCTTATTTTCTTCTTAATATTTGTCAATTATTCTAGATTTTGTCAACTAAGAATCCATTTCTGACGTGTAAATGAAATACATATTTTGATAAAATGAAACTATCTCATAATATTAAAAGTGTATTTATTATAAAATACTTTATGACACAAAAATTATATTTAAAAATTCACTGGTAAAATTACATCTTGGGAATATATACCAGGTTATATTGAATATAAGATTTTGCATCACACCTCTTCTTTACATATTGTCAAAACAATTTCTCATGTATTATAATGAATAGTGTATTAACCTTACTCCTAATGGTGAATATATTTAATATTTCTATTTTAGACACACATTCAAGGAAGAACTTGAAAGAATTACAAAAATTTATGTAAAACTCGTGTATTGATAATGTCAATAATATCATCTTCATCCGTCTCAATGATAACTTTGTGCAAGCCTGACTATCTGCTGAAGCTGGCTTTTCTGATAAATTTTTGTTTGAAGATCCTAATCCATACCAATATTCTCACCTGGGAATCCAAGTGTGAATTCACTTTTTTTTTCCCTCCCTAAAGCCCCGGTACATGGTTGTATATCCTAGCTATAAGTCATTCTAGTTCTTCTATGTGAGCTGCTGCCACTGCCCAGCAACTTACAGACCGGTGGTGCTGTTCCAAGATCTGGAAGCAAACCCGGGCTGCCAAAGCAGTGAGTGCTAAACTTTAACCACTAGGCCATCAGGGTGGCCCGTGAATTCCCTTTTTACTCTGGAATGTATTCTCCTTTCCCTCCACTGAGCAAGATCTCTCCTACTCTCTGATGATATCCAGAATCAAGAAGTGTCCATCAAATGCCTCTATCCAGTCTTGTGTTGGAACCTATACGAAGGGAAGCACACTCACTGCTCTCCACCTTCTGATATCTGATGGCATAAAACAGTGCCACTGACTCAGAGTTTTGTGTCCAGAACAGACAGATAGAGGAACAGTAAGATCCCATATCTTCTGCAAGACTGAAGATTAAAGTATTTTAGGATTAGAGAGCTCAAGGATATACACTAAACAACCCTTAGATATATTAGTTTAAATAAAATAAAATTACTGATTTTGGGGTCAAAAAACATTGATGGTAACAATAACATATGTTTTCATACAGAGTATGCTACATATTCACTCTAGTTAGAGCCGTTGAAGCTGAGTCTTCTCTTCTAATCAATCCAAAAAAAGATTTCCTGGGAAATGTGGCATTTCAGGACCTATTACACAGAAGGAAGGGAAAGAGTCTTGAATATTCAGCATCCTACTTTTTAAAAAGTAGAATACTCTCTACTTTGGACGAGGTGAGAGGCAGTTAAAGAGTGAATTAAAAGAAATACTGAGAGTTGTGCAAGTCCAACTGTTTGGACAGAACTGGAGAGGAAACCACATAGCTGAGTACATCTCAAGATCTTTCATATATCTCATTCCTCTTCTTGCCCAGTTGGCCTACAGGCTGAATGGAGACAGCCAACCGCACATTGGTCACTGAATTTGTCTTCCTGAGATTTTCGAATTCTCCACATCTCCAGCTGCTCTTCTTCTCCCTCTTCCTCCTGGTCTACCTATTGTCCCTGGTGAGTAATGCGCTCATTGTGCTCATTGTGGCCCTGGATGGACGCCTCCATACGCCCATGTACTTCTTCATCTGCAATCTCTCCTTGGTAGAGCTCTGGTACACCACAGTCACTGTGCCCAAAATGCTGGCCAATTTTCTATGTTCCCAAGGGGTCATCTCAGTTCCCAGCTGCATCACTCAGTACTACTTCTTCTTCTCTTTGGTTGCCACTGAGCTCTTTATCCTCACCACCATGGTCTTTGACCGTTATGTTGCCATCTGCCGACCACTCCATTACCAATTGCTGCTGAGCCCCCAAACGTGTGGTACTCTGGCTGGGGTCTGCTGGTCTGTAGGATTCCTCTGTCCCATGTTTCCCTCATTCCTCCTTACACAAATCTCCTTCTGCACCCCCAACCAGATCAACCACTTCTTCTGTGATGCTGATCAGATTTTTCGGCTTTCCTGCACAGACACATATGCCATCCAAGCAGTGGGCTATGGTTTGAGCACTGTTATTATCTTAGGAAGCCTGGTGTTTACCATGGCTTCCTATGCCCAAATCCTGGCCACAATTCTAGCCATGGCCTCTGCTGCTGCCCAACGCAAGACTTTTTCCACATGTGCAGCCCATCTCTCTGTGGTCACTATCTACTTTGGAACTCTCATATTCATGTATGTCCGCCCAGCAGTAAAATACGAGTCAAACATCAACAAGATTGTGGCTATTTTCTACTCAGTCATCACCCCACTTCTCAATCCTCTCATCTATACACTCCGCAACAAGGATGTCAAGGAAGCTTTGAAGATGTTGGTGTCCCGGATCCAAAGGATCTGTCATTCAAGCTGGCAGACTCAGTGATGGTGCCACATGAGAAATCAGAGACAGCAAAGATTGTGGAATATCCAAATAGAAAATAATCCTAATTACTGCCTTTTACCTGTGCAGTGTATCTTTTAAAATAATTGAATTTATAGATTTGCCTTTTGTGAGTTATCTGTGGGACATTTTAAGTGAAAGACTTGCTTATTCTGCCACCCACTATGTCCCACTGTCTGTTGCTTCAATTGTTCAGCTTCTCCAGAGGACTGGATAATCTCATGTTAACATTAGTGCAGGGAAATGGCACAGACTTTGTAGTCCATGCACGTGGAATGGAAATCCAGCTCTCCCACTTGGTAGCATCAGTTAAGTAAGGCAATGAGAGTTCTGCATATTTAAACAAAGAACTGCAAATCATTTTTACTTCCCTCAGCTTAATAAAAAAAAATCAATTTTTGGTAATATCCATAATGTCCACTGTAGGACCTTCAACTAAAAAACTCCCATAAATTTTGCCCCAGGCCATGGATTGGGGAAACAGAAGTGAGAGCCTTGCCTCCTATCTCCTTGCAGATCCACCTCACAATAAAGCTTTTCTTCCCTCAAAAGCTGGTGTGCCATGGTTTCAGCTTCTGTTCATATCAGGTGGCAAGCCTTTGCTTGGCAACAAAATGCAATTCATAGTAATTATAACCAGAAAGGAAGTATAGGCAGTAAAATGTTCTTTTCTTGAAATTCGAATATGCATTCATGCCAGCAAATGGAAATGATAAATAACAAAAATAGAATGAATATTATAGTACATGAAAGGAAAAAGTAAGGAATGATATTTGAAAATTATATTAATGTATTTTTGGAATAAAGAAAAAACTTGTACCCACATGTTAGACTGTTGTAGTAATGAATAATAACATTCCAGTTTAGTAAAAATGTAAAAAGATTAATTTAAAAGAATGAATTTCAATTTTAGATATTTCAGTAACATATTTCACACATGAGTGAAAATTTGTACTTACCAAACACACAGAAAAATCATATCTCACAGTTCACGTTGTTTCACTAATTTAAAATTTGAACAAAAATAAAAACTCCAAGTGGCCACAGAGAATGGAATTGAAGTAAGTCAAATTCTGTTTATTTGTCATTAAAGTCCCTGTACTGTCATAATTTCTAATTTATTATTTCAAAGTACCATGGGGTTAGAGAAACCAACTGCAGTCCTGACATTATTCCAAATCATTACAAACTTATGCTGGTTTAAACTAAGACAAGTAGCTGGCAGCTGAGCCTGAGCATGTCCAGCACCAACTGTTTAACAGGGAGTTCTCTGAATTAACTTCCAGGTTGGATATGTTTGTGAAAGTTTAAGTAATAAAAATGTGCTAATTTAAAGCTTACAGACGCATTATTAAAACTCAACAGTAACTGCAGCAATCAAAACTTAGACCAACAAAAGACTTTTTGGGGGGACTATTTTATGATCGACATTATTTTCAATTGTCAGTGCATGGTTATAATAAAATAATATAATAAATGCATTATTATTATAATAATTATAATATAATATATATATATAATTATATATTTTTTATATTATATAGAATATATTATAATAATAATGCAGATGTGCTTTCTAAATCTGTTATAATATAATGATAGACTAACCTTATTTCTAAGTCTATAAGGTGCCCTTTACTATATAAATTTATAGTATACCCTATTATTTGTTAAGTGAAGCTCTCTTCCCTCTCTGTTCATTTTTGCACAATTATCTTAAATTTTATAAGAACAATGCTGTAGACAAATTTTATTATCATTTTGTCCAATTTTAACGAATGAAAAAAGAAAAAAAATGAAAAAGAGTGAAGAAAGCCTTCAGGATATATGAGACATCATTAAGTGAACCATGCTATAGAAGTCCCAGAAGGAAAAGAGAGAGAGCAAGGAGTAGAAGTCTATTTAAAGAAATACTGCCTGGAAACCTACCAAATCTTGGGAAAGAAATGGACGTCCAGTTCATGAAGTTCAAATATACCCAAATAGGATAAACCCAAAGAGGACTAAATCAAGACACACTATAACCAACTTGTCAAAAGTCGAGGACAAAGACAATTTTGAAAGTAGCAAGAAGAAAGTGACTTATCACATATGGGGAAACCCCCAAAAGACTATCAGCAGATTTCTCCTAAGAAACCTTGCAGACCAGGAGACAGTGGGATGATATATTTAAAGTACTAAAAGAAAAAAACAGCCAACCAAAAGTACTACACCTGGCAAAATTATCTTTTAAAATGAAGGCGAGATAAAGTCTTTCCCAGATGAACAAGAATGAGGAGTTCATTACCACCAGACCTGCTTTATGAGAAATGTTTACAAGTTCTTCAAATTGAAATGAAACACACTAAGCAGCAATATGAAAGCATATAAAAGCATAAATCTTTTTATGCAATATTTAAAAGGTAAATATATAGGCACATACAGATTAATGTAACACTGTAACAGTGGTGTATAAATTACTTACAAGAACATAAATGTTAAAAGGTAAAAATTTGTCAGTGGATGCACAATATAAAGGGAAATAAACCCTGATTCCAAGAACACAAAGTGTGTGAGGGGGAAAAAGTGTCGAGTTTATGTTTGCAATTGAAGTAGATGGTTATAACTACAAAATATTTTATGCAAGCTTCAAGCTAATCACAGCAAATAAAACCTAAAAAGATATACAAAAGATGAAGAGAAAACCATCAAAGCAAATCACTACAAAAAAATTATCAAATAACAAAGGAAGACAGTAAGAGAGGGACAAAATAATTGCAAAACAGAAAGAAAATAACAAGCAAAATGGCAATAGTAAGTTCTCATGTATCAATAACCGTTTTAAATGTAAATGGAATAAACTCACCAATCAAAAGGCATAGAGTGGCTGAACGGATAAAAAAGAAGATCCAACAATATGCTCTATACAAGAGACTCACTCTAGATTTAAAGATGCACTGAGGCTGAAAATGAAGGAATGAGAAAGATATTTTGTGCAACTGGTAACCACAAAAAACACAGGTGGCTGTACTTAGACAAAATAGACTTTAAGTCAAAAACTGTCTCTGTAGACAAAGGAGATCATTATGTAATGATAAAAGGATCAATTCAACAGGAAGATGTAACAATTATAAATATACATGCACCCAACATCAGAACACCTAAATATATAAAGCAAATATTGACATATTTGAAGGGAGAATCAGACAACAATATTGTAATAGTAGGGGACTTCAATACCCCACTTTCAACAACAGATAGATCATCCAGAAAGAAAACCAATAAGGAAACATTGGTCTTGAACTATACCTTAGACCAAATGGACCTACAGACATGTACAAAACATTCCATTCAAAGGCAGAAGACTACACATTCTTCCCAAATGCACATGGAACATTCTCCAGGATAGATCACATTGTAGGTCACAAAACATTGGTTAACAAATTTAAGAAAATTGAAATTATTCCCCTTATCTTTTCTGACCATAATGGAATGAAACCAGAAATCAAAAATCACAAATACATGGAAACTAAACAATACAATCTTGAACAACATTGGGTCAAAAAGAAAATCAAAAGGGAATTTAAAAGTGTCTTGAGACAAGTGAAAAAAGGAACACAACAACAACAATAACAAAAAGAAACACAACATACCAAAACTTAAGGGATGCATCAAAAGCAATGGTAAGAGATAGTTTATAGCAGCAAACATCTACATTGAGAAAGAAGAAAAATCCAAAATAAGTAACTTTACTTAATACCTCAAGAAACTAGAAAAAGAACAAACTAAGCCCAAAATCAGCAGAAGGAAGGAAATAATAAAGATTAGAGCAGAAACAGTTCAAATAGAGAATTTTTAAAATAGAAAAATTCAATAAAACTAATAGTTGTCTTTTTGAAAAGATAAACAAAATCAACAAACTCTTAGCTAGCCAAACTAAGAAAAGAAGAGAAAAGGCTCAAATAAAATCAGCAATGAAAGATAAGACATAACAGTGGATGCCTCAGAAATAAAAAGAATCATAAGGGACTATTATGAACAATTATACACCAACAAACTGGATACCCTAAAAGAAATGGATAAATTCCTAGAAATATACAACCTACCAAAACTGAATCAAGAAGAAGTAAAAAGGCTGAACAGACTAATAACCAATAAGGAGATTGAATCAGTAATCAAAAACATCCCAACAGAGAAAAGCCCAGGACCAGATGGATTCATGGGGGAATTCCACCAAACAGTCAAAGAATTAAAACCAATTCTTTTAAAATTCTTCCCAAAAATAGAAGAGAGAATAATTTCAAACCATTTTATGAGAGCAATATTACCATGATATCAAAATCAGAAAGATACTACAAGTAAGAAAAAAAAAACTATAGGCAAATATCACTGATTCACTGATGAACATAAATGCAAAACTGCTTAACAAAATACCAGCAAACCAAGTTCAACAGAACACTAAAAGGATCATACATCATGCCCAAGTTGGATTTATACCTTGGAAGATCATTTTACAGAAGAACATGTGGGTGAGGAATTTTTCCAGTTATCTTTGGAAAGTACGATCTGCCATAAACCCTTCGAATTTAGACATAGTTATGTGACATGCTCTGTCTAGTTAAATATGATCAGAATTGATACAATTTATTTGCTGATGATTAACTCTTCAGCCCACTCTTCCCTGAAATGGCAATTGCAGAAGCAAGTGCTGATATGGAGAAGCCATAAGGTCAGAGCTGCATGGAATGTTAACACATGGAAGACAGCTATCCTAGCAGGTCATCTGAATGCACAGCAAATTCTGTATGATTGCGAATAAATTGTTTTACATTAAGCTAGTTATATTTTTGATTGTTTGTTATTGCAGCATAGCCTAACCAGACTAATATACACCAAAATTGAAGTAGCAGGAAGAAGAGTGTGAAATCTGTGCATCCTTCTCAGACAAGAACAAGGAGGATAACTGACAGGGACAAACAGCCCATAGAGCAGAGTGAAGGACCATCCATCCATACAGGCATGCGCATATACCGTTTTGGATGAACCGCTTAAAAGAAGCTGCAGTAAGCATGACATTTTGCTCTTAAATGCTTCATTGTGTATCTTTCTAAGGTCAAAGGCATTCTCCTACATAACCATAATATTAATATCACACCCAGGGAATTTAACATTGATACAATAATATAAAGCCCATATTCAATTTTCCAAATTGTTCCAAAAGTCTACAAAGCTGTTTTGTTTTTGTTTGTATCCAACCAAGGATCATGTATTACATTTTATTCTTATGGTTTTTGTCTCCTTCAATCTAGAACAGTATCACCCTCCACCATTGTTTTTTCTTTAAAGGCACTGATATTTTTGAAGAGTCTGTGTCAGTTGTTTGTAGGATGTACCACAATCTGGCTTTGTCTGATTATTTCTTATAATTTTGTTTAAATTAAACCTCTTTGGCAAGAATACTACATAGGTTACCCTAAAAGATTGTCTACCTGGGCACATAGCAATCCAGATTATTCTACTCCATTCTGCTCCTTATAACATGTATGACATCATCTTATGCCATAAGAGGGCCACACTCAAGGAAAACAAGACTAATGAACTGAAAGGAAACTGCATCCATGAGGAAATCTTGAATCAGAGAAGCCGTATTGCACTGAATTGCAAAACTTCAGACATTTAAGTGAAAGGTAAATACATTTTCATCCTTTTTGAGCCACTTATATTTTCATTACTTTCAGCAACATCTAATAAAAGGGGCAAACACAAAGGAATTGGAGTGAAACTAAGGAGGAGACCTATTATAAGTAAATCTTGAGCTTCTAGTTATATGAACCAATAAATGAACTTATTGTTTAAAGCAGTTTGAGTTTGGGGCTTGTTGTGATGGTTGTTACCTGTCTTGAAAACACCCTGTCTGACACACAGGCTTTATCATGTCTATAAAAACGTATAAAAACATAGAAGATCATAAATAAAACAATAAATCCAAATGATAATAATGCAAAGAAAGCTCTTATATACTAAATTAAGAGATCCAAACAAGAGAAATTAGGGACAGTTTCCCAAGAAAATGATATTTATCAGCTCACTAAGCTCAAAAATATGTTTATTTCTCTTTTACATTCTTCATGCTCTGTAGAATGACTGAAATATACAAGGGGCTCTATGAATGGTTATCAAAGAAATTAATTGCTGAACTATATAAATAACAATGAGATAGAAGAAAGATTGCATTATTACCTTTCCTAAGTATATAGGATATCTACAGTAATGGAAAGAAGAAAATAATGAGGAAGGAGAAGAAAACAAAAATGGTTGAACCAGAGATATTATAAGAGATCTAAGACGAACAGCCCTGGACATTTTCTCTGAAGTCTTCTTGACAGGTCACCCTATACTTTCTGCTACCTAAAAAGCAGACTCCAAAGCAACAGATTAATTGGTTATGTGAAGAGCTCTCCCCACTGGAAAGTCAAATATGCTTGGAGACTCAGGTCCTCAGAGACATTAAGAAGAGATGAAATCTAAGAGTACCTTCCTCATGAGGCATCCAGTAAATAGAGAAAGAAGAAAATAAGCAAGTCATCAAATACCATCCATCTTTATCACTGGTTATTTCTCCAAATAGAAAGACATTGCTCAGGTAATATCACCCAGAAAACACTGAAAGAGCCACTAAGGTGGAATGAACCAAAGACTCTTCAACTGCAAAAATACATCAGTGTGTGAGCTCATATTTTTAATATAAGTTCTTGAATATGGTTATATTTTTGCACAGAATTTGGATTTATGTATCTGTTTCATTGTATCTCTGAGTGTATTTATATCTTTGTGATAAATGTGTTTTCACTTTCATTTTTATTTGTAATAATATTTGTATGTATATACAATACACAGTTTGTTTATGGCCTTAGATGAACCAGGAATCTGAGCATATTGGGCTATTTATTTTTCTGTGCCTCTGTTTAGAAATGTAATATGTTTGTGGATTTGTGGAGTTTATGCATGTGGTTTTGAGATTTGCATATGTGTTACAGTATAAGGACTGAAGTTCAAGAGTCTATAAAAGGCAGAAATAAGCAACCAAGACAGGTCTTGTCATCTTCTTCCTAAGCATCTTTAAAAACTAGAGAGATCCTGACTCATTTGGATAACTGAACTGTTTAACTTCCTACAGGAACTTGAAAGAGATATCTTTCAAATTTTTCTCTCCTCCTCAAAAACCATGAAATGGTCAAATAATAGAAAAAGGAGAGTCTGAATAGATCTGGTAACTGAAAAAGGAGCCAGAAAAAGAAAAAAAATAACAGGTTAAAATTGGGTTGGAGAGGAGACAAGTTGAAAAGAAAAGAAAGGGAAAATATGTAAAGGAAGGAAAGAAAAAGACAGAAATAGAAAGAAACCAGAGGAAGAATACCAGACAAAATTCCCGGGACTTGGAATGGGATTTTCCATGCCCTGAACATAGAATACATTCTGACTTTGAGTAGGAAAACATCTACTGGAAGAGAAAATTCTGTCCCCAGCCTTGTGCGAAGGATGGGAAAGGGAGGAAAAAAAGTGAAAAGAGGGACAGAATGATGCAACTCTCACCCCCGGAGAAACTGAAAACAGAATTCCATGTGTTCTCATGAAAGGTGAGCACCATCAGGAAGAGTCAGGTGAGGGAACTAGGCTGAGAGAGCCAAACATTCACCCTGGCTTCCAAGAGTGGGTGAGGGCCAGTATGAACTCAGGGCCGTCCTGCCTCAACTGCCATGAAATTCTAAAAGAAAGGCAGTTCCAACGCTTTGATCAGATGCAGAAAGGGGTCATTTTTGCCCACTTCACAGTTCCATAATTGCAACTTCCCCTTGCCATTTTGTTCATCCTGCAGTCAGAAGGGATGTGTGCAGGATGAGCACAAACACATCCGTGGTGAGTGAATTCATTCTTGCAGGCTTCTCCCACCTGGCCAGCCTCCAGAGCTTGCTCTTCTCTTTCTTCCTCACCGTCTATTTGCTCACCATAGCAGGCAACCTCCTCATTGTGGTGCTGGTCTCAGTTGATTCTGCCCTTCAGTCCCCCATGTACTTCTTCCTTCGAATCCTCTCAGCGCTGGAGATTGGCTACACATCTGTCACCATCCCATTGCTACTTCACCACCTCCTTAGTGGTCAGCGCCACATCCCTCGCTCTGGCTGTGCACTGCAGATGTTCTTCTTTCTCTTTTTTGGCGCCACGGAGTGTTGTCTCCTGGCAGCCATGGCCTATGACCGCTACGCAGCCATCTGTGAACCCCTTCGCTACCCTCTTTTGCTGAGCCATCAGATGTGCCTACAGCTAGCTGGGTCAGCGTGGGCCTGTGGAGCAATGGTGGGCCTGGGCCACACCTCCTTCATCTTCTCCTTGCCCTTCTGTGGCCCAAATGTCATCCCACACTTCTTCTGTGAGATCCAGCCCATCTTGCAGCTGGTATGTGGAGACACCTCATTCAGTGAAATGCAGATTATTCTGGCCGCTGCCCTCCTTATCCTCTGCCCCTTTGGCCTCATCCTGGGCTCCTATGGGCGTATCTTGGCTACTATCTTCCAGATCCCATCTGCTGCTGGCCGTCGCAAGGCCTTCTCCACCTGCTCCTCCCACCTGGTCGTGGTCTCCCTCTTCTATGGCACTGGCATCTTTATCTACATCCGTCCTAAGGCCAGCTACGATCCAGCCACTGACCCTCTGCTTTCCCTCTTCTATGCTGTGGTCACCCCCATCCTCAATCCCATCATCTATAGTCTGCGGAACACTGATGTCAAGGCTGCCCTAAAGAGAACCATCCAGAAAATGAGGCCTGCAGAGATTTGACAAGGGGGGTGACAGTGATGACTACCATTCTCAGTCAGCTCCAAATCACCAAGGATCAAAGGGAGAGGAAGCATGGTTCTCACCTTGGGGGAAGGGCATCCAGTCAAGAAAGAAAATTTACCTTTGAAGAACTACTGGAGCCAAACCCCTCCTTAGACTCCCAACGCGCGCGCACACACACACACATGCACACACACACTTTATTCTGCCTTCTGTTATAAGAAACAAGAAATTCAAGATGGACAGTCAACTTTACAAGCAGAGCAAGTTGATAATTAGGGAAAAGTTATAAAATGTCATCTCCACCAGACTATCAAGGTAATAAAATTTCCAGGTCCTTAAAGTTATTTGACATTTATACATCCTGGGTAAGGCATTTGTTTCGTGGGTAGTGTGCTGGTTAGTACATTAGCACCCATAATTATAGCTAATTAAATCCATCACCAGGCAAAGAGCAAAGTCCTTAAAAAGTGAGGAGGGGCCAGAAAAATTTCAATGACAATAAGTTCTTGTGAGAACCAGTGTGACGCAGTAGTTAAGAGAATAGATTTTAATGTCAGACCTAATTCAAGTCTTAATTCTTCCAACTGATTAGCTGTGCTATCACAGGAGAATGAGATAATCTCCTCCAGCCTTAATTTCTTTATCCATAAAGTTGGGATAACAATAGAGTCTATTTCCTTGGGTTTTTGTGAGGATTTATAGACTTGTAAATCACCAAGCTTAATATCTGGCACACAATAGCGTCTCAATAAATATTTTTTATTAGTGAGTCAGAGAGGTAAGCATAGAGGATAATATCTACATTGGGTGCCTTTGTTGGGGGACAGAAGAGTATTTTTGGAATGTCAATGGCATTGGGAACCAAGAGAAACAAAGGAGAATCGAGGAAGAGACTCCACACACCACTGCTACAGGAAACTAACACCCAGCACACAGACAAACCAAAGACAACCAGGACACTGAGAGTAAAGATAATGGTGAAGTACCTGAGAGTCAAAGACATGCAGAACAAAGAAATGAGCCGAGCTGAGTTAATCAATATAGATGTCTCAGAGGGACAAGTATTCATTAATAATTAAAAGAGCAGTCTACATCCTTTTTCTTATTCCCAACACTTCATTCAATGTTGCAAGCATTTATTGAAGGCCTTCCATGTGCCCATTGCTCTGCTTGGCACTGTGGTGAATACCAAGTAAATACAGGGTGGTGATTTTGCCCAGATGGTGCTTGCTGTCTGGTTGGGGAGATAATGCTGATTCTCATGAAATTGTCAGAGAACAATGAAAAGTAGGGAAGACAATGCATGGTTATACTCTCACTCTCTATCCAACAGAGGAGCAGGATGGCCTTCCCTGGAGTCATGTGAACTGTCCGGCTCCTTGATTTTCAAAAGAGGAATTCAACCCAGTCCCTAAAGTTTATATACTTATCAGTGAGTAAAATCTCAGAACTATTGCTCCTTATCACTCATCAAGACCCCAATAGAGAAGGGCAACATTTAGGAAGGATTGCCTAAAGGATGGCAATACACCTTTCCTTCTGATAATCTAAAATCTTACTCCCAGACTAAAGTAGACCAGCGGAGAGCTGCATCCGTAAATGCTTTATTTTCCACCTCCCACTAATCTCTGCTCACCCCACAACATCCTTCATAGAATTGTTATTGCTCAACGGTGCTTTGGCGTTCTACCATTGGTTTACACTGAGGAGGATTACAAGAAGCAACATTATGAAACTCTCAGAGGAAAACTTTCTCTCACATCTCAGTGCTAGGAATAACTATACTTCTGTCACATAAGCAATGACATTTTCCTAAAAGCTTTCTGAGGATATAATTGACATATAATAAAATTACATATATTTAAGTGCACAAGTTGATATGTTTTGACATATTTATACACCCATCAAACCATCTCCACAGTCACGATATGAATATGTTCGACCCTTTCAAAAGTTTCTTCATGCCCCATCGCAATTTCTTTCTTCCACCTGGCCCTGCACTCGTCATTTCCAAGCAAGCTCTGATCAGATTTCTGTGACTACAGATCGGTTTGCCTTTTCTAGAGTTTTACATAAATGAAATCACAAATGATGTACTCTTTTTGGCCTAGTTTCTTCATTCAACATAATTATTTTGAGATTCATCCATGTTTTGGGATCAACAGCTCATTCTTTCTTCCTCCCGAGTGGTGTATCACTTGTTTATACATTAACCTATTGATGGAAATGTGGGTTGTTTCCAGCTTTTGGTTATTACAAATAAATCCTCCATGAACATTTGCATACAACTTTTTGTGTGCTTTCACTTCTTTTGGGTAAATATTTAGGTGTGGAATGGCTTGCTCATATGAAGGTGTATGATTAACTTTTTAAGAAACTAAGGATCGACTTTCTCCTGTTTATATGACATCTAGTGAGCTTATAGCAAATTCATAACTCAATTCTAGGAAGTGTACATTTCTTCACAGAATGCTTTTGAAGTACTCCCCTGGTTTCTGATTTCACCTTATTTTTTTAATTCTACAATTGTCTTTGTTTAATCTATCTCATCCTAATTTGGGGCATATTGTGTAAGACACAGTAAAGAGTTTCTGGAACAAGGCCTGGAGCTCTGAGCACGCAAAAAACAGCAGGAGGGATTGTTGAATAGGAAATGCCCTGGGTCAAGACTAGAGAGCTGTGTTAGCATCCACAGTCTGCTACTAAAGACTTGCATGAGCTGGTGCCAAATCCTTTCATCATCTCTCTGGTTTTCAACTTCATCAATAAGCAGTAGGGCTGAGCCAATTGAGCTCTATGATGGGTTCAGCTCCCTATTCTGTGCCTATTTCTTCAAGGACTTTCTGCTTCTTGTGGCTTATTCACTTACAAAGAACCAAAAAGATTGTGGTGAATGCTCCTTCTAAACTATTGCTACCAAGAGATCTTGACTAAATTGATCCTGACCAAATATAAGCACATTCACTTGGTTGCCATGGCAAACACCAGTCAGAATAGGTAGCAAGTTTCTAAATTCAGAACTATAACCCCAGATCCAAAAGAAGCCAAGGAGATAGGTTTCTGTTTCTTTTGTTCACACAGAAATTTCCAGCAGAGAGCAGACATGTATGTGCTCATCAGGGAAAATGAAGACACAGGGAGGAGCCACTTATTGAAGGGATCATTGAGTGGCCAATATTCACCTTCCCCCAAGGGTGAGGAACCAAGAGATCAAATGATATCTGCTCCCAAAATCCAGTATGCTCTCTGCCCCATCTTTCTTTCTGGTGAATGCTCATCATAGCTTTGAACCATATATGAGCATCCAGCATCTATCTAGAAAATATCATCTGAGGTTGCAGTTTCTCACACAGGGCTGCCGGTTCCCTCTCTGGGGAGGATCTCCCAAAGAAGGGAAAGGCTTAGCAGCGTCTACGGTGTTATTAGAAGGCAGTCCCCAATAACATGGAGGTTTGCAAACCAGGCACGTGTACTAAAAACATTAACCCAACTGCCTGACAAGGTGCCTGAAATTGCACTCTTAAAGACTCATAAAACCTCTTCCCTTTGAATCACAGGTAATTTTTGACGTCATGAACTTCTAAGAAAGTTCATTACCTGAGTCTTTTATCATTTACATTTTAAGGGAGACTTGCGGGAGAAGATGTCACCGGACTTGGAACCCAGACAAATGGAGAGGGAATGATTAGAGGCAGTCCAAAGGCAAAAAGGAAGGGTCCCGAAAGGTGGGAAGGTGGCTAAGTTCGGCTTTGTCCATGTCCCAATTGTGCTCCAGTCAACAATATGACTTCTTTGGGGTAAGCAGGGCCTGACCGCCTCTCTGATTTCCTAGCACTTCTCTGGACTGCCTTCTGAGGCAACAGAATTTTTATAGAGCGCCCCCTAGTGATCAGAGAGCATATAACGGACTTCTCCACCTCTTTTCAAGACAGTCTGCACAGGCCGGAACAGCGCAATCACCTTTTATTTGAAGTGGGGTGGGAACCTGCGGTGGTGGAGCTGGGAGCTCAAAACTATTGTTCTTTCGTTACACTAGTATAGCAGTTCTCAAAATGCAGTTCCCAGATCGGCAGCAACAGCATCGCCCAGGAACTTAGAAATGCAAATTATGTGGTGCTACCCTAGACCTACCGAATCCAGAATTCCACAGGTAGAACCCAGCTTAAAGTCCGAAACTACTGCTCTAGACCTCAGTTCAAAGGATAGTTGCTTTGGGGATAGGGCTCAGGGCGAGCCCTCCAGAGTACAGGAGAAGACGCAGTTACCTACTTCGGCCACACGGTGGCACAACAACCCTGATATCCCGATCTATGAGCCTTAAAGATCAGTGCTGTATTCGCATTACTGAAGAAAAAGGCCTGCGCCCAGAAATTGGTAGGCTCCTGAAAGTTTCAGGAGAATTAGAAAGCCAAGGTAAAAGTATTTGTAAACAATAGCTTTAAGCCAATTCCAAAGACAGCACAAGAATGTGGAGCTGGCCCAAATAATTCATCTAGAAAGAGAAATGCTAGCTTCCACCAACCACAACTTTAAAAATAACTTTCTTTTCCAGTGAAAAGGCAATTTATAGAAGGGAATAGTTGGCTCACAAGAAAAGACATGGGCAGCACCAAACTCCAGGAAGTGAGTCCAGTGGAATGTGGTAATAATTTCCAACTCCAGTAGGAAGTCTGGAAAAGTCTGATTTTTCAGGGGGGGACCTGAGTAGAGGATGGTGTTTCCACCCATATCTTACCACTTCTGACACATCTTCAACCAGGAAACACAAGGGGCTAAGAGGAAGTTGGGCCATTAACACTGACGATCACCACCACTCTTACTGTGAGTGTGACTTTCACCCTGAGTTCTGTGAAAGACGAAAGTGTTGTTTGCTTTTCAAATTTCTGCTCACCCAGACTCCCACCACCTCCTGTCCTGATGAACAAATTGGGCAGGAAATTTCACCAGCGAGGAAAGGTAGAGGGCAAATCTAATAGAAATCCCATCCCCTGTATCCCCAAAGTTCAGAATGTCCTGGCAGCTTAATTGAAAGCTGAAGGTTTGGGGGAAGGGTGGAGAGAGCAAGTTGCTGGGCTGATGCAAATGAAGGCACCTGAGCTGCACAGGTCAGAAGGTCACTTTGGGGGTAGAAACATAAGGGGGGGACCAACTCAAAAGGGAACCACCTTCTTCTCCCTCTTTAACGTCACTCATGAGGTAGACCAGAGGCTCCAATGAGCCACTAGGAATGGGGGTGAAAACCCTAGAAAGTAGGATGAGGTAAGTTAAATGAGAAAACTTAAAAAGGGTTTTTTCACCCACCCTGTACCACCTGTCATCCTTATGCTTCATATCTTCTGCTCCCAGATAATTCCCTGGGGACACAAGCACCCAGGGATTAGCTGTCTGATGCTCTCTGGGATTTCCCACACTTTAGGCGGCGTGGGAGAGACTCTGAGGCGGAAAGAGGCCCGACTCCCAGAAACCCCACTTAGCGACCTTGCAACCCCAGGTATTTGCCTGAGAACGAGTAGATTCCTGGAAATGGTGACTATGGAAAACCAACTTGAGCTCCCCTTTCCACCCCCACTCTAGTGTGGCCCCAAATCTTGGCTTGATGATCCCCCCTGAGGAGGGTTGGAACCCGGGAAAGGTGAAGCCAGCGTTTAGGCTCCTGGAAATGGGTGGCCTCTGCTTAGTCTCAGCTAAGAACCTCAAGCTTCGTCCCGGGTCTGGTCAGGCCTCAGATGTCACTCCCAGCCGCCTGTCCATCCCGTGCAGCTTCTGGCGCGTGACGAGGTTGGTCTTCTGACTGAAGCTCTTGCCACAGTTACAGCAATAGGACGCTCGCCCGTTGCGCCCTCTGGTGGATGACGAGGGGCGAGCTCTGGCTGAAGCTCCTCCGCAAACCCCGCACTTGCAGGGCTTCTCGCCGGTGTGAGGGCGCCGGTGCTTGACCAGGTCCTGGCCAACACGGAGACGCTTGCCGCAGTCACTGCACCGGTAGAGCTGCTCGCCGGTGTGCACGCGCTGGTGCACGAGCAGCGACGAGCGGTGGCTGAAACCGCGGCCACAGTCGGAGCAGCTGAATGGCTGTTCGCCGGTGTGGACGCCCTGGCGCATGGCCAGGTTCGAGCTGCGATTGAAGCTCCAGGTGCACTGGGGACACACGATGGACCGCTCACCGGTGCGTGCGACCTGGTGACGCCCACAGTCCCAGCTGAGGCCAAAGCGCTTCCCGCACAGAGCACACCAGAAAGGCGGTTCTCCCTTCTGTCTGCGCAGGTGGCGCGTCAGGTCTGACCTCCAACTCAGGCGCTGGTTGCACTGTGAACAGTGGAAAGGCTTCTCGCCGCTGTGCCTGCGCTTGTGGAGGTTAAAGATGGAGCGGTAGCTGAAGCCTAAATCTAAATCTCCTTCACCTTGAAATGACATCTTTCTCAGGACATGCTGATAGAGCTCAGGAAATGCACAGCTCCAGCACATGGTACATTCCATAAATGCTTGCTAAATGAGCACAGCAAGAATTAGAACACAATGAGATCTGGATGTTAGGGCTGTGAGTATTGACAGATGTGTCTCTTTTAAAGGACTCGTAGATAGCTATATGTTGTGTATAAACCCAGCAGATGAGGAACCATATGGGATACCATGGGGACTGATGCAGAATGACAATTCCAGGATGAGGAAGTATACATGGCAAATACATTTGAGAGCAGGGACTAATGATGAGTACAACAAAAGACAAAAGAGTGTGGTTGGCAAAGTTGAATTTCCCCAAAATTAACAATTGGATGAGTACATTGGTAAGAGGAAGTATGACAAAGGAAAAGGAAATAAAGAGTAAGTTTCATTTCCCTCTCATCCAATCCCTTGCCCATATATTGAAACCCTCCCTTCTGCTTCAATACTAAGCATTGGACCCAGCCCTCTCACCTGCAGGAAAGATTGGACTAAGCCCCAGATCAGGAGGTCTTGGGTCATAGAGAATAAATACGTGGCTCCTTACCTTGCTCCAGCTGTGAGATCAGTTCAGGTTTAGGAAAGAGGAATCCTATTGGATCAATTAGAAGATCAAAAATTTTTTACTAAACTGTCCACAGCTATTTTGCCCTATAGTCTCCATACCATGACACTCTAAAAAACAAAATTTGGATAGTCATTCTTCAACTCGTCGAATCCTACTTTTCGAACTACCACCCCTCCACCACCTTACGTCCACCTCCCCTATATCCTACATACATGTGATCCGTTTTACTCTCAAAATTCTAGAATGGGTGCCCATGGCTCACAAAACAGTGTCACAGATGATGGCTTCAAAGGTAGGCTTAGGCCATATAGTTCATTCAACATGGCTAAGACCAAGTTTTGTAACCACCTCCATCATCTTATATTGCCCTGACCTAATCAGGCAGACTGCTGTATTTATATCATCGAGTAAGTCCAGCTCCCTTTCAGTCTTTGCTTTCATACTTCTTCCTGCCTCAAATGCATTCATTGCTTCTCCTCTCTCCATAGTTAATTATTTCTATTCATCTTACACAACCGCCCTCCCCCATGAAGTCATCCTTGACCAACCCACTCCACATAACACTTATTCTCTAGGCTAGTTCTTCTCAAACTATCTATGGAGAAGGACCAGGAGTTTGTTTGGTTTTGTTCTTTTGGTCAATGAGATGAGTTCGCTGGCCATAGGCTTGGATGAAGTAGCCATGTCAAATTGCTATAAAAGTTCTAAATGCTGTTTCTTAATTTGCATACTTACCCATCAGAAACTGGTAACAAACAGTTCACAGACTGGCATTGGTCCATAGACAACACTTTGAGTAGCACTGCTCTAGAACACTCATTTGACATTGAGCATAGTCAGCCTTCTGTGTTCAGCTGGTGATTTTTCTGTATGGACCTCTCGTCTTGCCAGCCAGAAAGTAACCTCCAGTTGGGCAGAGGCCATGTCTTATCCATGAACGCCCCACCCCAAACTGTAATGTGATGTGTGTGCTGTGGGATGGTAGACCATAGAGGATTATGGGGGAAGTTTGGGATTTGAAGAAAACAAAAATGTGATGGAAAGCAACTAGATCCTTCTACTATAACCTTGCTATCAATATAAGAAAGATAATATTGGACTGTTAAACCAAGGATCTGATCAAAGTTGTTATGATTCTCAGCTTCCTTGATCCACACAGCCTCTACCTACTCATAGCGCCCACTAAGAGTCCTGCCCATAATGCGAGTAAGATGACTACCTGAGGACTGACTGTCCTGAAATCTCCAGCTCCGCAACTAGGATCATGGTGCCCATTCCCAGGCCTTTGTACTTTACACAGTCCATTAGTGTAGCTGCATTTCCCATCACATCCTGTTGGACTATTTAGGGAAAAAAATGTGTATGTAATAAAACTGTAATGGAGAGAAAAGAGTGTTATATGCATTTGGGTAACAGTAGAGGTTGAACACTTCATGGCTAAGAAGAGAGTGAGAGAGAGAGAAAAGAGAGGAAAATGTGGAGAAGAAATGAGAAAAGAGGGAGGAAGAACTTAATAGAGGGAAGGAGGAAGGAAAGGAGATACAGGCAAAAAGAATAAAAGGGATTAGTGTTAAAGAAGAAATGTAAGTGAAACCCTTCTCGGTTTTGTAAAACAGCTGGTGACAACTTGTTTCTGCTAATGAATTTATGGGCTCTACTCTGAGTGACAAATTTTACTAAGTCTCCCCAAAGACTTTTGTTATAATGATTTTTACGTGGCTTTCTGAATATCTTTAACAAATTAAGGAATATTGTTGCTTTAAAAGAGTCTAGATTTCTAGAAAGAGTTATATGGAGCTATTACTTATTGTTCTAATTACCCCCAAACCTTCAGTTTCCAGAAAGTTCTTTGAGTGTAAATCTGACCAAAAACATACTGCGTTATCAGACCACTCCAACATCAATCAGTAGCCCCTGATTTGGGGTCAGAGAATCAGTGGGGATGCTCTCAATGAGGAGGGCTGAAAATCATGTACGGCTAATGAAGAAGAATTCTGAAAAAGTGTTGATTAGTGTTTGCCTTCTAAGACTAATACTATTGAAATTTGATCATCTATTGCCATCATTCCTGCCATTTTTATCATCACTGCCATTTCTATTGATGTTTTAATAAAGAGGATCCTTGAATTCAGCTTTATTATAACCAATATTATCTTTGTTGTCATCAGAGTTACCATACAAATTATGTCAATACTAGCCCCATCAGTACCATCACTATAAGTAAGAGAGTGGAAACTTGTTTTATGTAGTTTCTCCTCTTTTGACTCCTGATTTTTCAGGATGTCTTGTGTATTTTTATATTTGTGCTATGTTTTAGAATTTCTGGGGAGATTCTGATACATATGGCTGAGAACTGGAGGATAGTTAAAAGTAGGAGGATTTTAAAAAATACTGTGTTTTGTAATAGAACAAAAATATTTTCTGTATGTTTTATTCATTAATTTTGTTCTGCAAAAATAAAATGGTCTATGCTTCATTCAATGAATGATTTGTTCTTTCAGATATGGATTGTCACAGGGTGATGTAGAAAAGAATTTGCTGCATTGCATTATAAAGATAATGCACTCTAACTAGTTCAGTCACTATGATAGTCCTGCTTCTCTTTCTATATACATCATATATTTTGTCAAAACAGAGACTATGCGTTCTGTTTATTTAAACCACTTCTTGTAGTTCATGTTATTGTGCATTGTGGATTATATGGTCTG
This sequence comes from Equus przewalskii, assembly GCF_037783145.1. Classification (NCBI taxonomy): domain Eukaryota; kingdom Metazoa; phylum Chordata; class Mammalia; order Perissodactyla; family Equidae; genus Equus; species Equus przewalskii. The sequence continues at coordinate 28,865,963 of NC_091849.1, forward strand.
GTTAAATAACTGATGATTAATTCTATTCCAGAGAACTATATGCATGGATTAGCTAGAAGCTCTTACTTAGTAAGAGCACCCCTGAGCCTCTCAAACTGGATTGTCTTTTCAGCATCTGCATCTGACCTATGGTCAGCCCAGACTTTCTTCCTGAATCATTTAGAAGTTCATACGTTCTTTCCAATTCTATCTAATGACTTCTTATAGCACATGTTCAGAAAATTATTTTCAAGTGAATGACTTCGTAATTTCACTTTTTGCAGTTTCATTTACCCTCAGTCAACCGTGGTACAAAAATAATATTATTGGATAATAAACAATTGGATAATAAACAATCCAGAAACAAACTACTGATAAGTTTTAAAGTATGCACTGTTCCCACTCAATCCCACCCAGGACATAAATCATTCCTTCGTCCAGCATATCCATACTGTATACACTACCCTGAGTACAATGCATACCATAAGATATTTGAGAGAGACAGAGATCACGTTCACATAACTTTTATTGCAATATATTGTTATAATTGTTCTATTTTATTACTAGCTATTGTTGTTAATAGCTTACTGTGCCTAATTTATAAATTAAGCTTTATCTTAGGTATGTATGTATAGGAAAAAACATAGTATGTTTAGGGTTCAGTACTATCCATGGTATCAGGCATCCACTGGGGGGTCTTGGAACGTATCCCCTGTGGATAAGGTAGACTATTTTATTCACTGGGTAATCCAAGTTGATATGTCCTCTGATACTAGAAGCAGTCTCTCCTATTTCCTATTATCTTGTGAATACAAACATTTTTCTCTTTCTCTGAATGTCCATCCTTCAGCTGGATACTGGATGCCACTGACAATGGTGTATCTAAGGGATGCCAGCCTCAGTGTGCTATAGAGATGAACAGAGGTCAAAAATCCAGCAAGGGATCAGGAACCCAGTGACAGTAAAAATAATCTAGGGCATCAGTAGCAGGTTAAGATGTAATAGCAAGTTCATTCAGTGCAACGTTAGAGGATACATTTTAGGATTTCTGAGGACAGGAACTGAAGCCAAGATTTCGCTGGCCTGGGAATAACAAATGAAGATAAGGGAAAGCATATGGATACAGAGAAGATTTTCCCCAAAAGAACTGGTTTCTGAGAAGGAATGCAAGAACTCCCTTTCTGAGGTTTTAGGGTGAGAACGGTTATAAATACATATTTTCAACTGATATTAATAGTTTATGATACCTTGACCCAAGGCAAGGAGAGACAGGCTTATGTCTTTTGAACAAGGAAAAGCTATGTATATATATGTGTGTGGATGTCTGTGCATCTTGCTACTTTGGGTAGCTTTATAAAGTACTGCAGTTGCTACGTGGGCTTTTGGAACAAAGACGTGACGATAACTATCACAAAGCACTTCTCATACCTGTCCAACATTGTCACCACCACTAATCTCCCCACCCTCACTTTTCTCATCATCGTTCAATATCATTTAATCCAATTCTGAAAGTCTATATTGAGCACCTACCACAAAGGAGGACTTGTGAGAAACATTAAAGAGGATGAGCAGCCTTCACCAATGAAAAATTTATATACATGTGCATAATTTCTTATAATAACAGGCTAATAAGTTATTTGCCATAAGAACAGCATTTTTCAAAATACGAAACACTTCTACTTCAGGACAGTATCAACTAGCTGATACTGGACTATCCTCCCCTCATGAATAAATATAAAACAAGACAAAATATATGAGTCAATTGTTTATTCACTAGACGGTAGGTAATATAAGACTGTCATCCTGGAAAGAGAAAAGCTCACAAGGTGAGATATAATCACCCAGCTCTCTACCTGGGCACAATTTCCTGACTATAGCCCAAGGAAATGAAGTGCAAGCTGAGAACCACAGTGTTAGAGCAGGTCATTGAGAGGATGTGATCACTGGTTGATCTGCTAACTGGACCCAAGCAATTGTAGTCTCATTACTCCCTCCCCTGCCACTGGAATGTAGGTTCTGCCCACTGTTCTGCAAACACCAGGAGCTATTTCAAGAACGCAGCATGGAGAGCGTAATGTGTCATTGAGAATATTTGGACTACGTATGAGACTGAACCCCTTTAGGCCTCTATATAAGCTTTTATGATTCTGACAGGTGGATGTGGAGATTACTTGTCTTGTGGCTGCCCAAGACAAGCCCCATATGTAACTTCCAATGCTTATTAAAACTACTACCTACCAATCTGCAGTGGCCTGCCTCTTTCTTCCCTCTCCTCTTGCCTCCCTCCCCTCACCCCTGCCCAAGATACATTTGAAAGGGGAAAGGGGCCTCTGAGCTGTGACTGAGAATCAGATTGTACATGTAAAGAGAAAGATCATTTAAGACCTACCAGAGAGAAGTTGCTACAAGATTCAAATGAAACAGACTCTAGAAGTGGAACATGGCTGAGGGCAGAGCAGGACCAGGAGAGTGTGTTGTTCTGGCCCTGCTAAAGTGGGGAAATTCCATTAACACCTCATTAATATCCCTTTCATCAACCTGACACAAAGTTCAAGCTTTAAGAGTAAAAATCACATCCTTGAGTAAGGTCTGCTCTAGACCTGGCCCAACACAGGCTAAAGCCAAACCCTGACTTGGCCGACCAGGAAGAGAATTTGGAGTGTGAGTCATGTCATACTAAAGAGACTTCCAAAGTACCTTGTGCTTTCCACAAATCCATACTACCAAAGCATAAAACCAAGCTTACTCAAGTTCAAAATGACCCTCTATGATTTGAAATGTCTGCTAGAAAAAAACCAATATTCTTCGGTAGAAGATAACAGAATTTAGAGTTTCAACAATGACCTGTATTCAGTTAAAAAATTACTAGTCATACAAAGACATGGGAAAATCTGATCAATATGAAAGAAAAAAAAGGAAGTCAATAAAAACTGAACTTGATGTGGCCAAGATAGAGGAATCTTCAGACAAAGACTTTCAACAGCAATTTATATATTTAAAACGTTAAAGGAAAAGCCGTTAGAAGAATTAAATCTCTTTAGACATTAGTCATCAACTTTCCTCATATATGCTAAAAATATTAGGTGAAATGTTGATTTGGAACAGAATAGTACATGGATCATACTGATGCCACCTGAACTAACTGGTCAATAGTATAAATAGCATCACTAAAATTGGGACAAGCAAACATTGTATGCCTCACAAGATGATACTTTAGAAATAACAACAGCATCTTTGGGATAATCTGCTAAAAAGTTAACTAAGACTTGTCAAGCTTCTAACTCAATATCAGTTTTGTAGTGTGCCTGACAATTAGCATTTTTTATTATAATGTAAGTGCATGATATTAAGCTTTTCCTTGCCGAGGCATTCATTTCAAAGACATTCACCTCAAAACATATTGCCAACTATACAAGTAGATAAAGAGCCAGGCCATCCCACTCATGAAGTTCTCCTTTTAGAAAGCTCTGGGTGACCCAGACAACAGACCATGTAAGCCACTCTGCTTTTCCTTTCTCACGCTTTAATTCCCACTGTTATGTTTTAAATACACCAACAAAGAGTGAACCTGCAAAACCCTAGGCACCTCACCCTTGACCCCAACAAAGGGAGAGCCCCAGGTCCATCCTCTCTCTCTCTACCCAAGCCATCTCTGTGCGAGTCCAGCCGTTCCACATACCCTCCAGGACTTATGAGAAATAAACCTTGTTTTTCCATCATTCCCTAATTGCTGCTGCTGAACTGTGTCTTGAAATCATAATAAGAACCACAGGGGACAGTCCAGCCATAACATTGTCTCTGGTCAGAGAAATGTCTGTGGGGGCTCACCACAAGTAGTACTAGTCCAGGTAAGTGCCCAAGGCATTCCCAGCTAAGCATCACTCTCTATGGGCTGAGACCCACACAAAACAAGTTTATATAAAATACAAGATATAGGAGCACAAGTTAGACAAAACCATAAGTAAGCAATAAGTTTAATTTAGCATATGAAACCTTCTACAGGACAGATAACCAGAATTCTTCAATAACTCAATGGGGTGAAAAAAAAGAGGGGAAGAGGACTACTCTGAAATAAGGCACTAAGAAACATAACAAGACACATTATGTGAACCCTGTTTTCATTCTAATTTTAAGAATTTACTTAAAGGTAAATTTGAACATGGCTTATGTATTAGACAACATTGAGGAAATATTAATAATTGTCTTAAGTATCATAATGGCAGAGTTGGCATGTGTTTTAAAAATGTCTTTATTAGTCAGAGAGCATACTAAGCGCTTGTCTATCGAACACAGACAACTTACATGTTTGGAATTTTCCAGAAAATCAGGACTATAGGTTGTTGAAACAGGATTGGCAAATGTTGATATTGAAGCTGGTTGATGGCTACATGGGAGTTTAAATATTCTCTATGCTTTTAAGTAAGTTCGAAATTTTATACAGAAGTTAAAAATAAATAAAATGCATTCAGCTTTATTTTTTTTAATATGCACATCCTTATACCTTGCAATTCAACTCCTAAGAATTTATTATAGGAAAATATGGATGTAATCTATGTTTGTATGGTGAAAGAATTGAATGCAACTAAAAATCTCACAATAGAAGGTCATTTAAACAAATCATTTTTAGCCATACTAAAAAGCCCAGAAGAATAAATAAGCACATGTTTCTGGAAGTAGAAAGATGTTCAAGACATAATATTCAATGGAAAATCAGATTACAAACTTCCATGAAGCAATAAGTATATAATAATATATATATATACCTGTATAAATATATGCACATGTATATATATGGTTGAATAATATTCCATGTATACATATACCACATTTTTTGATTCATTCATTTATTGACAGAAACATATCTTGGCTAATGTGTGTAATACTGCAGTGACCTTGGGAGTGCAGATGTCTCCTTGATATCTGTTTTCATCTCCTTTGAATATATACCTAGAAGTAGGATTGATGATTCATATGGTAATTCTATTTTTCGTTCTTTGGGGAACCTCCATACTGTTTTCCATAGTGTTTGCACCAATTTAAAATTCCCATCAACAGAGTATGAAGGTTCCCTTTTCTCCTCATTCTCTCCAACGCTTGTTATTTCTTGTCTTTTTAATAATAGCCATTCTGAGGGGCGTGTGATGGTATCTCATTGTCATTTTTATTCGCATTTCCCTAATAATTAGTTATGTTGAATATTCTCCTGTGCCTGTTGGCCATCTGTATATCTTCTTTGGAAAAATGTCTGTTCAGATTTTCTGCCCATTTTTTAATTAGTTTGTCATTTTTATGGTGTTGACTTGTATGAGTTCTTTATATATTTTGGATATTAACCCCTTATTGGATATATGATTTGCAAATATCTTCTCCCACTTGGCAGGTTGTCTTTTCATGTTGTTGATAGTTTTGTTTGCCATGCAGAAACTTTTTACTTTGATATAGTCCCATTTATTTATTTTTTTCTTTTGCTTCCTTGCCCGAGGAGACACATCTAAAAAGACATTGCTAAAACCAGTGGCAAAGATTGTACTGCCTATATTTTCTCCTAGGTGTTTTTTGGTTTCAGATCTTACATGCAAGTCTTTAATTCATATTGAGTTAATTTTTGTGTCTGGTGTAAGATAATGTTCTACATTCATTGTTTTGCATGTGGCTGTCCAGTTTTCCCAACACTATTGAAGAGACTTTCCTTCTTCTGTTGTATGGTCTTGACTCCTTTGTTGAAAATTAGCTGTCCATAAATATGTGAGTTTATTTCTGGGCTCTCAGTTATGTTCCATTGATCTCTGTGTCTGTTTTTGTGCCAGAACCATGCTGTTTTGATTACCATAGCTTTGTAGTATACTTTGAAATCAGGAAGTGTGATACCTCCAGGTTTGTTCTTTTTTCCTCAGGATTCCTTTGACAATTTGGGGTTTTTCATTCTTCTTTAAAGTTTTAGGATTTTTCTATTTCTATGAAAAATACTGTTGGAATTATGATCGGGATTTCTCTGAAGCTGTAGATTGCTGTAAGTCATATGGACATTTTAAGTATGTTAATTCTTCCAATCCATAAGCATGGGATATCTTTCCATTGCTTTGTGCCTTCTTTGATTTCTTTGAACAATATCTTTCACGTGTTTGCTAAATTTATTCCTAGGTATTTTATTCTTCTTGTGATTATAAATAGGATTGCATTCTTGATTTCTCTTTCTACTAGTTTTTTGTTAGTGTATGGAAATTCAAATGGTTTTTGTACCCTGATTTTTGTACCCTGCAACTTTATCATCTTTGTTTATTATTTCTAATAGGTTTTGGTAGATTCTTTAGGGTTTTCTATATATAAAATCATCTTATCTGCAAATAGTGACAGTTTTCCTTCTTCCTTTCCATTTTGTCCCTTTTATTTATTTCGCTTGCCTAATTGCTCTGCTGGGACTTCCAATACTATGTTGAATAAGAGTAGTAAGAGTGGGTATCCTTATCTTGTCCCTATTCTTAGAGGGATAGCTTTCAGATTTTCACCATTGAGTATGATGTTATGTAATAACAATATACTAACAAATATGTTGATGTACATAGATGAACAGTCAAGATTATCAATAGCCGTATTAATATGACCTTTCAGAAATGTCTTTTCCCCTAAGACTCACTTAGTAAATTCAGTTAGATTCAGTCATTAGTTTGTACAATCTCTTTCAAGATAATTTCTTGTGGAATGTACAGAAAAATGTCCAGAAGATTTGCTACACTTGAGAATTTGCAATCTGAGATAATGAATCCCCTGAGAGTAGAAGGAGCTGAGCTCTCCATGGTGTGGTTAACTCTACTGTTGGCTCAATGGGAAAATATTGGGATAATAGCAAGAGATTTAAGAAGCAAATTTTAAAGTGGTTTCCTTTCCAAAGCGTTTCAACACCCCTCCCCCCACTACCAACCTGGTCCTTCACTCCTCCCCCTCACTATCCCAATACAGACAAGATATTACATATACATAAATAACCTTAAATCTGAGACTTACAGATGATTTCTATAAGTACTGTTATTTTTCTCTAGAGAGTTCTTCTGGGGGAAGAGAAGCATAAGCTGTAAGAGAACTGTTTGCAGAAACTACTGTTATCCAATTACCTACTTCCCGATTTAACTCTTGTTAAAATATTTATAATATAATATACTAATATGTTGTATGCTTAAGTATTTTATCCTATGATATAATTATATCATGTTAAGTTATTGGAATTCTTAAATGTCTCAAAATAAGAAATACTGCAAAATTTTAAAAAATCATTTTATTAATTATTATTATTAATATGGTGAATTTCACTGATTGGTTTCATAAGTTAAACTACCTTTGCCTCCTGGGAAAAGAGCCTAATTTGACCATGATGTATTGTCCTTTTAAAATCGTGCTGGATTTCATTTGCTGCTCTTTTGGAAAGAATTTTTATGTCTATGATCATGAGTGATATTAAGCAATATTTTTCTTTTCTTGCTATGTCTTTGTCTACTTTCTGTACCAATTTGCTGCTGGGTTGATTACTTGACTTGGGAATATTCCCTTCCCCTCCATTTTCTGAAAGAGTTTGGTTAGTATTGGTATTATTTCTTTTTAAATGTTCAATAGAATTCATCAGCGTAGACCTCTGGGCTTGTAATTGTCTTTGTGGGAACATTTTAAATTAAAAATTCAATTACTTTCATTAGTATATATGTATTAATATTTTCTATTTATTTTGGAATCTGTTTTGGTTATTTGTATTTTTCAAGGAACCTATCAATTTCACTTTAGCTGTCAAATGTATTGTTCCTAATGTTCTGTTATTATCATTTTAACACCCAGAAGGTCTATGCTGACCCTTCTTTTGTTTCTGATTTAGCAGTTTGTGTATCACTCACTTTTTTCTTTTCTTAATCAATCTAGCTAGAGATTTGTCAGTATTTTGATCTTTCCAAAGTACCAACTTTCATTTCATATATTATTTCTAATAATTTTGTTTTGTATTTCATAGATTTGCTTTTATATTTATTATTTCCTTTCTTCAAATGACATTTACTTTAATCTGGTCTTCCTTTTTTAGCCTTTTAAGGCAGAAGCTTATATGATGGATATTACACAGCTCCCTTTTTTAAAAAAATAATAAGTCTTTAAAGATATACATTTCCCTCTAAGCCTGATTTAGCTGCATCTCACACTTTTCGACATTTTGAATTTTCATTTTCATTTTGCTTTGAATATTTTCTAATATTTTGTGATTTGTTCCTTGCATGAAGGGAATGGCACAGTGGGTACTATCATAAAAGACTGATAAGAAAACAGATATGGGAGAATAGAGGTTCCAGTTGAGGTGATAACTTCATATAAATCCTGAAATATTTGATTATACTACGTCATTTCTATCTTCTCTGTAGCTTTTATATCATTCACGTCAGTTTAAAGAATTTGCCTTGATAGCAGAGTGAAGACAAAAAAAATCTAATGTTTACAATAAAGGGAAGTTTTTTACAAGTGAAGGTCATGTAATTTCCAGAACTAGACTCCTCTATTGATTGATGGTAATTGAATGTCCTTGGAGGCAAGCATGAGGGCTGAACAATTCAGAAATACCATACTTCATGTAATGGGTAAGGGATCTCATTATATAACATATTAAAGGCCTTTTTGATCTGTCAGTCCCAGAATTATCTTTATCCTACCAAATCTGGCAATATATATAGTACACGGATTAGAAAATGATTCTCAAAATAGACACCTATCCCTTCTCAAACTTTATCTTCATAGATACCTTCACATTCTTGTTTCTCAATGTCTTGATGAGGGTAATGATACTGAGGGTGATGATTTATTTAAGAGAGTAAGGAATTTGCCCTGGTCTTGGCAATAAAAGGTTTTTTTCTGAAGATTTATCTGTATCTATTATCTGCTATATTGCTATCTATCTATCTATCTATCTATCTATCTATCTACCTATCTATCTATCTGATCTATCTATCTTGCGGTAGCATAGAAGAGACACATGACAGGGAAATATAAATGTTGAAGGTTTTCTGCCCTCCAGCAGTTGACTTATTGAAAAATCAAGTTATCAAATGCAATGCACTTATAGGAGCTGATGGTCAGAACAAGGGGCACAAGAATAACAATGATTGTAAAGAGAAAAGCCTTAAAGGCCATAGTATATACACAGTAGGACAACATGTGGATCTAGGGTAGCAATATGAGAGTATTGTCAAATATGTGTGTAGAGGATGCCAATTAGCGCAGGGGTTTGCAGACTGTAGCATGTTTGTCATATGTCTTGACAACCAGAAGGATACATTTCACTGGTTCCAGTGTCAGGAAAAAATAGTGCCGGAAGGCAAACCTAGATAGGCTGTGGTCTTATCTGTGCACCAGATAAGATTATACAACATTGGAGGGATGGAGCCTGAGGTGAAACAGACATCTAGGAATGAAAAGTGACTCCCTGAAACAACACTAGCATGAGGAGCTGAAAGCAAGAAAATATTCATGTTTCCCAGGAAAGTGAAAAGGAAAATGTGAGGACAATCACAAAGAGAATTAGCTGTAGACCTGGGATAGTAAGAGAAATCTACCAGTATATAACCTTCTAAAGATCTGATATATATATATATATTTTTTATTCCATGTAGCCTTGCTTTACCTCTTGGGAAGAAGATGAGTGTCTGTGAAAAGGCACAATCGCCAACTCCAAAATGGAATGACCCTAGGGGGGAAGAGAACATTTGACTAGAAGCTTCAGCAAGGAGACATTAAACAATTATGAGATCTGAGATGCACAACATTTTTTGGGAGAGTGATGGTTTTAAGTCTTGACTATGAATAAGTACTAATGTTTTGTGTCCTCTTTTGTCACTTGTACAAAATGGATTTTAAAAATCTGAATATGTACAAGGACTAGAACACTAAATGTTCTCTATCTTTCCTTTTCTTATAATTGAAGGAGATTCAGGTTTTTCATTTTTCCACTCATATGTGACACAAAAGGTGTCTCCCTACAGGCCATTGGCATTCTCCTTTTATCTCTGGATCAGGGAAAGCCAGGATCACTTTATTGATCAATTTAAATGAATAATTAATTCTTGTAAACTTGATGTTGTAGGATCTAGTTCATATTTAAACCCAATAAGCTTATAAGTCACCAGGCAATACCTTAGAAGGCAAAGGACAGGGTTATTTTTAATATATCCTTCTAGGTCCATTTATTCTTTTTAATGTTATGTATAACATTTATTATAATAAAATGAAAATGAACAGCTTCTTCTGGAATATCATAACCCTAACCCCTATTCTACCTCAACCTCAGTGATCTCATCATATTTTACGTCACTGGTATGTGTTATCTCCCTTGCAGTGTGTGGTTTTTCTGACAGCTTATAAGGATGAAAGGGTTGAGAAAAGAAGGAAATCATATCCATCAGTAAATAAATACCAATGCTTAGAAATCAACTCCAATCGAAGTTCCATCCATGATATATTTTAATAACCTATAACATATTCTAATTCACATTCTTCTCAAATAAAACACTCAACTTACCAGAAACCTGTAGAGTTAAATCAATTTGGTTTGTTTCCTCATACTCGTTTTATGCCTTATGGTCTATTTTAATGTTATAATCAAACAGTTTGCATTGGTTTTGTATTTTTAAGGGTCAATATGGACTCTGAAAACTACCAAAATGTTTCTTCCATAAGGCATTTTGAAACATACTCAGAGTGTGTTTCATCTCTTATGTGTGTTGCTGGAAAAGAAAAAAGCTGAGAGCGGCTGCTTTAGAAATATTTTGCCATAATTAAACCATTTTATACCATCAATCTTTTTCCAATAAGTTCATAATATTGCACATAAAAAACTTTAACATTTGTTAGAACCCAATAGCTTGGCAGAGGCTAAAACTTCTCATACAAATCTAGTGACCACAGCATGAAGAATATTGAAATTTAGTATAATCTGATATAGCCCAGGTTGCCAGACATTTTCTAGATTTTTTTTTAAAGATTTTATTTTTTCCTTTTTCTCCCCAAAGCCCCCAGGTACATATTTGTATATTCTTAGTTGTGGGTCCTTCTAGTTGTGGCATGTGGGACGCTGCCTCAGCGTGGTCTGACGAGTAGTGCCATGTCCGCGCCCAGGATTGGAACCAATGAAACACTGGGCCACCTGCAGCGGAGCGCGGGAATTTAACCACTCGGCCACAGGACCAGCCCCAACATTTTCTAGATTTTGATAACTGAGTGAATTCTGCTAGAACCACGTCACTGGTTAAATTTTTCACCAATTAAATAAAAATAATTAAGCTGTGAATATATAACTAATAATATTAATGTTGAGATTTACATATTTGTTATTTAAATAATATTTAATATATATCAAAGTGAACTGGAATGATACATGTCATGCTCATGATGGTGGCTGTCTCTAGGTTTGGTGTTGGGTCAGAGAATAGGGAGTTAAAGGGGACATGAACTTTGTGATAATTTATGTGCTATTTAAAGGTGGAAATAAGTATGACAAAAGTAATGGTTGATGATTCTGATTTATGGGAACATGGGTGTTTTATTTTTAATATTTTAATGTCTAAAATAAAGAATAACAAAGAACTAATTTGGAATTGTTTGTTAAAATATTGGCTCAAATTAAAATTCACTCCAATGTTAATAGCAGCTAACATGTATTGAATAATTATATACTAAGCACGGTGGAAAATGTTTACACGCTTTTCTTACTGAGTTCTCATAGCAATCAAGACCACTGAAACATAAAGACTATTTTCTGGTACTTCTCTTAAATAGAAAGGAGGATATCCAATTACTCTCTTAAAATTACAATATTTTGGAGGATTCTGGGAAGACAGCTGTGTAGAAGGACTCTGAACTCACTCTCATTGATACAACAAATGTACAACTACCTGTGGAACAATTTCCTCTGAGGGAGATCTGAAAACTGGATAAAAAGAACCCCCACAACAAGAGACAACACTGACAGGTGTGAAAGAGGCATAAATACACCTCTGCTGAGGAAAAACCACATCCTTGCCATGGCACTTCACAGCTGGGAGCAATTTTGAAGGTTGGAAGATTTCCTACAGGAGCAGGGGGATCTGAGCTGGAGATTTATGCCACAATAGGCATCTCAGCCTTAGATTCAGCAAAACCAAGATGAGGTTCCATAATGCTCAGTGTTGCAGGCTTTGAAAACCAAAGGGGGATATACCCAGAAAAACTGTTGAACTTCAGAGAAAGAAATATTTGCTCTTAAAAGGTCCATGCACAGATTCACTTGTTCTGGATACCAACACAAAAACACCAGAAAGTACATACCACATTGGTAAATGAGACTCACTTGCCAAGCTCAGATCCCATCTCAGAAAGGCAAAAGGTGCCTGGGCCCACATCCCAGTGTACTGAGACACTGGCAGCAGCCATTATTGTAATGTACTTCAGTTGTGTTGACATAGATTCTGGCAGCCACCATTGGATTCTTTCCTCTAGCCTGTTAGCTCTGGGGTTTGCCCGACCCATGAAAGCACTCCAAGTAATCAAGTGCAGCCAGGACAAGCAGCCCACTCCAGGGACTGGCCCTGCCCACAATTAAGCCCCCTGTGAACTTGTGGGCCCATTTAGGCAGAGCATTTGAGACCTCTGCAGTGGTGGTATGGGTCTGCCTCACCTCAGCAGGGCATGCAGGCAGGTGGGATCTGATGGTGGAATATGTGGGCCTGCCAGCATTGGGGTGTGTTGGCTGCAGCTGACTGGTGCAGTTGGCCATCTGAAATAGCCACCCAGGGGATCCATCCCTTCTTCCAATAACTGAAAGGATCCTGTGCTTCTGTGCCTGGGGCCAGCCATACACATCAGCAGTACTGAGAAAGCCAACAATAGCCATGCACTGCAGGTGGTCACAATAGAGGCTTGCAGCAATTGTGAACCCCTGAGCCTAGCAACCAGCCACACTGAGGGCCTGACTCACTTAACAGCAAAATAGCAATAGTTGTGTGATATTAGACCTCACAGCCAGCAATACCAGGGATTACCCTGTCCAATAAAGCAACCACAGCAGCTGCCTCAGCAGAGCCTTAAAACCAGATAGCCTCAGGGCAGCTGAGAAAGGGCAATCCTACCACAACAGAAGGGTACATACAACCCACAGTAGGGACGCCACTGTAGCATTTGGAACAGGTGATGAGAGAGAAGCACATTGCTGGGCCCCATAAGGCATCTCTTACATAAGGCCACATTTCCAAGATCTGCCTAGTACACAGATATAAGCGCAGAGAAAGAGCCAAAATGAGGAGACAAAGGAATACATTCCAAACAAGGGAGCACACAAATCTCCAGAAAGAGAACTAAACAAAATAGAGAAAAAACAATCTACCTGATAAAGAGTAGAAACTAATAGTCATAAGGATGCTCACTGAGCTTAGGAGAATAGATGAACACAGTGAGAACTTCAACAAAGAAAATAAAGAAACAACCCATCAGAACTGAAGAATACAATAATGAAAGTGAAAAATTCACTAGAGGGAACCAACAGCAGAGTAGATAACACAGAAGAACAAATCAGTGACCTGGATGAAAGAGTTGAAGAAATCACCCAAGCTGAATAGAAAAAAGAAAAAAAGAATCATAAAGAGTGAGGACTGTCTAAGGGGCCTCTGGGACAACATCAAGGGCACTAACATCTGTATTATAGGTGTCCCAGAAGGAGAGAGTGACAAAGGGGCAGAAAATCTATTTGAAGTAACAGTAGCCGAAAATTTCCATAACATGAGGAAGGAAACAGATATACAGGTACAGGAAGCACAGAGTGCACCAAACAAGATGAACCCAAAGAGGCCCACATCAAAACACATTATCATTAAAATGACAAGACGGAAAGATAGAGAATCCTAGAAGCTGCAAGAGAAAGGCAACAAGTTACATACAAAAATAGTGCATAATGATATCATTTGACTTCTCAGCAGACACCTTACAGGATAGAAGGCATGATATACTTAATGTGCTGAAAGGAAAAAACACAGAGAAGAATACTCGCCCTGGCAAGGTTGTGCTTTATAATGGAAGGCAAGAGCAAAAGTTTTCCAGACAAGCAAAAACTACAGGATATATCACACCTAGAGCAGCCTTACAAGAAATGTTAAAGGGACTTATTCAAGTTGAAAAGGAAAGACTACAAATAGGAATAAGAAAATTATCAAAGAAAAGAATCACTAGTAAAGGCAAATATATAGCATGGCAGCAGATCAACCACCTCTAAAGCTAGTAAGAAGATCAAGAGACAAAAGTACTAAAAATGTCTACCTCCATAATAAGAGGTTAAGGGATATACACACACACAAAAAGGTAAAATGTGATATCAGGGTCTGGCCCTGTGGCTGAATGGTTAAGTTGTGTGCTCCGCTTCAGTGGCTCAGGGTTTCACTGGTTCGGATCCTGGGTGCAGACCTAGCACCACTCATCAAGCATGCTGAGGTCACCTCTTACATAGCACAACTAGAAAGACCTACTACTAGAATATACAACTATGTATCGGGGGTCTTTGGAGAAGCAGAAAGAGAAAAAAAAAGAATATTGGCAACAGATGTTAGCTCAGGTGCCAATCTTTAAAAAAAAAAATGTTATATCAAAAATAAAAAATGTGGAGGGAGGTAAAATTCTAAGGCTATTAGTAGGAGGTCAAACTTAATAGACCATCAGCTTAATATAGATTACTGTTTACATAGGTTATAATATACGAACCTCATGGTAACCACAAACCAGGAACCTACAATAAAAACACAAAAAGTTAAAGAAAAAGGAACCCAAACATAGTGTTAAAGAAACCCATCAAATCACGAGGGAACAGTATAAAAGAAGATGAAAAGGAGCAAAGAAAAACTCCTAAAACATCCAGAAAAAAAAGTAACAAAATGGCAATAAGTACATACTTATCAATAGCTACCTTAAATGTCAATGGACTAAATGCTCCAATCAAAAGACAGAGGGTGGCCAATTGGATAAAAAAACAAGACCTACCTATATGCTGCATACGAAAGACACACTTCAGAACTAAAGACACTGATAAATGGTAAGTGAAGGGATGGAAAAAGATACTCCATGCAAATGGAAACAAATAGAAAGCTAGGGGTAGCAGTACTCATACTAGACAAACTAGATTTTAAAACGGAAACTGTAACAAGAGACAAAAGAAAGTGTTACATAATTATAAAGGGAACAGTCCAACAAGAGGACATAACACTTGTAAATATGTATATACACAACATAGGAGCACCTAAATACAGAAGCAACTATTAAAGACATAAAAGAAGAAATAGACAGTAACACAATAATAATAGGAGACTTTAACCCTCTACTTACATCAATGGATAGATAGATCAACCAAACAGAAGATCAATAAGGAAAACTTGGTCTAAATTAACATTAGATCAGATAGACTTAGTAGAACATTTTTATCCAAAAGCCACTGAATAAAAAATCCTTTTGAATGCACATGGAACATTCTCCAAGATAGATCACATGTTAGGCCACAAATGTAGTCTCAATAAATTTAAGAAGATTTAAATAATGCCAAGCATCTTTTCTGACCACAAAAGTGTGAACATAGAAATCACCTATAAGAAGAAAACTGGAAAAGCCACAAATATGTGGTGATAAAACAAAATGCTACTGAACAAGGACTGGGTCAATGAAGAACTCAAAGGAGAAATAAAAATATACCTGGAGACATATGAAAATATGGCTTACCAAAATTTATGGGATACAGCAGAAATAGTACTAAGAGGGAAGTTTACAGAAAAATAAGCCTAATTCAAGAAACAATAGAAATCTCAAATAAACAATCTAACAGTGCACCTAAGGGAACTATAAAAAGAACAAACAAAGCCACAAATCAGGAGAAGGAAGGAAATAAGAAAAATCAGAGCAGAAATAAATGAAATAGAGACCAAAAATACAATAGAAAAAATCAGTTAAACAAAGATTTGGTTCTTGGAAAGATAAACAAAATTGGCAAACTTTTAGCTAGACTCACCAGGAAAAAATGAGAGAAGTGTCAAATACATAAAACCAGAAATGAAGGACGAGAAATTACAAAGCAAGCCAAAGAAATACAGAATATTAAAAGAGAATTCTATGAAAAAGCTGTACACAAATTTGATAATCTAGAGGAAATGGATAAATTCTTGTAATCATATAACCTTCCAAAACTAAATCAAGAAGAAATAGAGAATCTTAACAACTGATCACAAGTAAGGAGATCAAAACAATAATCAAAAACCTCCCAAAAAACAAAAGTCCATGACCAAATGGCTTCCCTGGGGAATTCTACCAATCATTCAAAGAAGATTTAACACCCATCCTTCTCAAACTCTTTCAAAAAATTGAAGAGAAGGGATGCTTTCTAATTCATTCTATGAGGCCAACATTACCCTGATACTAAAAACAGACAAGGACAACGCAAAAAGGGAAAATTCCAGGCCAATATCACTGATGAATATAGATGCAAAAGTCCTCAAGAAAAATACTAGGAAATCAAATACAATAATACATTAAAAAGATCATACACCGTGATCAAGGGATTAATTCCAGGCATACAAGGATGGGTCAACATCCGCAGATCAATGAACATGATTTACAACGTCGACAAAATGAAGAATAAAAACCACATGATTATCATGGCCAGGTGGTCTAGTAGTTAAGCTCACTGTGCTCTGCTTTGGCAGCCTGGGTTTGCAGGTTCAGATCCTGGGCATGGACACACACTACTCATCAGCCATGCTGACACAGGGACCTACAAACAAAATGGAGGAAGACTGACACAGACGTTAGCTCAGGGCTAATCTTCCTCACCAAAACAAACAAACAAAAAGATTATTGAAATAGATGATGCAGATATATGTATCGACAAGGCAAGCATCCATTTATGATAAAAACTATGAGTAAAATGGGTATAGAAGGAAAGTGCCTCAACATAGTAAAAGCCATATACGGCAAACCCACAGCTAACATCATGCTCAATGGTGAAAAACTGAAAGCTATTCCTTTAAGAATAGGAAAAAGTCAAAGATGTCCACTTTTGCCACTCTTATTTAAGATGGTATTGGAAGTCCTAGCCAGAGCAATTGGCAAGAAAAAGAAATAAAGGGGACCCAAATTGGAAAGGAAGAAGTAAAATTGTCACTATCTGCAGATGACATGATTTTATATATAGAAAATCCTAAAGAATCCACTAAAACCTATCAGAAATAATGAATACAGTAAAGTTGCAGAATACAAAATCAACATACAAAAGTCAGTTATACTTCTATACACGAACAATGAAACAGCAGGAAGAGATTAAGAATATAAACCACTTACAATTGCAACAAAAAGAATAAAATATCTAGGAATAAATTTAACAAAAGAGGTGAGAGAACTGTACATTGAAAACTATAAAACATTGTTGAAAGAAATCATCTATTCTTTCCACACATCTATTCTTGTCCACACATCTATGGACAGCTAGTTTTTAACAAGGGAGCCAAGAACATGCAATGGGGAAAGGAAAGTTTCTTTATTAAATGATGTTGGAAAAACTGGATAGCCACATGGAAAAAAATGAAAGTAGATCATTATCTTACACCATGCACAAAAATTAACTAAAAATAGATTAAATATTTGAATGCAAGACGTGAAAGCATAAAACATCTAGAAGAAAATATAAGTGGTACACTCTTCAACATTGGTCTTAGCAATTTTTGCATACCATGTCTCACCAGGCAAGGGAAACAAAAGAAAAAGATAATGAGATTACATCAAATGAAGAAGCTTCTGCCCAGCAAAAGAAACCATCAGTAAAATTAAAAGACAACCTAACATATGGGAGAACATATTGCAAATCATATTTCTGATCAGTGGTTAACATTCAAAATATACAGATAACTCATACAACTCAACGACAACAAAAATAACAACCCCCCCGAAAATGGGCAAAGAATCTGGATAGCCATTTTTCCAAAGAAGATATACGGGTGGCCAATGGGCACATGAAAAGATGTTCAACGTCACTAATTATTAGGGAAATGCAAATCAAAACCATGATGAGATATCACCTCGTGCCTGTCAGAATGGCTATAATTAACAAAAGAAGAAATAACAAGTGTTGGAGAAGATGTGGAGAAAAGGGAACGTTGCTGGTGGGTATGTAAACTGCTGCAGTCACTACGTGAAACAGTATGGGGATTCCTCAAAAAATTTAGAATGGAATAATCATATGACCCAGCTATTCCACTTCTGGGTATTTATCAAAAGAACATGAAACACTAGGTTGAAAAGATATGTGCACCTCTATGTTCATTGGAGCATTACTCATAGCACCCAAGAATTGGAAACAGTCTAAGTGGCCATCAATGGATGAAGGGATAAAGAAGATATGGTGTATATAAACAATGGAAGACTACTCAGCTATAAGAAAGACAAAATCTTGCCATTTTTGACAATACGGATGGATCTTGAGTGTAATATGCTAGGCGAAATAAGTCAGACGGGGAAAGTCAAATACCACATGATTTCATTCATAAGAGGAAGATAAAACAACAACAATAAACCAGCACATAGATACAGAGATTAGATTGGTGAGTACCAGAGGGGAAGAGAAAGGAATGAGGGCCAAAGGGGTAATAGGGCATATATGTTCAGTAACCCATGGTACTTAATCTTTGGGTGGTGAATGTGATGTAGTCTACACAGAAATCGAAATATAAATACGTACTCTTGAAATTCATATAATGTCAAAAAAACAATGTTACCTCAATAAAAGAAATTACAATTTTTCAAATGGAGTCTTATAATATGATTTCCATACCAACATTTTCTTTGCTACAAATGGAATATACTAGCTAAAAACAAATGTTCATTAATATAAACTCATGATGTAATTCTTTTTGTTTACAGCAGCAAGGCAAATATTGGATGTAGACTAGCCATCACAGCCAATTTTATTTGTTTACATATTATGGCAAAACTCTTCACAAGATACTGATGGAAATTATTCATGAAAATATTAAAGAGTTTTGCTAAATTTTCTGAGATTTGGTAGTTAAAGTCTAAATAATTGTTTGAATAGTCTTTCAATCCTTTTGAATGGCTAAACTTGGCCTTGAATTTTAGAGATGTCAGGCAGACACAGCTCAAATTAAAAAGGCAAAGATATACAACTATGTCTTTAGGCATGCCATTTTCAAAAATGTTTCATGCTTCCCTTTTCCCCCAAATTAGACTATCTTTGAGAAGTTTAAGTCACAGATAAGTTTAAATTAAGTTTAAGTTTGTCAAATTTAGCCAATAGCATGATGAGGAATTAAGGATGAAATTCCAGATAATTCAGGACAACTCAATCCCTTCTCTATAAACACAGCTTAATGCAATTTTATCAGTGATGGTTGGTCTGTAGATTCATTTTATCCTAGAACAAAAGTGTGATATAATGTTGAAAGTCGTCTTCAAAAACTGTTCTAACTAGGACAACTCCTTGAAGGGCAATAATTACCACTTCGGGATTTACTCTCCCAATGGCCCCAGGCAAGGGAAGCTAGTCACATGATTCTCTTGTTTACACAAAGCCTCTGTTTGCTCTAGGAAAAAGAGTCCATCCCCTGGGATACACTGAATGCTCTCATGAGTTCCTCCTTCCAGCTAAAACCAAATCTTTTGGTAGACACAGGACTCTTTCTTTAGTAGTAATGAAAATCAGAGTAATTTTCAGATTCTGCTATCCTAATTTGATGTGGTAGACTAAAATATACCGTGTTGTCAGCCATTTATGTTAGTGATTTCAAGGAGATGAAAACCAGAGATCAGATTGGCCCACAACAAATGAGAACATAGATTAGGGAGACAAATACTACAGGGAATGTGGACAGACACAGGAAAAACAGAAGTGAAAGGAGTTGTCCCAATTTTAGTAAGCACTAGGTAAGAGTATAAAAGGACTAATGTAGTATAAATATCAGTTGGCTAGTGATATAAGGGTAAGGAAAGTAGACTCATGGCCAACAACTTTTCCTCCATAATGTTTTATTTCAAAAAAAGAGTGGCGATAGTTCATTTCATAGCTCATAAAAGCAACCTTTGATAAGGCCTTTTTTCTCTCTCTTCCAGTAAAAAGAAAATGAAACTGTAAAGTTCGCACCTTTTCTCTACTTATATCTGATGATTTTTTTGTCCCTTATGTCATATCTGTTTCTAACTTCTATAAAAATGCTGAAGGGTGAGTCATGCAACAGGTGAAGATATCTCACAACTGCCACTTTGTTTTAGTTATTGTACTAATTCAGGTGACCATATAAGGAAGAAGAAAAGTATATCTGCATCAGAAGAAGCAACAACATTTGGATTCCTATTTCTCAAGAGGTATTAAATCCCATTGTAGTGAAATTGAAAAGAATCTTGGGACTTTTTCATTATCCCTCAAATGACTGTGAACTCTTAAGTTCAATAATCTTTATGATTTACTATTTGACCATTGTTATTTTTTGATATAGCCAGAGCGAGCTTATACACCAGCCAGTGGACTGTAACCAAACCTTCTTTGATGAGGTCTGAACCTTGGCCCTGGGGAGACAATCTCCCTTCAAGGTTGTCCTTTCTTAAATACTGCCTCTTGTTCCAAGATATTTTGTAAAGTTCTTTACATCTTTATAGGTACTCTCCTTACATAGTTAAATAATTACATTAAATTGTTGTTTAATTATAAAAAATGTTCTTTTTAAGCATTGTACTATCTGATTATCCTGGCTGGTTTCTCAGCTGTAGAAAGTAGTCTATGTTAGGGTAACAACTAGTTAATGATTAAGGGTTAAAAGGCCTGAATCAGTCTTACAGCCTTGGGGTGAAACTGTTTTTAACTTTCCTGTTGAAAGTCAACCAAATAGCTCTACTAACATCTTTTCAAGAGTTAGTTATAGGGACGTGAGCAATTAAGAGACCCAAAAGAGGTAACCACAGAAGCCTGTTCTGTGATTTCTTTTTTGCCATAGCTTATTAGGAATTGTGAGAGAAAGAATTGGCTGTGGAAATAGGAAAGCAGAAGTGGTGTGCAAAGCTGAATGAGGCAAAACATGCACAGAGAGAAGGAGGGATATTTAAATGGTGGGTTACTGTGCCTTGTCATGATAGCTATATCACAAGGGGTAGTGTTAATCTTTCCTATGAAAGACTGAAAACCGACAAGAGAAACGAATCACCTAAGAGTTACAACTATCTACAAAATGTACTTCATTTCTTTTTTCGAGGAAGATTAACCCTGAGCTAACATCTGCTGCCAATCCTCCTCTTTTTGCTGAGGAAGCGTGGCCCTGAGCTAACATTGGTGCCCATCTTCCTCTACTTTCTATGTGGGACGCCTGCCACAGCATGGCGTGCCAAGTGGTGCCATGTCCTCACCCAGGATCCAAACCAGCCAACCCAGGGCCGCCAAAGTGGAACGTGCTCACTTAACTGCTGCGCCACCGGACCGGCCCTGTACTTCATTTTTTAACAAAAAAGAAATAATGTTCACTGGGCACAATATAGTAAATGATAAACACACATTTAACAGCTTCAGTAAAAATTCAGAAGGATTCTCTAGGTAGGAGAGTAAAAATATATGTCGAAATTATGAATTATGCTCAGAATTTAAACACTATCTCAGTTATTGCCCTAGAAAAAAAGAAATAATGTAGAAACCTTCTTCAGGTTCTGTGGTTCAGGCTTCCCAGCCCCGTGATACACATATACACACTTTCAACTTTAAGCGCCATAGTTAGGTTACTCTCCATTTTCCTCCATCCTCTCTTCCTTCTTTGCTCTCTCAATGAATGTATATCTTTCATTTCATAAAAATTTCGCTTTTCAAATTCAGTTATATTTATTTGTCCTTTAGGAAGTGTTCTGTCTCTCTTCTCCCCAGTCTATTTCACAGATCTATTCTTCTGAACTAAGGTTTTCAGCTTTGTTCATAGCATGAATATCCATAAGTTGATGTGTAGGTGTCTGTGTTCCTCTTTTGCATCTCTATTTGTATCTTAGTTTTCAGTTTAGAAATAATCTGTGAGTGCAAGTAAACAAATCAGAAGATTAGATTCTTTCTATAAGAATATTTAATGGAAGCTCAATATTTTCACTGTATATTAACATTTTGAAATCACTAACAAATTTGATATTGTTCATCATGCTTTTTCATCTATCTGTGAGATTACCGGGATTGCAGTTGTTCTGTCTTCCCTAGTCACATAAATGGAAATACCCTGAAGAGAAAACTAAAGCTATTTGTTTAAAAATAGATGATTTGTTCCATGGAAATTTTCTTCTGTAATTAAATTTCAAGTTACTATTTACCCAGATATCACTCTGGGATGAATGAGAAGAACTCAACAGTTAAGAAGTTATTTTTCCATAACAGGGAAAATATCTGGATGAAATATAAAAGTGAAAAATGTTTTATTTCATATTTACCTATTGTAGCTTTTTATTCAGGTAAAATTTAAAATGTACAGAAAATTTGCAAAAGTGAGACAAAGAACTACCGTTAACCCTTTAACTAGATCCAGCAATAGTTTACTTTGTTCTTAAAAAGATTTATTCCATTCTATCATCTATCACCTATCTTTCTAACTATCTATCTATCTACCTACTTATCTGCCTATGTATGTATGTATGATCGATCTATCTATCTACCTAGCATCGCTTTTTCTGGAACATTTGAGAGTAAGTTGAAGACATGTGCCTTTATCCCTAAATACTTCAGTGTTTATTTTCTAAGAACAGGCATTTTATTCTACATAACTAATGTATAATTAAGGAAATCAGAAAATTTAGTATGGATGCAATACAAATATAATCCATGGTTCAGATTCATATTTCTCCAATTATCTCAATAATGTTGTTAATAGCTATTGTCCCAGTCCAGGATCACTCACTTAGATATCGTATTTCTTTGATCGCCTTTAATCTGAACCACTTCCTTAACCACTTCAAATTCATTGAATTTGATATTTGTGAAGAGTACAGCCCAGCTACATTGTCCAACTTGTCTCAATTTGAGTTTGTCTCATGAGTTTTCAATATTAGAATTAAGTGTGCATTTTTGGCAGGAATGTCACTGAAGTGACTTTATGTCCTGTTCGGGGCATCATATCAGTAGACATATAGTGTTGGTTTGTCTCAACATTTGTGATGTTAACATTGGATACTTGGCTATGGTGACATACCCTAGGTTTTTCTATTGTAAAGTTTAGTATTTTTCATTTTGTATTTAACAATTAATTTGAGGGGAGATATTTTAGAGTATGTGAATATGCTTTTTATCATCATATTTTCATTCACTTGTTTTGAGCATCCATTTATGTTTTTCTAACTCCACAGTTTCTTCTATATGTTTAAATTAGAATCCTACCAAGAGGAATTACTTTCTCTTCTCCACTATTTATTCTTCTTTTAATTGTCCATATGAGCTTGCAGCTTCTAATTTCTTTCAATTCATTAGTATCATAGTTTCTCTTAATACACAAAATGTCATAGAATTGAAGACTGGTAGGCCCTTCAAACTGATTTCTGTTTCTTTTTTGTGTCCCTATGATTCTTGGAGCATTTCCTTACTTTTTTTTGAGTGTGTGTGATTCTTTCCTCAGGTAACAAGAAGAGAATGACAATGGAAAAAATCAATGCAAGTTTTGAAAACTACTTTGTTCTACTGGGTTTTTCTAATTGGCCTCATTTTGAAGTAGTTCTCTTTGTGGTTATCTTAATGTTTTATGTGACGACATTGATAGGCAACCTGTTCATCATTATCTTGTCACACATGGACTCCCATCTCCACACTCCCATGTACTTCTTCCTCTCAAACCTCTCTTTTCTGGATCTCTGCTACACCACCAGTGCCATCCCTCAGTTGCTGGTCAACCTCTGGGGCCCAGAGAAAACCATCTCTTACGCCGGTTGCATGATTCAACTTTACTTTTTTCTTGCACTGGGAACCACAGAGTGTGTGCTACTGGTGGTGATGTCCTATGACCGATACGTAGCTGTATGTAGACCCTTGCATTACACTGTCCTCATGAACCCACGTTTCTGCTATCTGCTAGCTGTAGCTTCTTGGGTAAGTGGCTTTACCAACTCAGCCCTTCATTTCTCATTTACCTTCTGGGTACCCCTGTGTGGGCATCGCCAAGTAGACCACTTCTTCTGTGAAGTTCCAGCACTGCTCCGACTGTCATGTGTTGATACCCATACTAATGAGCTGACCCTCCTGGTCACGAGCTCTACTTTTGTTCTTATACCTCTCATCCTCATTCTCATCTCCTACGGTGCCATTGCCCGGGCTGTGCTGAGGATGCAGTCAACAACTGGACGTCAGAAAGTCTTCGGGACGTGTGGAGCCCATCTTACGGTTGTATCCCTCTTTTACATTCCAGCCATGTGCATATATCTGCAGCCACCATCAGGAAATTCTCAAGATCAAGGCAAGTTCATTGCCCTCTTTTACACTATTGTCACACCGAGCCTCAACCCTCTCATCTACACCCTCAGAAACAAAGATGTAAAAGTGGCAGTAAAGAGACTAATGGGGTGCGATTGAACCTGTATACTTGTGACATTAACAGTATAGTGAAGCATCTCTTCACCAGTGATTCATCCATCCACCCATTCATCAACCAGTCTTTCATTCACTCACTCTATCAGCACTTATTGAGCATGTACTCTCACAGTCACAGAGATCTTGGTAACAGTTTTGAATTAAACAGTTTCCAAAATATCAATCACTCTCTAATGGAGAAAACAGCCACAGAACATCAAGATCAAACATCAATAATAAATTTGTTCAGTGGCACAAACACAATAAATGAGAAGTATCCTTTTCTTAATTGAAAATGAGGCATGGAACTTGTTGTAAATATTGATAAAAGAGCAGCTGTAATTCTTATGGAAAGATATTCTTAATTTAAAAAAAATCCAGAATAAGTCTTTTGACTTCTTGCTTTTAAGACAGAACTCATCATAAAGTTTTTCTTCATTCTTTGGTTTAGTTAACAACACAGTGAAATAACTTAAATCTTTTCTCCATCACTTATGATATTTTGAATAGTAGTTAATATTGAGAGAATCTTTGGTCTGTAGCCTCTAATATTTCATTAACAATAGTAAGAAAATAAGATTTATGAATCATAGCAAGAAAAGCAGCAAAAGTTAGCATCTCATGTTTCTCTTTTTTCAAGGCAGTAAGAAATATAGGAGGTGGAAACAACTTGTGAAGCTGTGATATATAGCTTGTAAAGTAATGGATATTATAGGTTAGGTGAGTTGGATAAAGTTAAGTTCTTGGAGCACCGGCATCACCTAAGGGGCAATAAAGTATATCTAAGGCAGAAAGAGCACTGGGCTCTGAAAACGACCTGATAAATCCAGTGAGTGTTTGAAAGAGTTACCTGAAACTATATTTGGAAAAATTTTATGATAAAAGCTGAATGAAAGATACTAGCTTTTTATTTCTTTTTAAGCTTGATTTTATTTGAATGTTTGAGGTTAGGAAGTGCATTATGAAAATCAGCTTATATATTTTCCAAATCAGGAAGTAGATTTTTTTAAATAAAAGTAATGATTTTGTTACCTATATTATTGCCAACTGTCTCCATCTGAAATAACTGTACTAGGTATATGGCACTTTAAACTGGCAGCCATATTCAGCTGGAGTGGAATAATGGATAAAGAGTGATTAAATATAGAGCAAAATCTTGGCAACACTTGAGTTTTGTATGGTAACCCATATGTCAGTTGTAGCTTTTGAGGCCTTTAAAGTTTAGATATGATTGATTCAAACCCGATTTCCTAAATTATTAAAATGAAAAACACATCTCAAAACTTCCCCTCAGTTTCCTGTGTGGCTTGTGATTACACCGATTCTGCTGACTGTGTCTTCTCCTTTGTGTGTCTGTGATTCTTCCTTTATCTGCAACTGGGCATAAACAACAGTATGGGATGTATTTAATTCCTTAACCTAATGTCCAAGAAACAAAGAACCAAGAGTCATGTATATAGAAGAACTTTTACTAAATAACTGGAACTGCATATAGTGAATCATCACAGAACAAGAAAAGCTTACAAAAAGTTTAAAAAACATAGCTTAATTCTCTGACCCATTCTGCACTATGGACATTAAATTGTTGGGGGCACCTTTTGTAGTATCGTAGTCTCTCAGTATCTAACTTTTTAAAAAGAACTTTTTAATTTCCCATTCTCTTTTTTCCTTTTCTGCTTTGCAAATGTATACATGTTCTTTTACATGTGTAGACTATTTTTTACAATACTATAATTATAGCCTACATGATGTTGATCCCTAGCCACAATAGCATGATATTCTATTTAATTTGCAAGCTAAAACAAATATCAGTTACCAAAATTCCCCCAACTCTCAACACAGATATTATTGTTTGCATTATTTTGTACATTTCAAACTGATTACATGAATGTTATGCAATTTGAGCACAGGTAGTATGATAGGAATAAGTTTTTCTCACTTTGTACATGAGCAAGCTACAGGAAAGAAGACATATGACTTGTCTAAGCTTATGCAATTTGACCGTGACAATGGATTTTTAGCTCTAAGTTCCCTTCTTATGGTCAAGAGCACCCAAAGTAAGCTAGAAGCCCAAGATTCTCCCATTGCTAACCCTACACCTTAAATTAACATGTGGTGAACGGGCATTTACACAGCACACATGAATTTGGGTTACCAGCCACTTTATTGAAGAACTAACAATGAAGCTAGTCTTTTCCCAGTTGAGAAAGGAGGTTAAACACACGGAAGCAGCAACTGCCTCTTTACCCCAGTAAATTTCTCCTCCTCATTCAGACAGATGTCTCCCAATCTTTGTCCACTTCATCTTATATGTCATCCTGTGCAGCATATTCCTTATATACATGTTCAGTTATCTCCTCTTCTTGTACCTCAGCAATACAGGATTATTGGCACAAATATGTCTTGCAGGTAATCACAGAAACTAGCTCTGGCACCCAGCCCAGATACACTCATTCTCTGTGCTTCTGTTGGCGTCAGGTTCACATCTTCTACGTCTATTTTACAATCGTGAGACTGGAAAGTGACTGGT
Organism: Equus przewalskii; assembly: GCF_037783145.1. Taxonomy (NCBI): domain Eukaryota; kingdom Metazoa; phylum Chordata; class Mammalia; order Perissodactyla; family Equidae; genus Equus; species Equus przewalskii. Next base: position 28,893,061 of record NC_091849.1, read on the forward strand.
TACCATATGTTATGACAACATCAAGTGATTTCAAACATCATAAGTTTTCAATTCAAGTCTAAGATATTGTGCGTATAATTCAACAATGAAAAGATTTTCAGGAAAGAAAAATCATACAAAGACTTAATGTAGATCTTCACCAGATTTCACAAATGTTAACATTTTACCATGGCTGCTTTCCTTTTCTGTCTATGATAATATAATATTAATACGTTTTTTAAAATTTTTTCTGAAATATTACAGAATATAATGCACACCTACCCCAGGTTCCCTTGGGATATATCCTAAAAAAATGATCTAATCCAGGATCACAAATTGGATTTAGGTGTTATGTCTCTTAGTGTCCTTTAATCTGGAACCGTTTCTCTGTTGTTTAATATGGAACAAGTTCTCAGTCTTTATCTTTAAAGAACTTAACATTTTTGAAGAGTACAGGCCATTTATTATGTATAATTCTTTCAATTTATCTTTGTCTAGCATTTATGCATAATTAAATTATTCATTTTTGACAGTAGTGTCACAGAAGTGGTATCGTGTCCTCCTGAGTGCAGCTTATTAAAAAGTGCATAGTGTTTCTCTATTCCATTACTGGTGATATTGACCCAGAACACTTGTTTAACATGGTGTCCACCAGGCTTCTCTGCTATGAAGTGACTGTTTCCCTCAGTAGTCCATAAGTACCTTGTGGGGAGAATGTTGAAATCGGATAGAATTCTGCTTTTCATTTAACTTTCATCCACTAGCTTTATTAATTTTTATTTTGTATTTTCCCTCAGCTTTATTGTGATATTACTGACATACAACATTTGTAAATTTAAGGTGCACAATGTGATGATTTATATACGTCTATGTTGCAAAATGATGACCACGATATTATTAGGTAACACATCCAACATCCATCCCCTCACATAATTACAATTTCTTTTTCTGTTGAAAGAATGTTTACGATTTACTCTCTTAGCAACTTTCAAGCATATAACACACTATTGTTAATTATAATCACCATGTGTAAATTTGATTGCCAGAATTTATTCTACTTATAGCTGGGAGTTTATACCATTTGACCAATATTTCCCCATTTCTCCCAACTGTGGCCACTGGCAACCTCTCTTCTCTTTGCTATTTCTTTTTTTAATTTTTTTCTTTTTCTTTTTCTTTTTTTTTTAAGATTGGCACCTGGGCTAACAACTGTTGCCAATCTTCCTTTTTTTTTCTTTCAAAGATTGGCACCTGGGCTAACAACTATTACCAATCCTTTTTTTTTCTGCTTTATCTCCCCCAATCCCCCCTGTACACAGTTGTATATCTTAGTTGCAGGTCCTTCTAGTTGTGAAATGTGGGACACCACCTCACTGTGGCCTGACGAGCGGTGCCATGTCCACACCCAGGATCCGAACCCTGGGCTGCTGCAATGGAGTGTGCGAACTTAACCACTCGGCCACAGAGCTGGCCCCTCTTCACTGTTTCTTATAAGTTTGACTTTTTGGATTTCTCATACAGGTGAGAACACACAGTATTTGCCTTTCTCTGTCTCACATTTCACTCTGTGTAGTGCCCTCAAGGTCCATCTGTACTGTTACAAAAGGCAACATTTCATTCTTTTTCATGAATGAATAATATTCCATTATTCCATATATACTACATATGGTATGTACCACCTCTTCTTCATCCATTCATCTGTAGGTGAACACTTAAGTTGTTTTCATGCCTTGACTATTGTGAATAATGCTGCAATCAATATGAGGTTCATATATCTGTTTGATATCTGTTTCCATTTCCTTCTGATATATACCCAGTAGTATATATATGTAAAACAGTATGAGGATTCCTCAAAAAACTTAGAATGCAATAACTATATGATCCAGCTATTCCGCTTCTGGGTATTTATCAAAAGAACATGAAACACTAGGTTGAAAAGATACATGCTCCTCTAGGTTCATTGCAGCATTACTCATAGTACCCAAGAATTGGAAACAATCTAACTGGCCATCAGTGGATGAAGGGATAAAGAAGAAATGGTGTATATATACAATGGAAGACTACTCAGTTATAAGAAAGATGAAATCTTCACATTTGTGACAATATGAATGGATCCTGAGGGTATTAGGCTAAGAAAAGTAAGTCAGATGGAGAAAGTCAAATACCACATGATTTCACTCATAAGAGGAAGATAAAAACAACAACAATAAACCAACACATAGATACAGAGACTGGATTGGTGATTACCAGAGGGGAAGAGGGAGGAATGAGGGCCAAATAGGGCTTATGTGTTCAGTAACCCATGGTACTTAATCTTTGGGTGGTGAATATGATGTACTCTACATAGAAATCGAAATATAAATATGTACACTTGAAATTTATATAATGTTAAAAAACCAATGTTGCTTCAATAAAAGCAATTACAATTTTTAAAATGTAGTCTTATTGTAACATGATTTCCATACCAAGATTTTGTTTGCTACAAATGGAATATACTAGCTAGAAACAATGTAACAAGTTAAAAATGTTCATTAAGTATAAACTCATGAGGTAATTCGTTTTTAAAAGCAGCAAGTCAAATATTGGATGTAGACTAGCAATCACAGCTGATTTTATTTGTTTACATATTATGGCAAAACTCTTCACAAGATACGGATGGAAATTATTCATGAAAACGTTTTGAAAAATATTGAACAGTTTTGTTAAATTTTCAGAGTTTTGGTAGTTAAAGTCTAAATAATTGTTGGAATAGTCTTCAAAGTTTACTTTCAATCCTTTTGAGTGGCTAAACTTGGCCTTGAATTTTAGAGATGTCAGGCAGACACAACTCAAATTAATAAGGCAAAGATATACGACTATGTCTTTATGCCTGCCATTTTTAAAAATGTTTCATGCTTCCCTTTCCCCCTAAATTAGACTATCTTTGACAAGTTATTTGTCAAGTTTGGCCAATAGCATGATGAGGAATTAAGGAAGAAATTCCAGATAATTCAAGACAATACATTCTCTTCTCTATAAACACAGCTGAATGCAATTTTATTAGTGATGGTTGATCTATACATTCATTTTATCCTAGATCAAAAGTGTAGTATAAGGTTGAAGGTATTCTTCAAAAACTGTTCTTACTAGGACAACTCACGGAAGGGCAATAACTGCCACTTTGGGATTTAATCTCCCAGTGGCCCCAGACAAGGGAAGCTAGTCACATTTTTCTCTTGTTTACACCAAGTCTCCACTTGCTCCAGGAAAACGAGTCCATCCCTTGGGATACACTGAATGCTCTCATGAGTTCCTCCTTCCAGCTAAAACCATATCTTTTTGGTAGATACAGGACTCTTCTGTAGTAATGAAAATTATAGTAATTTTCAAATTCTTCTTTCCTAAATTGATGTAGTAAACCAGAATATATGGTGTAGTCGGCCATTTACGTTAGTGATTTCAAGGAGATGAAAACCAGAGATCAGATTGGCCCACAACAAATGAGAACATAGATTAGGAAGACAAGTACTACAGGGAATGTGGACAGACACAGGGAGGACAGAAGTGAAAGGAGTTGTCTGAGTTATAGCAACCATTAGGTAAGAGTATAAAAGGACTACTCTAGTATAAATATAAGTTGGCCAGTGATATAAAGGCAACGAAAGTAGACTCATGGCCAACAACTTTTCCTCCATAATGTTTTATTTCAAAAAAAGAGTGGCGATAGTTCATTTCATAGCTCATAAAAGCAACCTTTGATAAGGCCTTTTCTCCCTCTCTTCCAATAAAAAGAAAATGAAATTGTAAAGTTCCTACATTTTCTCTACTTATATCTGATAATTTTTTTTGTCCCTTATGTCATACCCGTTTCTAACTTCTATAAAAATGCTGAAGGATGAGTCATGCGACAGATGAAGATATCTCACAACTGTCACTTTGTTTTAGTTATTGTACTAATTCAGGTGACCATATAAGGAAGAAGAAAAGTATATCTGCATCAGAAGAAGCAACAACATTTGGATTCCTATTTCTCAAGAGGTATTAAATCCCATTGTAGTGAAATTAAAAAGAATCTTGGGACTTTTTCATTATCCCTCAAATGACTGTGAACTCTTAAGTTCAATAATCTTTATGATTTACTATTTGACCATTGTTATTTTTTAATATAGCCAGAGCAAGCTTATACACCAGCCAGTGTACTGTAACCAAACCTTCTTTGATGAGGTCTGAACCTTAGCCCTGGGGAGAAAAATCTCCTTTCGAGTTTGTCCTTTCTTAAATACTGCCTCTTGTTTGAAGATATTTTGTAAAGTTCTTTACATCTTTATAGGTACTCTCCTTACATAGTTAAATAATTACATTAAATTGTTGTTTAATTATAAAAAATTTCTTTTTAAGCATTGCACTATCTGATTATCCTGGCTGGTTTCTCAGCTGTAGAAAGTAGTCTATGTTAGGGTAACAACTAGTTAATGATTAAGGGTTAAAAGGCCTGAATCAGTCTTACAGCCTTGGGGTGAAACTGTTTCTAACTTTCCTGCTGAATCTCAACCAAATAGCTAGTACTAACATCTTTTCAAGAGTTAGTTATAGGACGTGAGCAATTAAGAGACCCAAAAGAGGTAACCACAGAAGGCTGTTCTGTGATTTCTTTTTCGCCATAGCTTATTGGGAATTGTGAGAGAAAGAATTGGCTGTGGAATCAGGGAAGCAGAAGTGGTGTGCAAAGCTGAATGAAGCAAAGCAGTCAAAGAGAGAAGGAGGGATATTTAAATGGTGGGTTACTGTGCCTTGTCACGATAGCTATATCACAAGGGGTAGTGTTAATCTTTCCTATGAAAGACTGAAAATCGACAAGAGAAAAGAATAACCTACAAGTTATAACTATTTAGGAAATGTACTTCGTTTTTTAACAAAATAGAAACACAATATCCACTAGGCACAGTATAGTAAATGATAGACATTTAACAGCTTCTGTAAAAGTTTAGAGTTCTTCTATAAGTAGGAGAATAAACATGTATGTCCAAATTATAAATTATGCTCAGAATTTAAACACTATCTCAGTTATTGCCCTAGAAAAAAAGAAATAATGTAGAAACCTTCTTCAGGTTCTGTGGTTCAGGCTTCCCAGCCCCGTGATACACATATACACACTTTCAACTTTAAGCGCCATAGTTAGGTTACTCTCCATTTTCCTCCATCCTCTCTTCCTTCTTTGCTCTCTCAATGAATGCATACTTTCCAACTCCTAAAAATTTCGCTTTTCAAATTCAGTTATATTTATTTGTCCTTTAGGAAGTGTTCTGTCTCTCTTCTCCCCAGTCTATTTCACAGATCTATTCTTCTGAACTAAGGTTTTCAGCTTTGTTCATAGCATGAATATCCATAAGTTGATGTGTAGGTGTCTGTGTTCCTCTTTTTTGTATCTCTATTTGTATCTTAGTTTTCGGTTTAGAAATAATCTGTGAGTGCAAGTAAACAAATCAGAAGATTAGATTCTTTCTATAGGAATATTTAATTGAAGCTCAATATTTTCACTGTATATTAACATTTTGTAATGACTAACAAATTTGATATTGTTCATCATGCTTTTTCACCTATCTGTGAGATTACCGGGATTGCAGTTATTCTGTCTTCCCTAGTCACAAAATGGAAATACCCTGAAGAGAAAACTAAAGCTATTTGTTTAAAACTAGATGATTTGTTCCATGGAAATTTTCTCCTGCGCTTACAGTAGAATCTTTTCAAGTTACTATTTACCCAGATGTCACTCTGGCATGAATGAGAAGAATTCGACAGTTGCGAAATTATTTTTCCATAACAGGGAAAATATCTGGATGAAATACAAAAGTGAAAAATGTTTTATTTCATATTTACCTTTTGTACCTTTTTACTCTGGTAAAATTTAAAATGTACAGAAAAGTTGCAAAAGTGAGACAAAGAACTACCGTTAACCCTTTAACTAGATCCAGCAATAGTTTCCTTTTTCCTAAAAAGATTTATTCTATTCTATCATCTATCATCTATCTATCTACCTACCTATCTATCTATGTATCTATCTACTTATCATTGCTTTTTCTGGACCATTTGAGAGTATGTTGAAGACATGTGCCTTTACCCCTAAATACTTCAATGTTTGTTTTCTAAGAACAAGGAGTTTATTTTACATAACTAGTGCATAATTAAGGGAATTAGAAAATCTAGTATGCATACAATACAAATCTGACCCATAGTCCAGATTCAAATTTCTCCAATTGTCTCAATAATGTTGTCAATAGCTATTGTTGTCCCAGTCCAGGATCACTCATTTAGATATCAAATCTCTTTGGTCTTCTTTAATCTGAACCACTTCCTTAACCACTTGAAATTCATTGAATTTGATATTTTTGAAGAGTAGATCATGGCTGTGTTGTCCAACTAGTCTCAATTTGAGTCTGTCTCATGTGTCTTCATTATTAGAATCAAGCTATGCATTTTTGGCAGGAATCTCACTGAAGTGACTTTATGTCCTGTTCAGAGCATCATATCAGTAGACATGTGATGTTGGTTTGTGTCAACATTTGTGATGTTAACATTGGATGCTTGGCTAGGGTGACATACCCCAGGTTTTTCTATGGTAAAGTTTAGTACTTTTCATTTTGTATTCAGCAAGTAATTCGAGGGGAGATATTTTAGAGTATGTAAATATCCTTTTTCTCATCATATTTTCATTTACTTGTTTGGAGCATCCATTTATATTTTTCTAACTCCACAGTTCGTTCTATTTATTTAAATTAGGATCTACCAAGAGGGATAACTTTTTCTTCTCCACTATTTATTCTTCTTTTATGTCCATATGAGCTTGTAGAGTCTAATTTCTTCCAACTCATTAATATCATAGTTTATCTTAATACACAAAATGTCCTAGAATTGAACAGTGGTAGGCCCTTCAAGCTGGTTTCTGTTTCTTTTTCTTGTCCCTATGATTCTTGGAGCTTTTCTTTACTTTCTTTGAGTGTGTGTGATTCTTTCCTCAGGTACCAAGAAGTGAATGATAATGGAAAAAATCAATGCAAGTTTTGAAAGCTACTTTGTTCTACTGGGTTTTTCTAATTGGCCTCATTTTGAAGTAGTTCTCTTTGTGGTTATCTTAATGTTTTATGTGATGACATTGATAGGTAACCTGTTCATCATTATCTTGTCACACGTGGACTCCCATCTCCACACTCCCATGTACTTCTTCCTCTCAAACCTCTCTTTTCTGGATCTCTGCTACACCACCAGTGCCATCCCTCAGTTGCTGGTCAACCTCTGGGGCCCAGAGAAAACCATCTCTTATGCTGGTTGCATGATTCAACTTTACTTTTTCCTTGCACTGGGAACCACAGAATCTGTGCTACTGGTGGTCATGTCCTATGACCGATACGTAGCTGTATGTAGACCCTTGCATTACACTGTCCTCATGAACTCTCATTTCTGCTATCTTCTAGCTGTAGCTTCTTGGGTAAGTGGCTTTACCAACTCAGCCCTTCATTTCTCATTTACCTTCTGGGTACCCCTGTGTGGGCATCGCCAAGTAGACCACTTCTTCTGTGAAGTTCCAGCACTGCTCCGACTGTCATGTGTTGATACCCATGCTAATGAGCTAACCCTCCTGGTCACGAGCTCTATTTTTGTTCTCATACCTCTCATCCTCATTCTCATCTCCTACGGTGCCATTACCCGGGCTGTGCTGAGGATGCAGTCAACAACTGGACGTCAGAAAGTCTTCGGGACATGTGGAGCCCATCTTACGGTTGTATCCCTCTTTTACATTCCAGCCATGTGCATATATCTGCAGCCACCATCAGGAAATTCTCAAGATCAAGGCAAGTTCATTGCCCTCTTTTACACTGTTGTCACACCGAGCCTCAACCCTCTCATCTACACCCTCAGAAACAAAGATGTAAAAGTGGCAGTAAAGAGACTAATGTGGTGAGAGTGAATCCATGTACTTGTGACATTAACAGTATAATGGAGCATCTCATCATCAGTGATTCATCCATGCACCCATTCATCAACCAGTCTTTCATTCACTGACTCTGTGAGCACTTATTGAGCATGTACTCTCACAAAGTCACAGAGATCTTGGTAACAGTTTTGAATTAAACAGTTTGCCGAAATATCAATCACTCTCTAATGGAGAAAACAGCCACAGAAAATCAAGATCAAACGTTAATAATTAATTTGTTCATTGGCACAAACATAATAAATCAGAAGTATCCTTTTATTAATTGAAAATGACGCATGGAACTTGTTGTAAATATTGATGAAAGAGCAGATGTAATTCCTATGGAAAGACAATCTTTTTCTTTCTCTTTTTCTTTAAGATTGGCACCTGAGCTAACAACTGTTGCCAATCTCTTTTTTTTCCTCCCTGCTTTTTCTCCACAAATCCCCCCAGTACATAGTTGAATATATATATTTTTTAGTTGTGGGTCCTTTTAATTGTGGCATGTGGGATGCCACCTCAGCATGGCCTAATGAGCGGTGCCATGTCCATGTTCAGGATCCGAACTGGCGAAAACCTGGGCCCCCAAAGCAGAGCGTGTGAACTTAACCACTCTGCCACAGGGCCACCCCCAGAAAGATATTCTTAATTTTAAAAAAAAATTTAGAAGAAGTCTTTTAATTTCTTGCTTTTAAGGCAGAATTCATCATAAAGTTTTTCTTCATTCTTTGGTTTAGTTAACAACACAGTGAAATACCTTAAATCTTTTTTCCATCACTTACTATATTTTGAATAGTAGTTAATATTGAGAGAATCTTTGTTCTGTAGTCTCTAGCATTTCCTTAATGATAGTAAGAAAATAAGTTTTATGAATCATAGCAAGAAAGGCAGCAGAAGTCAGCATCTCATATTTCTCTTTTTTCAAGCCAGTAAGAAGTATAGGAGGTGGAAACAACTTGTGAAGCTGTGATATATAGCTTGTAAAATAATGGATGTTATAGGCTAGGTGAGCTAGGTAAAGTAAGTGCTTGGAGCAACAGTAAAGTATATCTAAGGCAGACAGAGCACTGGGCGCCGAAAATGACTTGATAAATCCAATGAGTGTTTGAGTTAACTGGAAAATATATTTGGAAAAATTTTGTGATAAAAGCTGTTATGGAAGATGTTAGCTTTTCTTTTCCTTTTCAAGCTTGATTTTATTTGAATATTTGAAATTAGGAAGTGCATTATGAAAATCAACATATATTTTCCAAATCAGGAAGTATATTTTTTATAAAAACAATAGTTTTGTTACCTATATGATTGCCAACTGTCTCCATCTTAAATAACTGTACTACATATATCACACTTTAAACTGGCAGCCATATTCAGCTGGAGTGGAATAATGGATAAAGAGTAATTAAGTATAGAGCAAAATCTTGACAACACCTCAGTTTTGTATGGTAACCCATATGTCAGTTGCAGCTTTTTGAGGCCTTTAAAGTTTAGATATGATTGATTCAAACCCGATTTCCTGAATTATTAAAATGGAAAACATGTCTGCAAACTTCCCCTCAGTTTCCTGTGTGGCCTGTGATTACACCGATTCTGCTGACTGTGTCTTCTCCTTTGTGTGTCTGTGATTCTTCCTTTATCTGCAACTGGGCATTAACAACAGTATGCGGTGTATTTAATTCCTTAACCTAATGTCCAAGAAACAAAGAACCAAGAGTCATGTATCTAGAAGAACTTTTGCTAAATAATTGGGACCGCATATAGTGAACCATCACAGAACAACAACAACAAAAAACTTATAAAAAGTTAAAAAAAAAATCACATAGCTTAATTCTCTGACCCATTCTGCACTATGGACATTTAATTGTTTGGGGCACCTTTTGTTGTATCCTAGTCTCTCACTATCTAACTTTTCAAAAAGAATTTTTTAACTTCCCGTTCTCTTTTTTTCCTTTTCTGATTTGCAAACATATACATGTTCTTTACATGTGTAGACTATTTTTTACAATGTTATAATTATAGCATATATGATGTTGATCCCTAGCCACAATAGCATGATATTCTATTTATTTTGCAATCTAAAACGAATATCATTTACCAAAATTCCCCCAACTTCCAACACAGATATTATTGTTTGCCTTATTTTGTACATTTCAAACCACTTACGTGCACCTTATGCAGTTTGAGAGCAGGTAGTATGATAGGTATAAGTTTTTCTCATTTTGTACATGAGCAAACTACAGGCAGAAGACGTATGACTGTCTAAGTTTACGCAATTTGAATGTGACAAAATCAGGATAATGACAATGGATTTTTAGCTCTAAGTTCCCTTCTTATGGTCAAGAACACCCAAAGTAAGCTAGAAGCTCTGAGATCCTCCCATTGCTGACCCTAAACTTTAAACCAACATGTGGTGAACTGGCATTTACACAGCACACATGAATTTGGGTTACCAGCAACTTTACTGAAGAACTGACAACGATGCTAGTCTTTTCCCAGCTGAGAATGGAGGTTAAACACACGGAGGCAGCAGCTGCCTCTTTACCCCAGTAAATTTCTCCTCCTCATTCAGACAGATGTCTCCCAATCTTTGTCCATTTCATCTTATACGTCGTCCTGTGCAGCAGATTCCTTATACACATGCTCAATTGTCTTCTCCTCTAGTATCTCAGCAATACAGGATTATTGGCACAAATATGTCTTGCAGGTAATCACAGAAACTAGCTCTGGCACCCAGCCCAGATACACTCATTCTCTGTGCTTCTGTTGGCGTCAGGTTCACATCTTCTACGTATATTTTACAAATGTGAGACTATGTTATGACAACATCAAGTGATTCCAAACATCATAAGTTTTCAATTCAAGTCTATGATATTGTGCGTATAATTCAACAATGAAAAGATTTTCAGGAAAGAAAAATCATACAAAGACTTAATGTAGATCTTCACCAGATTTCACAAATGTTAACATTTTACCATGGCTGCTTTCCTTTTCTGTCTATGATAATATAATATTAATATGCATTTTAAAATTTTTTCTGAAATATGATAGAGTATAATGCACACCTACTCCTAAGTGTTCCTGGGATATATTCTAAGGAAAGGATCTAATCCAGGGTCACAAATTGGATTTAGGTGTTATGTCTCTTAGTGTCCTTTAATCTGGAACCGTTTCTCTGTTGTTTAATATGGAACAAGTTCTCAGTCTTTATCTTTAAAGAACTTAACATTTTTGAAGAGTACAGGCCATTTATTATGTATAATTCTTTCAATTTAGCTGTGTCTGGTGTTTATGCATACTTAAATTATTCATTTTTGACAGTAATGTCACAGAAGTGATATTGTGTCCTCCTGAGTGCAACTTATTAAAAAGTGCATGGTGTTTCTCTTTTCCACTACTGGTGATATTGACCCAGAACACTTGTTTAACATGGTGTCCACCAGGCTTCTCTGCTATGAAGTGACTATGTTTCCCTCAGTAGTCCATAAGTACCTTGTGGGGAGAATGTTAAAATCGGATAGAATTCTGCTTTTCATTTAACTTTCATCCACTAGTTTTATTTATTTTTATTTTGCATTTTCCCTCAGCTTTATTGTGATATTATTCACATATAACATTTGTAAATTTAAGGTGCACAATGTGATGATTTATATACGTCTATGTTGCAAAATGATGACCACAATATTATTAGGTAACACATCCATCCCCTCACATAATTACAATTTCTTTTTCTGTAGAAAGAACTTTTAAGATTTACTCTCTTAGCAACTTTCAAGAATATAACACACTATCGTTAATCATAATTACCATGTGTAAATTGGATTGCCAGAATTTATTCTACTTATAGCTGTGAGTTTATACCATTTGACCAGTATCTCCCCCTTTCTCCCAACTGTAGCCACTGGCAACCTCTGTTCTACTCCCTATTTCTTACGGTTTGACTTTTGGATTTGTCATGCAGGTGAGAACATAAAGTATTTGTCTTTCTCTGTCTGACATTTACCTTTGTGTAGTGCCCTCAAGGTCCATCCATACTGTTACAAACGGCAAAATTTCCTTCTTTTTCATGGCTAGATAATATTCCATTGTTCCACATATACCACATATGGTAATCTTCCATATATACCACATCTTCTTATTCCGTTCATGTGTAGGTGAACACTTAGGTTGTTTTCATGCCTTGACTATTGTGAACAATGCTGCAATTAATATGAGATTCATATATCTGTTTGATATCTGTTTCCATTTCCTTCTGATATATACCCAGTAGTATAGATGCCAAATGCCAGTATAAACACTAAGATGCCAACTTCTCCCTCTCCTTGGCACCCTCCCATCTTCTCTAGAAAGAGCCTAAGGAGAGGTTGCTGGGAGGCTTGACATTTTTTCCCGGAGAAAATTTAAAGTCTAAGTCTTTGACTCCCAACTCCCAACATTTTTGGACTGACAAACTCCAAGGGGCTGAACTCCCACAATTCCAGTGTCTCCCCCACCATATCCCCAGCCCGAAATCTGGATTTTGTCTCCCCTAACCCACATTTCCTTGTTCTTCACCTCATGAAAAAGTTATCATAAGGCAAATTGATATGTTTTAGAATTGAGGATGGACTCTGCCACCCTGCAGTGTTACACAGAAAACATTCCACATACCTGATCCTACATCTCTCATACTATTCATTCCTGCTGCAGTTTCCCAAAGGCACGTATCTATTATGTCTGAATAAATATATTATAAAAAATATATATTCAAAAGATTTATTCAAATTCATTAACTATTTAAATTCAGAAGATTTTAAACCACAAAGAGCATAATTTTCATCCATAGGAGTACTGCTAAATAAAAAATGGCATGTTCATACAGTGAAATAATAAGCATTAATAAGCAAAACTATAATGGCATCATGGAAGGAGCAACAAGACATACTGAGAGACTTGCTGTATCATACGCTAGTTCTATTTTTAATTTTGTGAGGAATTCCTATTCTGTTTTCCATAGTGGCTGTACCAATTTACATTTCCACTGACAGTGTACAAGGGTTCCCTTTTCTCTACATCCTCACTGATACTTAATCTCTTGTCTTTTTGATAGTAGTCATTCTTACAGGTGTAAGGTGGTATCTCTTTGTGGTTTTGATTCGCATTTCCCTAATCATTAGTGATGAGCATCTTTTCATGTATGCATTGGCAATCTGTATATCTTTTGTGGAAAAATGTCTATTCAAGTCCTTTGCTCAATTTTGAAGTGGATTGTTTTTCTGCTACTGAGTTACTTGAGTTCCTCAGCTATTTTGGATATTAACCTCTTACTACATAGATGATTTAAAGTTTTTTCTCCTGTTCTTTAGGTTACCTTTTATTTTGCTAGTTACTTTTTGCTGTGCAGAAGGGTTTTAGTTTGCTGTAGTCCCACTCATTGATTTGTCCTTTTGTGGCTGGTGCTTTTGCTGTCATGTCCAAAGAATCCTTGCCAAGACCAATGTCAAGGAGTTTTTCCCTACGTTTTCTTCAGTGATTGTACAGTTTCAGGTCTTAATTTAGCTCTTTAATCCATTTCAAGTTAGTTTTTGCAGGTGGTATAAGATGGAGGTCCAATTTCATCCTCCCGTGTGTGGTTAGCCAGTTTTCCCAGCACCATCCACTGAATAGACTATCCTTTCCCCATGGAGTATCCTTGACTCCCTTGTCAAACTTTAATTGACAGTGTATGTATGGGTTTATTTCTGGCTTCTCAATTCTCTTCCATTGGTCTATGTGTCTATTTTAATGTCAATATCATACTGTTTCGATTACTGTAGATTTGCAATAAAGTTTAAAATCGGAAATTGTCATGCCTTCAGTTCTGTTCTTTTCTCAGGATTTCTTTGACTATTTGGGATCTCCTGTGGCTCCCTACAAATCTTATGATTGTTTTTTCTATTTCTGTGGAAAATGCCATTGGCATTGTGACAGGGATTTTATTGAATCTATAGATGGTTTTGAGTAGCATGGACATTTTAACAATGTTAACTATTTAAATCCATGACTTTGGATATCTTTATTTATTTTTGTCTCTTTCAAATTATTTCTTCAATTTATTATTTTAATAGTATACAGACTTTTCAACTTCATGATTAAGTTTATTCCTAAGTATTTTATTTTTTTTGGTAGTATTGCAAACAAAAGTTTCTTTATTTCTTTTTAAGGTAATTTGTTGTTAATGCATAGAAATATAGCTGATTTCTGCATGCTTATTTTTTTCCTGAAATCTTACTGAATTTCTTTATTAGTTTGAATAGTTTTTTGGTGGAGTCTTTATAGTTTTCTATACATGAGATTATATCATCTGCCAACAGAGAGAGTTTAATTTCTGCCTTCCTGATTTGAATGCCTTTTATTTCTTTTTCTTGCCTGATTGCAAGAATCAAGTATTTGAGTGTCCATTTGATTTTTTGGACCCATGGTTGTTGAAGAGTGTGTTGTTCAGATTCCACAAGCTTGTATGTTTTCCAGTTTTCTTCATATTATTACCATCTAGTTTTGTACCATTATAGTCACAAAAAATACCTGGTATGATTTCAACCTTCTTGCATCTACTAAGACTTGCATTGTGAATTATTGTATGATCCATCCTGGAGAATATTCTGTGTGCGCTTTAGAAGAATGTCTATTCTGCTGCTTTGGGTTGGAATGTTCTGTTTGTTTGTTAGATCCATTTAGTCTAAGATATACTTCATTATTTCCTTGTTGATTTTCTGTTTGGATGATTGATCAAAAGTGGGGTATTAAAACCCCCTACTCTTATTGTGAGCCAACCCTGGGGGTCTAGAGGTTAAGATTTCATCCTCTCACCACTGTGGCCTACACGCATGTCCTGGTCATGGGACCTTACCACACATCTGTCTGTTGTCATACTGTGGTGGCTGTGTGTTACTGTGATACTGAAAGCTATGCCACTGCTATTTCAAATAACAGCAGGATCATCCATAGTGGACAGTTTTCAGCAGAGCTTCCAGACTAAGATACACTAAGAAGAAGGACCAGGCCATCGACTTCCAAAATATTGGCCGTGAAAACCCTATGAATGGCAGCAGAGTGTTGTCTAATATAGTGCCAGAAGGTGAGAGGATGGTGCAAAAAGCCCAGGCAGGGTTTGGCTCTGCTGTATACAGGGTCACTAGGTGTCAGAATTGACTCAAAGGCACTAGCAACAAACTGTTATGGTATTGGTGTTTATTTCTCCCTTTGGATCTGTTAGTATTTGCCTAATATATTTAAATGATCTGATATTGAGTTCATACATATATTTGCAATTGTTAAATCAGCTTTCTACTCCTTTTTCCCTGGTATCTGTTTCTGGGACTTCAAGCATGTGTTTATAGTTTCTTTAAATGGTATTCCATTATACACACAGGCATTCTTCTTGCTTTTTCATTCTTTTCCATTTCTGCTCCTCTGACTGTATGACCTTAAATAACATGTCTTCTACTTCATTAATGTTTTAGCCTGCTTAGTTGAGCCTGCAGTTGAAGCTCTCTACTGAATTCCTCAGGGTAGTCATTGCTCTTCTCTAGAATTTCCGCTTATTTCTCTATGGCTCCTATTTCTTTGTTCAACTTTATCTTTTTCATCAATATTTTCTTAATTTTATCTTGTTGTGTCCCTATGTTTTCTTATAGGTCACTGAATTTCTTTATTTTATTTTATTTTTTTTGAAGAAGATTAGCCCTGAGCTGACTACTGCCAATGCTCCTCTTTTTGCTGCGGAAGACTGGCCCTGAGCTAACATCTGTGCCCACCTTCCTCTACTTTATATGTGGGATGCCTGCCACAGCATGGCTTTTGCCAAGTGATGCCATGTCCGCACCCAGGATCCAAACCGGCGAACCGTGGGCCGCTGAGAAGCGGAACGTGCACATTTAACTGCTGCACCACTGGGCCAGCCCCTGAATTTCTTTAAAAGGATATTTGAATTCTTGTCAAACAGTTAAAGATATACATTTCTTTAGAGTATGTTTTGAAATTTTACTAGTTCCCTTTTGTGGTGTCATTTTTCCTTGATTATTCACGATATTTATGGTCTTGCATTGGTGTCTGCTCATTTAAGGATGTGGGCAGCTCTTCCAGTCTTTACAGACTGGCTTTGGTAGGAAAAACTCTTCACCTGTGAGCTTTTCCAGAGATTTGGGATGGGGAGTCTGGTTGTGTCTGTGGGCTGGCTTGTTGCAGGAGTGTTTGGGTGGCCTTGTGCTACAGTGGATCAAAAGCAATCATCAGCAATCATCGCTAATTTCATTAGTTTATACATTCTGGCAAAGCTCTTGAGAAGATGCTAAAGAAAATTATTCATGAAAATGTTTTGGAAATATTAAAGTGTTTCATTAAATTTCCTGAGTTTTGGTAGTTACCTTCTAAGTAATTGTTTGAATGGTCTTCAAAGATTATTTTAAATCTTTTTGCATGACTAAACTTGACCTTGAATTTTAGACATGTCAGGCAGACACAACTCAAATTAATAACGCACAATATTCAGCTTAATTTTTATGTATTCTACTTTAAAAAATGTTTCTTGCTTCCCATCTGCCCAAAATTAGACTACCTCTGACAAGTTACCCCTGAAATTTGGCCATTATCATGATGAGGAATTGGGGAAGAAATTTCGGGTAATTCATGACAACCCATTCCCTCCCCTGTCAAGATAGCTTAACAGGTTTTTATCAGTGATGGTTGGTCTATAGATTCATTGTTATCCCAGTACAATAGTGTGGTATCATGTTGAAGGTATTCTTCAGAAACTGTTCTGACTAGGACATCTCCTTGAAGGGCAATAATTGCCACTTTGGGATTTACTCTCCCTATGGCCCCCCTCAAGGGAAGTAAGTCACATTAATCTTTTGTTTCCATAAAGTCTCCATTTGCTGTAGGAAACGGAGTCTCTCCCCGGTACATTGAATGGTCTAATGAGTTCCTCCTTCCAGTCAAAACTATATAATTTTGGCAGATGTGGGACTCTCTCTTCTGTAATAATGATGATCATAGTAATTTTCAGGCCCTGCTTTCCTAATTTGATATAGTAGATTAGAAGATGTGGTGTCGGCAGACTTCGATGTTGGTGATTTCAAAGAGAAGACAACCAGAAATCAGGTCATTACACACATAGTGAGAGTACGGATCAGGGAGACAAACACCACAGGGAATGTGGAGAGACAGGAGAAAGATGTAAGTGAAAGGATTCGTCTCGGTTCTAGTAAGCAGTAGGTAAGAGTATAAAAGGACAAACATAAGAAAAAAACAATTTGGCCAGTGATATGAGAATAAGGGAAAGAGACATGTTGACCACTTTTTCCTCCATAATGCCTTATTTCAAAAAACAAGAGGAGATATTTCATTTCATAGCCCATACAAGCAAACTTTAACAAGGGCTTTATTTCCTTCTCTTTCAAAAAACAATGTAGCCATAAAGTTCCTACTTTTTCTCTGCTTACATCTAGTATTTTTCTTGT
Organism: Equus przewalskii; assembly: GCF_037783145.1. Lineage (NCBI taxonomy): Eukaryota > Metazoa > Chordata > Mammalia > Perissodactyla > Equidae > Equus > Equus przewalskii. The sequence goes on from NC_091849.1 coordinate 28,910,461, forward strand.
CCCTTATGTCATATCCCTTTCTAACTTCTATTAGAAAGCTGAAGGATGAGTCATGCAACAGATGAAGATATCTCACAGCTGCCACTTTGTTTTAGTTAATGAACTAAGTTATCGAGGTAACCATAAGGAAGAAGAAAATCGTATCTGCATCAGAAGAAGCAACGACAACATCTGGATTCACATTTCTCATAAGGTATTATCTCCCCTTCTAGGGAAATACAAAAAAAAGCCTCAGGATTTTTTCATTATGCCTCTACCGGCTGTGATCTCTAAGTGAAATAATCTTCTTGATTTACTATTGACCACTGCTATTTTTTAAATCAGCCACAGCAAACTTTTTCACCATCTGGTAGGCTGCAACCCCACCTTCTTTGATGAGGTCTGAACCTCAGCTTGGGGAGAAAAACTCCCTTCAAGTTTGTGCTTTCTTGGATACTGTCCCTTGGGCCAAGATACTCTGTAGAGTTCTCTTTATATCTTTATAGTAACTCTCCTTCCACAGTTTAATAATTTTTTAATATTAAACTTCTATTTAGTTACAAAAAATTTTCTTTTCAACCAGTGTACTGTCTGATTGTCCTGAATGGTTTCTGAACTGCACAAATAGTCTGGGTTAGTGTAACAACTAGTTAATTATTAAGAGTTATAAGGACTGAATCAGTCTTAAAGCCTAGGGGCAAAACTGTTTCCAACTTTCTTGCTGAAACTCAACCAAATAGCTACTTCTAACATCTTTTTCCAGACTTCCACCTAGAGAACCTGAACAATTAAGCAACTCTAAAAGAAGTAACCACACGTAGCTGTGCTGTGATTTCTTCCCTTTTTTTGCCAAAGCTTATTAAGAAGTGTGAGAGAAAGAATTGGCTGCAAAAGGAGGGAGGTAGAAGTGACGTGCAAAGTTGAACTGAGGCAAAGCATTCACAGAGAGAAGAAGGGATATTTATTTTATTTTATTTCTTTATTTTTTAAAGATTGGCACCTGAGCTAACAGCTTGCCAATCTTTTTGTTTTTGTTTGTTTTTTTTTTGCTTTTTCTTCCCAAATCCCCCCAGTGGATAGTTGTATACTTTTAGTTGTGAGTCCTCCTAGTTGTGGCATGTGGGATGCCTCCTCAGCATGGCCTGATGAGTGGTACCCTGTCCATGCCCAGGATCCAAACCCACAAAATCTTGGGCCACGAACCGGAGCACGCGAACTTAACCACTCGGACAGGGGGTCGGCCCCAAGAAGGGATATTTAAATGGTGGGTTACTACGCCGTGTCACAATAGCTATATAACAAAAGGTACTATTAATCTTTTCTATGAAAGATTGAAAACCTACAGCAGAAAAAGAATCACCCAAGAGTAATAACTATTTATAAAATGCACTTAATTTTTAACAAAAACACGTAAGATTCACTAGGCACAATATATTAAATGATAAACAGCCTTTAATGGCTTCAATAAATATTCAAAATTCTTTTCTAAGATGGAGAATGAAAATATACATAGAAATTATAAATTATGCTCATAATTTAAATACTGTCTCAGTTATTGTCCTGGAGAAAAAGAAATAATTTAGAAACTTTCTTCTGGCCCTGTGGTTCAGGCTTCTCTGCCCTGCGATATACACATACGCACTTTCAACTTTAAGCACCAGTTAGGTTACTCTCCATTTTCCTCCATCCTTACATTCTTCCTTCCTTCATTGCTTTTGCAGTGAATTGTGTATCTTCCTCTTCCTAAAAATTTCTCTTTTAAAATTCACTTATATTCACATGTTCTTTAGAAAGTATTCTATCCCTGTTCTCCCGTCTATTTCACAAATATGTTCATCTGAACTAAAGTTTTCAGTTTTGTTCATAGCATGAATACCCATAAGTTGATATGTAGGTGTCTATGTGTCTCTTTTTTTGTATCTCTATCGGTATCTTTGTTTTAAGTTTAGAAATAAGCTGTGAGTGCAAGTAAACAAATATTAAGATAATATTCTTTCTCTAAGAATATTTAATTGAAGCTTGATATTTTTCACTGTATATAAACATTTTGAAATCACTAATTAATTTGATATTATCATGTATTTTCATCTGTACGTAAGATTATTGAGATTACAATTATTCTATCTTCTATAATCAAACAAATAGAAATACTTTGAAAAGAAAACTAAAGCTATATGTTAACATAAGACGATTTATTCCCTAGAAATTTTATTTTGTAGCTATGTTAGGGATTTTTCAAGTTACTATTTACCTAGATGTCACTCTGAGATGAATGAGGAGAACTTGATAGTTAAGAAGTTATTTTTCTGTAACAGGACAAATATCTCTTTGAAATATAATATATTTAGTTATATATATTATAATATGCTATATAATCAAATATAATACAATATTTTGAAATATAAAAGTGAAAATAATTTTATGTGTACTTTTTGTCACTTTTTATTCCAGTGAAACTTAAAATTTACAAATGTTTGCAAAAGTGGTACAAAGAAGTACCAATCACCCTTTAAACAGATTCAGTAATAGTTTACTTTGTGCCTGAAAAGATTTCGTCTACCATCTATCTATCTGTCTATCTATCTATCTACTTTCTATCATTTCTTTTTCTGGACCATTTCAGCTTAACTTGGAGATGTCATGTCCCTTTGGCCCTAAATACTTCAGTGTTTATTTCCTAAGTAGAGTGATTTTACGATACACAGCAACTGTATAGTCAATAAAATCAGAAAATTTAGTATGGATAAAATATTATTATTTAATCCATAGTCCATATTTATATTTCTCCAATTGTCACAATAATGTTGTTAATAACAATTATTTTCCAAGTCCAGGATCACTCAGTTAGATATCGTCTCTTTGTTCTCCTTTAAGGTGGATTAATTCCTCAGCCTTTACATGTTATCATTGAACTTGATATTTTTGAAGAGTTCAGGCCAGCTATATTGTCCAACTTGTCTCAATTTGGATTGGTCTCATGTGTCTTCATTATTAGAATCAGGCTGTGCATTTTTGGAAGGAATATTACTGAAGTGACATTATGTCTTGTTCAGAGCATCATATCAGTAGGCACAGGATGTTGAGTTTGTCTCAACATTGGTGATGTTAACCTTGATTACTTGGCGATGGTAAAGTCTGCCAGGTTTTTATGTTGTAAAGTTTACTATTTTTCATTTTGTAATTAACAAGAAATTTGTGAGAAGATCTTTTAGACTATATAAATATCCTGTTTCTCCTCATATTTTCACTCACTAGTTTTGAACATCTGTTGATGTTTTTCTAACTCCACCATGCCATCTATATTTATTACCATCCTACCAAGAAAAACCACATTTCCTCTTTACTGATTATTTATTTATTCATTTTTTATATGTTATTATGAGCTTGTAGAGTCATTTCTTTCAATTCATTAGCATTATAGTTTCTCTTAATGCCCCAATTGTAACTAGAGTTGAGTAGTGGTAGGCCCTGCAAATAGTTTTCTGTTTCTTTCTCATGTGTCCCTACGATTCTTGGAGCATATCCTAACTTTCTTTGAGCATATATGATTCTTTCCTCAGGTAACAAGAAGTGAATGACGATGGAAAAAATCAATGCAACTTCTGAAAGCTACTTTGTTCTGCTGGGTTTTTCTAATTGGCCTCATTTTGAAGTAGCTCTCTTTGTGGTTATCTTGATGTTCTACTTGATGACATTGATAGGTAACCTGTTCATCATTCTCTTGTCATACCTGGACTCCCATCTCCACACTCCCATGTACTTCTTCCTCTCAAACCTCTCTTTTCTGGATCTCTGCTACACCAGCAGCATCATCCCCCAGTTTCTGGTCAACCTCTGGGGCCCAGAGAAAACCATCTCTTATGCTGGTTGCATGACTCAACTTTACTTTTCCCTTGCACTGGGAAGCACAGAGTGTGTGCTACTAGTGGTGATGTCCTATGACCGATATGTAGCTGTATGTAGACCCTTGCATTACACTGTCCTCATGCACCCTCGTTTCTGCCACCTTTTGGCTTTGGCTTCTTGGGTAAGTGGATTTACCACCTCATCACTTCATTCCTCCTTTACCTTCTGGGTACCACTGTGTGGAAATCGCCAAGTGGACCATTTCTTGTGCGAAGTTCCAGCACTGCTGCTACTGTCATGTGTTGATACACATGCTAATGAGCTGACCCTCCTGGTCACCAGTTCTATTTTTGTTCTCATACCTCTCATCCTCATTCTCAGCTCCTATGGTGCCATTACCCGGGCTGTGCTGAGGATGCAGTCAACAACTGGACTTCAGAAAGTCTTTAGGACATGTGGCTCCCATCTTATGGTCGTATCCCTCTTTTTCATTCCAGCCATGTGTATATATCTCCAACCACCGTCGGGAAATTCTCAAGATCAAGGCAAGTTCATTGCCCTCTTTTATACTGTTGTCACCCCTAGCCTCAATCCTTTAATCTACACTCTAAGAAACAAAGATGTGAGAGGTGCAGTAAAGAGACTAATGATGTTGCAGTGAGCCCGAATACTTGTGCATTAACAGTATAATGGAACATCTCTTCACCAATGGTTCATCCACTCATGCATTCATCAACCTGTCTTCTGTTCACATACTTCATCACTACTTATTGAGCCTGTACTTTCACAAGGTCACAGAGTTCTTGGTAATAATGATGAATTAAGTGACTACCTAAATACCAATCATTGTCTAATGGAAAATCAAGATCAAACATCAATATTGAAATTTTTGGTAGCAAAAACCTAATAAAAGAAAGGTGTTCTTTTCTAAATGGACAACAAGGCATGGGATTTTTTTGTATATGTTGATAAAAGATCAGGTGTAATTCTTATTAAAATGTATGCTTAATTTTATAAAATTTAAAATATGTCTTTTAATTTCTTGACTTTAAGGTTGAATTCATTATAAAATGTTTCTTCTATCTTAGGTTCAGTTAAAGACATAATGAAATACCTTAAATCTTTTCTCTAACACTGTTACTCTTTTGTGACTAGCAGTTAATTTTGAGAGAAATATTGGTTTGCGTTCTTTTATCCCATTATCAAAATTAAGAAAACAATTTTTGTGTTTGGAAGCATGAAAGCCTCTGAAGTAATGCAGCAGAAGTCAGCATCTCATATTTCTCTTTTTTCCATGCAGCCAGAAGTGTATAGGAGGTGGAAATAACTTGTGAAGCTGTGATCTATAGCTTGTAAGCTAATGGACATTATGAGCTAGATGTGGTTAGGTAAACTAAGTGCTTGGAGCACCTCTATCACCTAGGGGCAATAAAGAATACCTGAGGCAGACAGAATACTGGGTTACAAGGAGGATTTGATAAGTCCACTGGAGCTTTGAAAGAATTACTTGAAAATGTATTGGAACAATTTTGTGATAAAAGTTGTATGGAAAATGTTAGGTTTTTTCCTTTTTAAACTTGATTTAATTTGAATATTTGAGGTTAGGAAGTACACTATGAAAAAAACATATATTTTCCGAATAAAGAAATGTATTTTTCAGTAAAGCAATAGTTTTCTTAGCCATATTATTGCCAGCCATCTCCATCTGAAATAAGTGTAGTATGTATATACTTCTTTAAACTGGCAGCCATATTCAGCTAGACTGGAATAATGGATAAAGGACAATTCAATATGAAGTAAAATCTTGGCAACACTTGAGTTTTGTATGGTAACCCAAATGTCAGTTGTAGTTCTGGAGGCCTTTAAATGTTGGTTATGGTTGATTCAAACCCAAATTCTTAAATTGTTAAAATGGAAAACACATCCCAAAACTTCCCCTCAGTTTCCTGTGTGGCTTGTAATTACACCGATTCTGCTGACTTTGTCTTCTCCTTTGTGTGTCTATGATTCTCCCTTTATCTGCAACTAAACATAAACAATAGTATGGAGTGTATTCACTTGTCCTTAACCTACTGTCCAAGAAATGAAGAACCAAGAATAGTGTATATAAAAGAACTTTTAGTAAATAATTGGGACCACAAGTAGTGAACCATCATAGAGCAAAAAGAAACTTATAAAAACTTAAAATACATTGCTTAGTTCTCTGAACTATCCTACACTATGAAAATCTTCTTGTTTGGGACACCTCATATATTACCCCTGTCTCTCACTGTCTAACTTTTAAACATTTTTTTTTTCGTTTCCCATTCTTTTTTCTTCTTGAAAGACATATAAATACCCTTTTGTGTATGTAGAATTTTTTTGGAATGCTGTAATTATAGCATATATGATGTTAATTCCAACCACTTTAGCATGACATTCTATTTAGTTTGTAATCTAGAACAAAGATCAGTTAACAAAAGTTCCTCTAAAGATTGACACAAATGTTATTGTTTTTATTGTTTTGTAGTTTTCAAAAGTCTTGTATCAACCATATGCAATTTGATCACAGGGAGGATGATAGGTATGAGTTTTTCTCACTTTGTAAAGAGGAACCTGCAGTGAAGAAAACATGTGGATCAAGATGGCAGCATTGATGGACTCTGAACTCACCTCCTCCCATGAACATAAACAGGTTACACCTATTCTTGGAACAATTATCCCTGAGACAGAACTGAAAACTGGATAAAAGAACCCCCCTCCCCCACCGATAAGGGGCAGTCCTCACTGAGGCAGAAGGGGCAAAAATCCTTCCTGGAGAGAAAAAAAGCCATCGTCATGAGCCGCAGAGCTTCTCTGCAGGCCAGTCTTTTTTTATATAACATTTTCCCCCCAAATATACAGACAGCACAACAAGACTGACTATGTACAACACAACAGTGGTTAAAAATGAAAATTTGAACACAAAAAGTTAAATAGTCAAGTGATTTCCTTCAGTTTGTGGAAGCTATCAGTTATTCAATTATATGACCCAAGAACACCTAAATTTCTTCAGTCTATTTTGCATGTTTCAATGCAAGGTCATTGATACAACTTACACCATTTGAATGTACAGGTATAAAAATAGAGAATGCTGCTAGGTAGACTTAAGAAAGAAGATAAAATAAGAAGGATTGACACACCTTACTCTAGAGTGGCACACCTTTTCCAGAGCGAAAAACACTCATATATGAAGTATAACTTGACCATGGGATATCTATGAGAGATTGAAGAGAGACGGTTCTAACATTTTCAAGTCCTTCCATTATATGTGATTATAACTTTGGCTTTTTAGCTACAGATATACATTATTTCTTGGTAAATAACAGTAACACACCTTCAGTGGAAAAGGGCAAAAGTATATCAGATTTGACTTCTTTGAGTATGCATGTAAATTTAAAATTTTTATGTGAAAAAAGATTACACATAATAGTAAAAGATAAAGGCAAGATGGAAGAATGTTTAGTCTTTAAGGAAAAAATGGTTATTATATTAAAATATAAAGAATTATTATGTAATAATTATGAGAGAAGACCAAAATTCCAATAAAAAGTTGGCAATGGATATAAATATCCAATTTGTGGAAGAAAAAATATAAAACAAAAGTGAAAATACAAAAGATACACAACTTTCTCATCATTAAAGAAACACAAATTAAAACAATAGGGAAATATTACATAGTCTATTCATTTGGTGATGTTAAAAAAATTACTTTTATAGGGCACGCCCGCTGGTGCAGCAGTTAAGTTCTCACATTTTGCTTTGGTGGCCTGGGATTCGCCGGTTTGGATCCCAGGTGTGGACATGGCACTGCTTGGCAAGCCATGCTGGTAGGCGTCCCACATATAAATTGGAGAAAGATGGGCATGGATGTTAGCTCAGGGCCAGTCTTCCTCAGGAAAAAGGGGAGGATTGGAAGCAGATGCTAGCTCAGGGCTAATCATCCTCAAAAAAAAAGAAAATTACCTTTACAAGTTAGCTGTTAGGAATACTTCCTCTGCAGCTACAATCTGCAGGTGTTTTATTTCTGAGCTATGTGAGCCTGGATAAGTTGGTGAACATCCTTGTGCCGCATTAAAAATATAAATCTCTGTATTGATACTAAGAGAGTTATTGTGAAGCTCAAATAAGACAATTCAAACACATCTAAACTTAGGACAGTGCCTGAAACACAGTAAGCATTTAATGACTGTGAGCTAGTCATCACTAATGGTATCATTAACATTAATCATTAGTAGTAATCATTAATAGTAATAATGTATCGTTATTTCGGCTTGGCATGTATATGAGAAAACAGACAACAAAACTACTATTGGTGATTCCAATGCTTATTATGTTGTAATGTTATAATATGAAATGGTTAAATGTATACGTCATTTTTTCTTTCTTCCTAGCATAATATTAAGAACATAAGTTTCCAGTAAACAGGAGTAAAGTTAATGGATAATAAGAGATATTTAGTTATCTATCATGAATCCAAAACTTTGTCTGCAGTTGGCCATTCTTGCATGGGAAACTGGGCTGTTTCAGTCTCTGATCCAGTCAACTGCTACCCTCTAGTTACCCTTCTGCTCCCACCAGAGAGTGGATGACATTGTGTGTGAAGTACCAGCCTTGATTCAGGCCTCCAGTGCAGACACCTACAATAAAATCCAGACATCCATAGCCAGTGTAATTCTCCTGATAGTGCCCTTGATCATTATCCTTTCCTCTTATGGTGCTATTGCTAAGGTTGTACTGAGAATAAAGCCAACTGCAGGGCAGAAGAAAGCATGTGGCACCTGCAGATCTCACCTTCTTGTGGTGTCCCTCTTCTATGTCACTGTCACAGCTATCTATCTTCAACCCAAGAATAGCCATGCTAATAAACAGGGCAAGTTTCCTGCTGTTTTCTACACTGTTGTAACCCCAACTCTTAACCTGCTCATCTATACTCTAAGGAACAAGGAGGTATAACTGGGGCACTAATAACACTGGGGAGGATGACTTGGGATTCCTAGAATAAATATAGAGGTTGACACATGTTGGTCTGTTGCTTAACCTGAGAAGAGAAAATAACCTCATCACAAAAGGGTGAAGATATACCTCCTAACCCTGAAGTAGGAGAGAAAGAGCTGTGTTTTGTTCAAGCTATTTCAGTTCCTTTCATCAACCATTGATTAGGCCCTTACTTTCTTCATGGTACTGATTTAGGCACAGTATTGTATAGAAATGAATATACTTAACAGTCATTGTCTTAATATATAATACAGTTGAATTAGGGGAACAAAAGAAACACAAACTGGCAAAAAATAAAAGACCAAGTAATATGGTTCATGCCTTTCCATTTATTTCTTTTTTCTTTGTTCTATTTTTCCCTCATGCTCATCCAGTACTTTCATCCAAATGTCCATTACCAGCAAGTCTCCTAGTGTTTTAAGACAGAAACCTTTGTTAAAAAACTCTTCTGTACTCTGACACTCTAGTGGGTCTCGGTTCTGAGTTACTCATATCTCGTTGCCTCAGTATGACCACTGTTGATGTGCAATGTGCCTAGAACTGACCAGTGCACCAGTGTTTGCCAAGCAGAAGTCAACACTTACTGCTCCCTGGCGCTGCTGCTCTAAGATCCTGCATCTATGTTTCTTTGTTTGAGCCTTAATATTCTGGACCCTCAGTTCTAGGAATCGATTTGTGTTTTTTTTCTTCATTCTGAGTCTCTGTTGTAGTGAAATGACATTTAAAAAAATCAAATTAATTCCTGTTTATTCATCTTGTGGATATTTATTGATTTCTTATTAGGCATCTCTTATGTACTAGATGCTGGGGATATAATGGGAAAAAAGACATATGAAATCATCAACATCATGGAGCTTATGGTCAAATGGTGGATACAGATACTAACTAAAATACTTCTAATTTATTATCTTAATGGAAAGAGACTTTTTCTTCAACTCCTGCCTAGGTCTGATTACCATGCACATGCTTTTTTGACTTCTGAATATCACCCACCAAAGACTCATTTGTTGTTACTTTTTAACTATTGCTTATAAGTATCCATTACTTTAGTTTGTTTCATTAAAATCATGAATATAAATTGTTGATTCTCTTGTATAGATTTTCTAACCAACTGTGTTCACTTGTCAGGTTCCTCCCATCTACTGATCCCTATTTCGTGTATAAATGGAACTAAGATCAAGCTCTATTCCCTCCCATTTTTCTGTATTGATGAACTGTAACATTTATTTCTGATTTTGAGATTTCATATCAAAATTTTCTAAACTTGAATTTCTGTTTGCAAACTTAAAAGAGCATTAATTAACTTGGACCAACAATAGACTGGTCATAAATAATATCGGCACGATTATTATGAGCATGTAACATAATTTCACACTATCTATAGGAGAATAGTAATTGTAAAACCATTTTTTCATCCTTCTGCTCAGTTGCAAGGAATAATTAATAAGAAAACTAAAGGGACAGAAGGTCATTTTGTGGCATCTTACTTTAGGATTGCAAAGCTGAAGCAGCTTTGGAGGATGACTAGGTTCGTGGTGTGGACATAGTGATGAGAGGTGGTAACTACTCTGGAGAAGGAAACAGGGATGCTGGCATATTCAAAGTTCAGCCTAATTTTGATGTAGCCTGGAATGATACCAGGTCCTTTGGTATAGAGGAAAACTGTGAGCCTGATGCCAAAATGTAAATGCATGATAGGGAGAGAAGTTATGATTCCAGCAAATGACAGCAGCATGAAGGGAAGTAACAAAGTTCCTCAAACTTTAGAATTCATAAGATTCCCATGGTGTACTTGTTAAACATTAAGAGTCTTTGGTTTAATACTCAGAATTTCTGGTTTAAAACATCTGATTGTGCCTGGAGTTGTCATTTTAAATAACACTGTAAATGACTGTGATGCAAGCTGTCCAGGACCATACTGTGGAGAATATGAGTCTAGATGGTTGCTCAGCTAAAATGACGTGAGTTTCAAAGGAATCCATGCATTTTAAAAATAAGAGTGAAGGGAAGAATGATTTAGAAGTAGAATAAAGCCATTAGCTCAAATCTCACATTCTGACATATTGAAGGTGGGATTATTTTCTAATAAGAGAGTTAAGGATGAAATAGTGTCTTCATGGAAGGGTCTCAATTTGGTTAACGCTAGGAGGTGCAGAAAATGTTAAGTAAATAATTTGAGGATATAGGTGAGTTTATTAAACATGGAATAGGAAACCCCAATGGTGCATTGGAAGTTTTTGGGAGAGATGAAGGCAGGTGTGTGGGAAAAGGAAAGTGATACCATTATGACAATAACTGCAGACTAATATAGATGATGTAGAATAATACAGATGTAGAATAATATAGATGATGAAGAATAATATAGATGATGAAGGCAGGTTTACATTTTGGGAGATGACTGAAGAAAACAGTGCTGAGAGGCACTGTGGACTTAGCTATGTACTTATTTGTAAACATTCATTTTTTTCAATATAGTGATAAATATTTATGGAATGTATAGTAAGAGCCAGGCACTATTATAAAATAATGAACTAGTCAGAAAATATTGCTTCCTTTATAGACATTCTAGATAGCAGCTTATATTTCCTTAGATAAGTGGCATATTGAGAAAACAACTGACTATGTTGTGGATTCAAGTATTCTGTTACCTCAAAATTTCTAGAATGTGGAAAGGCAAGCACCTAAATGAAATGACATGCGTCATTTTCTGGCGCATGTGCTGTATATGATGACAGATTGACCTAATGATGGTTGTCTTGATAAACTGTGAAAATATTTTGGCATACAATCCACCTGAGGCCATTAACACAGGACTGTGTTTCCCATAGGGCAAGGATACATGTTTTTGTGAAGTTCAGTTGTGAGAGGCTGTGGACAGGTGCAATTAAGTCTCAAAGTCTCCCATGGGTACTAATCACTGCCAGTATAAAATCCATCATCAGTGGTTTTTGCACGTGTGTGTGTTTGCATATCTGCTTTTTTATGCAGGGCTATGAAAATTCAAACATATATGAAAGAAATAGCATTTTACAATGTGGCTATTATAAAAATTATGGGACTATTCTGCTTCTTTTCAACAAGAGGAACATTTGTGAAGAGCAGTAAGAGCAAAAAGTCACTGCTCACCAGGGAAACATTTATAAGCATGGAATCCACAGATTTTTAACAATTGGGCTTAAATTTGCCTTTTGAATTCCTTTCTCCCTTACCAAGATAGCCTATATACCAACAACAATGTAATCATGCAGCAAATACTGTCAAATGCCTGTCCCATCTGCCTTTGGATGCTACTGTGTTTCTATATCTGTTAATAGCTTACTCATACTTTAAAGCCGGATTGAAATGTCACAAACTCTTGCACTCTCCCTATTATTCTTCATCCTCTTAAACTGGATCATGCCTTCCTTAATGTATTTTTGTTTTTTTCAATGTGCTGCCCAGATAATTTTATCAAAATCAACACTTTTCTGTGTCACTAGCACCTGAGGATAGATGCATCTTACTCACTGTTGTGTGGCCAGTGGCAAAATGTCTTAACATATTGATAAAGCTGTTGACTTAAACTGTAAGTAAGAAATCCTTAAAAAATGGAAGATGACTTCATTGAATAGGAATTATGAGTGAAGAACCTGCAGTTTCCAGAGGTCTATATTTTGATCAGAGAATAAGATATAAATTTAAGCCTGTTGCTAAGTCTTGATTCCTATGTCTTGTTCAATATGCTCCAAATGTAAGTATTTTGGAAAGGATGGTGACAGGTAGGTTAGAAGACAAATAGGTAATGATACCAGAACCTCTCAAAACATAAATTTCATTGCTAAAGATGAAAATTAAAGAAACAGTGAAAAAAAACCTGTATGAAATCAAGAAATAATGTTGGTTTTCACTTGTTCATAGTGTAGCCTTGAGTTGGGTTCATAGTCTTAACTTCTCATATGTATACAAGACATGATATTCCTCCATGTACACAATTCAAACTCTTTACTTGAGGTATATTTATGTTCAGTTAAATTCTCATATACTAAGTGTACCATGCAATAAAATAAATAAAAATAAAATCAGAAAAAAATAAAAATAAAAACAGAAAAAAATTCATATGATCACCTCTGTGGAGGAAGATAAAACATACGATAAAATTTAGTACCTTATGAAAAAATTCGTTTTTAAAATAGAAAAATGCTTTAACACAAATCTGTAGCAAATCATTCAACTCAAAGAAGAAATAGTGAATGCTTTCCTCCTATGTCAGTGAATGGCAAAAGGACCATTAGTATCACCTCTAATCAGTATTCTACCGGAGAACCTGGTCAATTCACTAAGAAAAGAATGTTAAACTAAGAAGAAAGTATTCAAAAGGAAGAAGTAATTTGTCATTTTTTGCAGATAGCATGATAAAATATATATAAAAAATCTAACAGAATCTACGGCTAAATTATTAGAATGAACAAATTAGCTTAGCAAATTTATTTGGTACTAGATGAATATACAAAAAACATATTTTTTATACACTAGTAACAATCAATTAAAAATAAAAAATTAAATTAAAAGTAAAAATTTGAAAAAATACCATTGACAATGGCATCATAAAAATGAAATTCCTAGGAATAAATCTTTATAAAAAGAAAATGTAGGGATTCTACAGAGAAGCTACAAGCATTAATGAGAGAAATGGAGGGACATATCATGTTCATGGATTAGAAGACACAATATTGAAAAGATGGTAATGTCAATCTTAAATTCTTATAGTTTATAGAAAAAATAGGGAACTCCACTCATTTTATGAGTCCAACATAACTTAGATATTAAAATATAACATGGAAATCAATAATTACAGGCCATTATCACTCATGAGCTTAGGTGAAAAATTCTCAACAAAATTAATAAAATAAATCCAGAAATGTATAAATTAAGGTAATATATCTGGGTCCAGTCAAGGCTTTTCCATAAAGTAAAGTTTGTATCACCTTAGAAGCCATCAATAAATGTAATTTAAAACAAAATAAAGCAAAACTGAAAACATCACACAGTCTTCTCGATAGATACAGAAAAGTGTTTCATAAAATTTAATATTTAGTTATGACAAAAAACAAGCAGTCTTGTAATGTAGGAAGCATAAGGAATATACAGCTAGGAAAAAGCAGCAATGTAAAACCTGCCACAGTCATTATGCAGGAATAGCGAAATAATGAATGCTCGCCTATTAGAAACAATGAGCATGCTCACAAATCGATTTTTTTCATTATTCACAGTTTTAGCTAGTATAGGAAGTTAAGTAAAAGAAATAAAATTTATTTAAGTTGAAAAGAAAAAAATAAAACATTTTTACAGATAATGTTGTATAGTCATGTGCCACATAATGAGATTTTGGTCAGTGACGAACTGCATATATGACAGTGGTCCCTAAGATTAGTGCCATATAACGTAGGTGTGCAGTAGGCTATACCACCTAGGGTTGCATAAGTATGCATGTTTACACAATGATTAAATAATCTAATGATGCATTTCTCAGAATGTATCCTCATCATTAAGCAACACACGACTGCATATATAGACCACTTAGGAAAAAAATCTATGAATAAATTATTACAATTAGTAAATATGTTTGTCAAAACCTTAATATACTGTCAATATGTGAAGTCAATTTCATTTTAGTTCAAAATGAAATAAAAAATTTTAAAGATGTAATTTACAATAGAATAAAAATGTATCAAATATCTAGGAATATGAAATATAAAATATGAACAGATTGATAGGTAGTAAGGAGATTGAACCAGTAATCAAAAACCTCTCAACAAAGAAAAGTCTGGGACCAGAGGGCTTCACTCGTGAGCTCTACCAAACATTTAAAGAAGAATTAATACTAATCTTTCTAAAACTCTGGAGGCAACTCTTCCAAACTCATTTAGGAGACCAGCATTACCCTGACATGCAAAACAGAGAAGGATACCAAAAAAAGAAAAAAAGAAAAAGAAAATTACTGACCAATCCCTGATTAACATAGATACAAAAATCCTCAACAAAATATTAGCAAACTGAATTCAGCAATACTTTGAAAGGATCACACACCATGATCAAGTGAGATTTATTCCAGAGATGCAAGTATGGTTTAACAGCTGCAAGTCAGTTAACGTGATACAACACACGTTAGCAAAATGAGGAATAAAAGTCATGATTATCTCAATAGATGCAGAGAAAGAATTTGACAAAATTCAATATCCATTTATGATAAAAACTCTCGACAAAGTGAGTATAGAGG
This sequence comes from Equus przewalskii, assembly GCF_037783145.1. Lineage (NCBI taxonomy): Eukaryota > Metazoa > Chordata > Mammalia > Perissodactyla > Equidae > Equus > Equus przewalskii. Next base: position 28,925,558 of record NC_091849.1, read on the forward strand.
GAATGTACCTCAACATAATAAAGGCCATTTATGACAAGCCCACAACTAACATAATACTCAATGGTGAAAAGCTGAAAGCTTTTTCTAAGATTAGGGACAAGACAAGGATGCCCACTCTCACCATTTTTATTTAACATAGTATCAGAAGTACTAGCCAGAGCAATTAGGCAAGAAGAATAAATAAGAGGCATCCAAATTGGAAAGGAAGAATAAAACCGTCAAAATTTGCAGATGACATGAATATATAGAATACCCTAAAGACTTCATCAGAAAACTGTTAGAACTAATAAAAAAAATTCAGTAAAGTTTCAGAATACAAAATCAATGCACCAAAATCTACTGTATTTCTATACACTAATAATGAACTATCAGAAAGAGAAAATAAGAAAACAATCTCATTTACTTTCTCATTGAAAAGAATATAATACCTAGAAATAAATTTAACCAAGGAGATGAAAGACCTATGTATTGAAAACTACAAGACATTAATGAAAGAAATTGAAGAAGACAAATAAATGGAAAAATATTCACGTTCATGATCAGAAGAATTAATATTGTTAAAATGTCCATACTATCCAAAGCAATATACAGATTCAATGCAATCCCTATCAAAATTCCAATGACATTTTCACAGAAAAAGAACAAATAGTTCTAAAATTTGTATGGGATCATAAAAACACTCAAATAGAAAAAGCAATCTTGAAAAAGAAGAACAAAATTGGAGACATCACACTTCCTGATTTCAAACTATATGACAAAGTTATAAGAAAACAGTGTGGCATTGGCATAAAAACAAACATATATGTCAGTCGACCGGAATAGAGAGTCCAGAAATAAACCCAAGCATATATGATCAATTAATTTACAATGAAGGAGCCAAGAATATACAATGGGAAATATACAATGGGAAAAGGACAATCTTCAATAAATGGTGTTGAGTACATTGGACAGCCACATGCAAAAGAAGAAAACTGGACTACTATCTTACATTATATACAAAAATGAACTAAATGCATTAAAGACTTGACAGTAAGACCTGAAACCATAAAACTCCCAGAAGAAAACATAGTTGGTAAGCTCCTTGACAAAGGTCTTGGCAATCTCTTTTTGGATCTGACAACAAAAGCAAAAAGAACAAAAGCAAAAATAAACAAATGGGACTAAATAAACTAAAATGCTTCTGCACAGCAAATGAAACTGTCAACAGAGCTAAAAGGCAACATAGTGAATGGAAAAAAAAATTTGCGAATCATATATTTGATAAGGGGCTAATATTCAAAATACGTAAAGAACTCAAACAACTCAATAGCAAAACAACAAACAATCTGACTAAAAAATTCGGAGAAGATCTGAATAGACATTTTTCCAAAGAAGACATCCAAATCACCAGCATCTGTACATGAAAAGGTACATGAAAAGATGCTCTATGTCATTAATCATCAGGGAAATACAAATCAAAACAACAGTGATATATCACACTTCTGTTAGAATGGCTATTATCAATGAGACTAGAAATAACTAATGTTGCCAAGGATGTGGACAAAAGAGAACTCTTATGTACTATGGTGGGAATGTAAATTGGTGCAGCCAGCATGGAAAACAGTATGGAGGTTCCTCAAAAGATTAAAAATAGAAATACCATATGATCCAGCAATTCCACTTCTGAGTATTTATTCAAAGAAAACAAAAACACTAATTAGAAAAGTTGTATGCACCCCCAAGTTCATTTGCAGCATTATTTACAATATCCAAGATATGAAACAGCCTAAGTTTCCATCAATGGATGAATGGATAAAGAAACTGGTACATATGTGTATGTATGTGTGTTATATATATATATATATATATATATATGTGTATGTATGTATATGAATATACATTTATGAATACTACACAGCCATAAAAAGAAGAACAATATTTTTGCCATTTGCAACAACATGGATGGACCTCAAGGGCATCAGGCTAAGTGAAATAAGTCAGACAGAAAAAGACAAATACCGTATGATCTCTCTTATATGTTAAATCTAAAAAAATATGTTAAAAAGAAAAAACAAGCTCATAGATACAGAGAACAGATTGATGTTTGCCAGAAGCTGGGGTTGAGGGGTAGGGGAAATGGGTAATTATTTTTTTTAGTTTAAATAAATTGAATAAAAAAAATAAATCTAGCAATAAATCTCACAAAAGCACTTTGAAACATATATTACACATATATAATTATATATTATTAAAACTGATTTTTATGTCAGCAGAATGGATAAATTATACATGTATATTATGAAATAGTACATTAGTAAAAAAACAAAGTGTTGAAATGTTCATACATGAATGAGTCTTCAAAATGTTTTGATATCTGAAAGAAGGCAGGCACAACAGAATCCATTTATATAAAATTGTAAAAACATTAAAGTTACTGTGTTATTTAGATGCACATGATCAGGTAAAGCAAAGGGAGAAATTGAAATCCATATATGGAAGAATGATGATTACCACTAGGTAGGAAGGATGAGTATTATAATCAAGAAGGGGCACTTTGGGCACCTCTGAGTAGGTTTTTCTAAAATTTGACCTAGTTGGGTTTCACATTAAAGTTTATTGCACAATAATTTTTTAAACTGTAAATTTGTGTTCTTTTGATCTGAAAAATTTCCTTGTATATGTTTAGTAACTTCCTCTCTGCTTTTTTCTCTTCTCTCTTTTTTATTTTTCTGAATACTTATTCTTTGGATGTCGAAATTCCTGGTAAACATGGCATACTTAAAAGCCCTAAAAGTGCTAAATATATACTACAAAATGCTAGATGTCTTTCTACTTTAGAGATTTAGAAAAACTTCTGAAAGTGGTGCCATCAACTGGGAAGCTGGGATGAAAAGAAAAGTCACAGCAGAGTTTAAATAATTACTATAAATATCTCAGAATTCTTAATGTTTCAAAATAGCTATTGAAACTGTTTCACTTTAGCCATTCTAGTTGGAACATCCAGACTTCAGAATTCTATTAAATTCATTTTTCACACTCAAGAACTACTAAAACGACAAAACGAAATATTCTTAATTTTTCACTCTATTTAAGCTTTCAACTTTCTCAAGGGAGAGAGGTGTTTGAGAAATAGAATGAATCATTCTATCCTTTTTTTTTTTTTGATCTCTTTCATGTGAGAGGCATTGTATGTGAGTGTGATTACCGTGATATGATTAAAGACGGAGCAAGGAAAAGTGGTATTGAGTACTGGACCAGAAATATAAAGCAAGTCATCAAAAAGTCTTAAATTTTTCAAGTTATAGGCTAATAATATAATATAGCTCTGAACTATCCTCTGTGTATCAACATTTATCTTTCGTACTAAATGTGGGGAAGATTATAATTTGACCATAATGATGGAGAAATTATTTAAAAAACCACACTCTAGAGAAAGACAAAAAGAGGCCATTTCAGTGGCCACTAAAATCATCTTTCCATGTGCCAGTTTTTCCCAAGCACTCAGAGTAGGAATTTACTATTTTTCAAGCCAGGCACCATGGTAAGACCTTATGCTCAGACTCACAAGCAGTAAAGATTTGGAAGACGAAGACGAACTGGGAAAAAGAAAAATATTAATATCTTAAAGTTGGTTACCAGAACATGATATAAAATGTTTTTCTTTCTGTGATCACAAGAGTGGAGTTCTTTTTTGAAGAATTATTTGGGCAGAGGGAGATATTAGAGGAAAAAAGTTTTCAATGTGGTCAATTAACATCACATCTTTGTTAACGTGATTAATGACTAGAAGTCGGATTTCTTGGTCAACAAGTAGTTTTACTGCATTCATCGTCAAGCTGGAGAAATTAGGCAAGAAAAAGAAATGAAGAATCCAAATTGGAAAGGAAGGTGTGAAACTCTGGCTGTTTGCAGATGACATGATTCTCTATGTAGAAAATCCTAAAAAATCCATCAGAAAACTATTAGAAATAGTCAACAACTGCAGCAAAGTTGCAGGGTACAAAATCAATTTAAAAATCAGTTACATTTCTATACACTACCAATGAACTAGCAGAAAGAGAAATCAAGAATACAGTCCCATTTCCAGTTACAACAAAAAGAATAAAATACCTAGGAATAAACTTAACCAAAGAGGTGAAAGTCCTGTATGTTGAAAACTATAAGAAGTTATTGAAAGAAATTGAAGAAGACATAATGAAATGGAAAGATATTTCATGCCCATCAGCCAGAAGAATAAACATATTTAAAATGTCCATACTACCTAAAGCAATCTACAGATTCAATGCAATCCCAATCAGAATCCCAATGTCATCCTTCACAGAAATAGAACAAAGAACCCCAAAATTTTTGTGAAACAAAAGGCCCTGATAATTCAAAGCAATCTTGAAAGAAAAGAACAAAGCTGGAAGCATCATAAGCCCCCTGACTTGAAAATATACTACAAAGCCATAGTAATCAAAACAGTGTGGTACTGGCGCAAAAACAGACACACAGATCAATGGAACAGAATTGAAAGCCCAGAAATAAAAGCACACATCTATGGGCAGTGAATCTTTGACAAAGGAGCCAAGAATATACAGTGGATAAAGGCAAGTCTCTTCAATAAATTGTGTTGGGAAAACTGGACAGCCACATGAAAAACAATGAATGTAGAACATTATCTTTCACCATACACAAGAATTAACTCAAAAAGGATTAAAAATTTGAATGTAAGACCTGAAACCATGAAACTTCTAGAAGAAAATATAGGCAGTACACTCTTTGACATTAGTCTTAGCAGCATATTCTCAAATACCATGTCTACTAGAGCAAGGGGAACAAAAGAAAAAGTTAACAAATGAGATTACATCAGACTAAAAATCTTCTGCAAAGTAAAGGAAACCGTGAACAAAACAAAAGAAAACCCACCACCTGGGAGAAAATATTTGAAAATGGCTTATCTGACAAGGGGTTGATCTTCAAAATATATAAAAACTCATACAACTCAACAAAAACAAAAAACACACAACCCAATCAAAAAATGTGTACAGGACAAGAGCAGATCCGTTTCCAAAGAAGATATACAGATGGCCAGCAGGCACATGAAACTATGTTCAATATCACTAATTATTAGGGAAACGCAAATGAAAACTACCATGAGACATCACCTTACACTGGTCAGAATGGCAACAATTACCAAGACAACAAACAATAAATGTTGGAAAGGATATGGAGAAAAGGGAATGCTCATACACTGCTGGTGAGAATGCAAACTGGTGCGGCTGATATGGAAAACAGTATGGAGATTTCTCAAAAAATTAAAAAGTAGAAATACTATACTTGGTATTTATCCAAAGAACTTGAGATCAATGATGCAAAGAGCTTTGGTCACCCCCATGTTCTTTGCAGCATTATTCACAATAGCCAAGACTTGGAAGCATCCTAGGTGCCCATCAAGGGATGAATTTATAAAGAAGATGTGGTGTATATATGCAATGGAATACTACTCAGCCATAAAAGCAGACAAAATTGTCCCATTTGCCACAACAGGGATGGAACTTGATGGTATAATATTAAGTGAAATAAGCCAGACAGAGAAAAACCAATACTGCATGATTTCACCCATATGTAGAAGATAACAAATACACGAATAAAGAGAATGATTAGTGGTTACCAGAGGGGAAGGGGGTTAGGGGTGGGCAAAAAGGATAAAGGGGTACATATGTATGGTAATGGACAAAAATTAGACTACTGGGGACAAGCATGATGAAGTGTACTCAGAAATTGCTAAACAATAATGCACACCCAAAATTACACAATGTTTTAAACCATTATGATCTCAAGAAAATTACTTGAAAATAAAAATTTAACATGAGAGGAAAAAGAGAAGGAGGATTTAAAAAGAAATCTAAATCCAAAGTGGGGATTTACTGTCATGATCAAGGATCTTGAACCAAAGGTTTGAGAGAAAGCTATATTTACTTAACTTGCAAAGTCATTTTCTTCATCCATGGAATCTTGAGAGGAAGTAGTGTTCTTCTAGAAGTAATCTGCTTTGGAAGCCCTTTTAGTGAATGTTAAAGTCAGACTTCCACTGGGATTAGATATTCAGATTATAAAATTCTAAATGTGTTTACAACGAGAATCATGTATCCATGTTCTTGGCGTCTAAGAGCCGCATTTGAGACTAATGGTACCTGAAATGATCTTCCAGTATGTTTTCAAGGCTGACCTTTTCGTTAAATGTTTTACTGTGTTTCATCTTTCAGTTCTACAACATGTAGAGATATATCAGGTGACATCCTCTTTGGAACTGTCTCGTGAATCTACTTTGTATATTGCTTTGTATATACTATTAGTTACTTGAAAATATCTGGCAAAATCAGAATGACTGAGATGGAGTCTGTCAGAAGAGAAACCAGGACAAATCTCATGGCTCTTTCAGTAATGATTTCATAAATGAGAGTTTATGAGGATTTAAAGGTACATTCACATCATTGTAGTCATTTGGGCTGGGGCAAAAAGGCAGGCCAGAGATGGTGAAGGGCTCTTAAAAAGTTAGACAATTTAATTTTAACATACTATTAGCACATTTCATCTTATTAGAGCTTTGGGAATATGTTTCTTTTCAATGAAAGTGTCTTTCCTTCAGTGCGTTGAAAGTATTTTACTTAGAAACTATTTTGTTTACAGAAAGCATTGGAGTTCTTCTTAAGTAAGACAAAATCCACAAGCTTTGAAATGAATGAAATTTATTTTTAAGTGATTAAATGGTCCTTGAGGTGGGGATTTGAGCTTTGATCAAGCTTTATCTTTTTTCAGCTTATGATAATTACAGATAAAGTAAGATTTGGTAATTCATTATGTCAAGTAGGTGAAAGAAAATCCCATCAATATTTTTGTAAAATTTGAATAAATTTGATTTGACTTTATTGAGAGTATTTGTCTTGTTGTTCCATGAGTAAAAACTCTGAAAATGATGGGGCCTGGCCCAGTGGCATAGTGGTTAAGTTCGCGTGCTCCACTTCAGCAGCCCAGGGTTGGCTGGTTTGGATCCCTGGCGCGGACCTAACACTACTTATCAAGCCGAGCTATGGCAGGCGTCCTACCTATAAAGTGGAGGAAGATGGGGACACATGTTAGCTGAAAGCTAACCTTCCTCAAACAAAAGAAGTCTGAAAGTGGCGTGCAGCAGCTCCAGGCCCTATGTGGCAGTTTTGAGATAACATTAAGCTTTTCTCGTGGGGAGTAAGTTTCTTGTGTTTGAACAAGCTCTTTCTATTTTGAAATCAGATTAAACACTGTGTTTATAGGATTAGTATAAGTAAAGCCATTAAAACCACTTGTTCGTATAACAGAGTATTTCCTTTAGTATAGGCTTTAGTTTTGATAAATGAGTTGAGTTTTTTCTTTGGAAGTAGCCTTGTTGCCAACAGTCATTGCATTGTTTTCAAAATTTTAATCAAGACCTCTGATTCATAGCTGATACATGATTCATAGCATGTAGAAATCAAGAACAAAACCTAGAGTATATACATATCAGTGTAGATGTTCACTTTTAAATCTCCAGCAAAGTAATAGCTATTTTCATACAATGAAGCATTGGTGGGACAAAATATTAGAAGTTATGGTAGAGTTGTAAAATATATGCTTTAATTATTAGAATTGTCATCAGATTTGAACATTAGTCTAATTAGAACACAGCATGTTTAGAGTTTGAGTAGCTTTTAGATGGTTGTGATGTGTCTATTATGTAAGAAGAAGGCAATAAAGTATATAGGGGTACAATAAAGAATATCAAATATATATGATTATTTTAGAATTATTTATTTTATAAGGTGAGGTAATATAGCTTTGTGGTTACTTGGTGGCTATTCAAGAAATCCCAGCCCCAAAGATAGTTTAGATGTAGAAGACAACTTACTATTTTTTTTTTTAAGATTTTATTTTTTTCCTTTTTCTCCCCAAAGCCCCCCAGTACATAGTTGTATATTGTTAGCTGTGGATACTTCTAGTTGTGCATGTGGGATGCTGCCTCAGCATGGCTAGATGAGTGGTGCCATGTCCTCGCCCAGGATTCGAACCGACGAAACACTGGGCCGCCTGCAGCGGAGTGCGCGAACTTAACCACTCGGCCACGGGGCCAGCCCCGACCACTTACTATTTTTGATAGAGAAAATTTGTATTACACTGATACATTAACATTATCTGTAAACTATTGTAAATTTGTTTATGCTGGTAAAAAAGTCGTCATTCTATAATTTATAAAAATAAGAGAAAAAAGTAGATTTAAAACCAAGTTTAATTACAAGTGTTCTGCATTCTCTACTTAAAGGTTTTCGAGGTATGCAAAAACTCATCAACATTAGTTTAAACTTTTAAAGTTAATTAAATATCTTTGAAGTCATCAATTAAGCTGATACACTGAATTCATATAATTTGAAGCATTAATACATTCTTTTGTAATTAAAACATTACCTATGATAATTTCAGTTAGTTGAATGCATACTTTTATAATTTTATAAAGTTAAACAAAGTGATATTAGATTAAACTCAATAAAACTAGTAGGTGATATTTATGAAATTCAAAATCTGTAGGCTTTTGACACAAAAATAAACTCAAGATCGTATAAACTAAAACATTATGCTAGCATTTTTACAAGGAGGGAGACAAAGAGAAGTTTCCTTGTTAAAATTATTAACCAGCCTAATATTTCAAAGGAATGACCTAAGTAATAATAATACATATATGTTTTCTCTTTAATTATATTTATTTCGATTTAATTATATGTCTGTGTCATAAGAAAAACTTTAAAATTATTTGAAAATAGTGTTTTGTTGTGCTTCTTATCTTTAGTCAAAGAATTAAAGCCATTAATTACATTCAGAACATAGTTTTTAACTCTGAGTTATAGTTTGAGCAAAAAAAATTCTTAAGAATCAGTACTTCATTTAAAGTATAAGGATATATGATCTTAGGAATCTAAGTCTTTTTCATTTTAACTTGATCAAGTGAGTATTCAAGAGCTTCATTATATTTTAAGAGAAGTTGTATTTAATTATCTCCCTCTATATGAAGACAAGGAATACTGATTTGTTCGCTAAAAAATATTTACATTGATAAAAATTGAATATGTTATTCTCTTTTGCAAATTAAATAAGTAAATATAATAGATCATGATTTAATTTAGAACCAGACACATTCATATATATTAAAAAAAATAAAGACATACAGTTAAGTACCATTAGATCTCTTCAGAGGCCTCATTGATGAGAAAACTTAGTACTATTGTGATTCCCTTTTGAAATGATAGGATATTCTCTTTCTTCAGTGTTCACATCCCTTAAGAATAACAATAATGTCTTCCATCTGTTCTTCTTTAACAGATTACTTTCTCCAGGTTTAGGAAATACTAAATCTTGATTTATACAGCTATGGGAAACTCTTGTTTTCCTGAATCAATTTGTCTAATTTGCAAAAGAATAAGTTTTTTCTCTCTGCTTTACTTAGCCTATTTAAGGAGTTTTGAGGGAAATTGATTTCAAATTCTTCAGTTGTTTAACACTTTTAGTAAACCAGTCAAAGAAGGCTAAGCGTGAGAAGCTAGAGATTCAGTTCTCTTTTATTTTAAGGCACTCCATAAGTATAAAATTTATTAAAGCCAAAATAGCTGTAGGAGAGTATGGTTTGTTAAGATCATCTTTGGTACATAAATTCCATTTTTGCAGACTCTGACAGTTATTAGGACTGCAACAGCTGTAGATTTAAAAGGCCAGAGTGTTGGGAGCAGGAAGAGAGTTCTGACATGTAGAGCTAGGAACACTCATACTGGTGCAAAATGCACTGAGAGGATTCCATTGAAAGGTAGAAAGACAAAAGACCAAAAACCTCTCAACTTTGCATCTCCTATGCCAGAAAATATAATTCTTAGAAACATTAGAATCCTTTAACAAATAAATATGCACACACACACGCTCACCAAATGAATTAGATTCAAATTCCCTGTCACTTTTCACCTGGCAGAGACTGGATTCATAAGAACTGTCACATGACAGAAATCACAATAATCTAAATGTAGAAATCAAAACTGGAAATCCACCACTGCTAGCACTGATGTGGAGGCAGTTGGTTCTGAGCAATCAAAATATCAATGAAAAGCTAACTTGACAAATAATCAGATGTAGAACATAAGAACCAAAAAAAGCTCAACCATGAGACTTACTGGAGCAGCCAAGAGAGGGTGAACTGCAGCCAAGGAGTCCAGTGCGGATGAGGTACACTTTCAGGTGACATGTTTCTGTTGGTCCAAAGGTGGGATCCAGATGAGTAATATCTCAGTGGACCTCCAGGGAGAAACTGCTAAAGGTTAACTCAGAGACGACAAGCTAGTTTGTGGCACGTTGTTTATTTATACAAGAGAGATAGATCCATAGATTGATTTCATTAAACACAGCAAAGTCAAGATTTATATAAGAGAAAGGGAAGAGAGGGAAAAAATTAACAACAGAGATTTTGGAAACTGTAAGTCGTGTTTGCACTTTATTGGGTAAACCAATCTGCTGACAGATAACAAAGATGTTTGTCTACACAGGCCATCCTTAAGTATGTTAAGTAGGGAGTTGAAAGAAAACAATTTCAGTTTCTTATGGATTCTCCAGAAAGTCTTGTGAGTTTGATTTTGCAGTGCAAATGTCAGGATGTCTTGAATAATGCCTCCTAGTATCTTTTATTTGGCACCTCCACCTTAGTTAAGCTTTACCTCGTTAGAATTTCTCACTCTGCTCTCATCTTCGTACCAGCCTCTTCAAAGCCCCCTTTACATCTTTGTTTCTCAGAGTGTAAATGAGAGGGTTGAGTGTGGGAGTTAGAACAGTATACAAAAGGGTTATGAACTTTCCTTCCCTATGGGCATAGGAGCTGTTGGGCTGGATGTAGACAGCTGTGATAGTGCCATAGAAGAGAGAAACTACCAACAGGTGGGACCCACAAGTGCCAAGGGCTTTTCGCCAGGCTTGAGCTGACCTGATCCTCATTACTGCTTGGACAATGTACCCATAGGAGATCAAGATGAGTGCCAGAGGGAGGAGGAGCAGTACCAAGGAAGCCATGAAGAGCTGGACCTCATTGGCATGAATGTCTACACAGGCCAATTTGATCATGGCAGGCACTTCACAGATGAAGTGGTAAATCCTACGGTTCCCACAACGGGGCAGCCAAAGGGTGATGGTGCCCTGAATTAGGGTGTTGCCCATTCCACTCAACCATGCCATTCCTGCAAGAGACTGGCAAAGTCGTGAGTGCATAACCGTGGCATAATGGAGTGGTCGGCAAACAGCAGCATAACGATCAAATGCCATGACAGCTAGGAGAACACATTCAGTGGATCCCAGTGCCAGCGAAACATAGAGTTGAATGGCACAACCTACGGGAGTAATTGTCTTGGCTGAGCCATGGAGGTTCCACAGCAGCTGGGGAACAATGCTGGTGGTAAAACAGAGATCAACAAAGGAGAGGTTGGTAAGAAAATAATACATGGGTGTGTGGAGCATGGGATCCAGACAGGAGACCAAGATGATTGCTGTGTTGCCTACCAGGGTCAGGAGGTAGGAGATTAACACTCCCACAAAAAGGATCTTCTCAAGCTGCGGCTGGTCAGAGAAGCCCACCAGTATGAAATCACCTGCCAAACTCTCATTAATCATCATAATCACCCTACTCATGCAAAGGAGAGACACACATATGAAAATAAAGATGTTAGATAGTGAGAAGCAATTAAAATCAGAAACACAGAGAAAGTAACCCTGAAGGTATGGAATGAGGGTGTGTGTCATGTGGCAGTGCAGAGGAGAGAGAGAGAGCTGTATGTCTCAAGGAGGAAAGTAAAAGTATGCAGAACATATAGAGAACTGTTAAAACATATGGTGACATAACATATACCATAGAAGAAGCAATTAATAATTAATTATTGCTCGGTTCTTCCAAATTGTTTCTTTTTTTTCTGGAAATCCACCTTCTTCTTCAACATCATCTTGCGAGATTATAAGTAAAAGAAATAAGGAAGATATTGTTCAATCAACAAACATCTTTTTAGGCTTCTATCAGTTGTCAATAGTAAAATTAACAAATGAGGATCACGTATATTTGTGAAAATAAAATATATGATTATTTCAATCCTCTAGTTGACACACATTTGTTAATATCATGCTAAAGATACAATGAAAAATACTCAGTCATCATGTTGTTTTAATTAGTTAATAGATACTATTTACATAATAAATAGTTTTCTTTCAACATTTCTCTTGTAATGTAAAAGTGGACAGACTTGCTGCGCCCACTCCCTTTATTATTTAGACAAGAAATTTCAAATTCCCAAGCAAAAATATCAGATCAGTTTTTAAAAATGTAATCCTGTGAAACATACTTCTCAGAAATCTTAAGGGGTTTTCTTAAGGTAACTACTACTAATTAGAGAGAGAAATATATATATGTACCTCCAAGCATTTCTTCTGATACAATTATCTTGTCTGCATATTTTTAAATCACCCCTCAACCCAGTTGCACTCATTCACTTTTCATTCACGTGTTCCTAGGAAAATAGAACCCATGAACATTCTACATTTTTAATTGCATATATTTGAATATGAATAGAGTCTCTTTAATTCTCTACCACTCTTGAGAAAAAAAAATGATTCAGAGAGTAAGGGGAAGAAGACACGTACATGCATACATAAACAAACACAACATAAGAATACATAAATGTATGTATTCAAAGTTATAATTACATCAGAAATAATTCTTACCTTCTGTAACTTAACAAACTGTATAACTGGAAATATTTTAAGAAAGTTAAAAGTGAGACGGGAATTCCCCAAAATGTAGAGAAACCATCCTTTTTTTGGGTTTCTATTTCATTTTCCCCTTCCTTAATATACATTCTTCAAAATTAAGGGACGTATACAAATATAGTCCATTTCAAATTGAATTCCTTCCTAAAACAGTAAGAGTCAATTTAGCATGGTTCAGAAATAAAACCCCTTCCTAGAATGTAGATGTGAAAGCTAGGTGAATTAATGGTTGGTGTAGTTTGAAAAGAATGACATGAGCAATTGAAGAAAGCAAGAATGTCTTCTCCATACAGATAATTTGTAGTATACCTAGACAGGTAAGAGAAAAGATGTGGTCGTCATTATTTCCTCACCTCTGAAAATTTTGTTCCTTCACTCTTCTGGTTAGTTTCCTAAGCCAAGAAAGTGATGTTTATGAATGAGCTTTCCAGAACCATGAGGTTCTGAACATGGATTTGTAAATCCAAGATCAAGTTTAGGGTGGAAGTGTTTATTTCTGGAGCCAAAACACACTGAAGTTTGTTACCATAGTAGGAATTGATATCAAGCCCAGAATCGGACCTTGGGGACCCTATATTCCTAATAAGGCAATTATTACCAAGCACAGTTGTGACCAACAGCCAACTTCCTAGTGAAAACACATGGAAATAATGACTTCTGATCACATATATTCAATCTTGAGGATGTATAGATTCTCAGTTCATGTGTTAAAATAAAATCTTGGAAAAGTGAAAATAAAGGTCCAACCCTCAGCATGGTACATCTATACAGGCATGGTTTCCAGGAATTACTACCATTATTTCCATATTTACATAATCACTATATAATCATTACATAATTATCAATACCTCATAAGCCAAATACACACGCATGTGTCACAAATCACAGTGTGTCAATAGGCTAGGTTTCCAAGTGTGGGTTCTGTTTTAGGAAGGCTACAACAAAAGATTTGGTAGTCGCATATTTACCTTGGTCAGTATTTCCCAAACTTTCAGTAAGCTTTTCTGGTCAAATAAGTTTGAGAGATTCAGCATAACATTTCTTAGAAATTCACAAAGTACATGGGTGTAGCAGAGGCTATACCTGCTTACTTTAGATTTCTTCCAGAACATCCCCAAGTCATTTGCCCACAAAGCATTTTATTGAGTAACACTTGATAACATCTTGTCTAAATAGGACAATAGAACAAGTTTGAGAGAACTTGTCATAGAAACACATATTTTAAAATAAAAAGGGGAATTAGATACTGACATCACTTATGAATCACTAGTTATAAACGTGAAAGAACATGGATTTTATGGAGAGTAGTCATGAAATTTCTGGAGTCCAAATCAAGGAGGACACAACAAACCTTTCTCTCACTTGTGACTTTGAGAGGATCCTAAAATTGGACCAAGTTCATTATGTCATACCTAAAAACAAACCAAAAGCAGATATTATATACAAAGATGGGAAAATGATGGATAAAAATGAAAAAGAGTGAAGAAAGCCTACATGAACTATGGAATATGGTTAAGAAAAAACATCCAAACATTATTGGAGTCCTAGAAAGAGAGGAGAAAGGAGTGAAAGGCAGAAAGATTATTTAAGGAAATATGCCTAAGAGCTTCCCATATCTGAGGAAAGATTTGAACATCCAAGTCCATGAAGCTCATAGCTTCCCTTCAAAATTTCATAACAAAAAGGTCTTCTCCAAGGCACATTATAATAAAACCTAGCTAATATCAAATACAAAGAGAGAATTTTAAAAGCAGAAAGAGAAAAGAGAATTCCTCACCTACAAGAGAACCCCCGTAAGGGTATCAGAAGATTTCTCAAAAGAAATCTTGCAGGCCAGGAGAGAGTGGGATGATATATTCCAAGAACTGTAAGAAAAAAAAAAAAATGCCTCCCAACCAAGAATACTTTAACTGGCAAAGCTGTGCTTTGAAATGAAGGAGAGATATTTTCCCAAATAAAAACTGAGTGAATTCATCACACTAGAGCTGCCTTCCACAAAATACTGAAAGGACTTCTTCAAGCTTAAATGAAAGGATACTAATTAATAACATTAAAACATATGAAAACGTATAACATGCTGGTAAAGTTAAGTATGTAGTTACATTCAGAATATTCTAATTCTGGAACATGGTGGTATGTCAAGCACTTAACTCGAGTAAAAAGGCTAACCTACAAAGTACTAAAAATAGCTACAGTTGCAATAATTTGTTAATGGATACACAATACAAAAAGTTGTAAATTGGGACATTAAAGAAATAAAGAGTAAAAGGAGAGTAAAAGGGTAGAATTTTGTATGCAGTTGAAGTTATCATCTTAAAATGAACCTTTATCAGGTTTTTGTTTTTTTTTTTTTTTGAGGAAGATCAGTCCTGAGCTAACTACTGCCAATCCTCCTCTTTTTGCTGAGGAAGACTGGCCCTGAGCTAACAGCTGTGCCCATCTTCCTCTACTTTATATGTGGGACGCCTACCACAACATGGCTTTTCCCAAGTGGTGCCATGTCCGCACCCAGGATCCGAACCACTGAACCCTGGGCCACTGAGAAGTGGAACGTGCGCACTTAACTGCTGTCCACCGGGTCAGCCCCTATAACGTGTTTTATAAAGCCTTATGGTAAACACAGAACAAAAACTAACAGTAGATACACTAAAGATAAAGAGGAAAAATTATAACACTATGGAAAATCATCAGTTCACAAAGGAAAACAGCAAGAGGGTAAGAGAGAAAAAAGGGAACTGCAAAGTAGCCAGAAAACAACAACTCAGGTGGCATTAGTAAGTCCTTGCCTACCATTAATTACCTTAGATGTAAATGCATTAAATTCCCCAATCAAAAGGCAGAGTGGCTGAATGGATAAAAACATGAGACCCAAGTATATGCTGCCTAGAAAGAATTCACTGCAGCTTTAAAGACAGACATAGACTGAAAGTGAAGGGATGGAAAAGACATTCCACACAAATGGAAACCAAGAGAGAGAAAGGGCAGTTATATTTATTTCAGACAAAATAGACTTGAAGTAAAAAACTGTAATGGGAGAAAAAGGTCCCTATACCATGATAAAGTGGTAAACGTTATATCATCTAAATATTATATTATCAGGGGGATATAGCAATTGTAAATATTTATGCATTTAATATTGGATCATCTAAATATATTAAGTAAATACTAACCGAGCAGAGAAATAACAATACAATAATTGTAGATAACTTCAATATCCAACTTTCCATAATGGATAGATCATCCAGACAGAAAATCAATAAGGAACCATTGGATTTAAACTATAAACCAAATGGAAATTTCTACTGTTTTCATGTAGGATTAATAAGGGAAGTTAACTTGGCTCTACAATGTTTCTGTAAAGTGAGGATATACAGACTATGAGAAACACCATGGGTCTAAACATGCATATGTTACATTAAATGGGTCAAACAAATTAGAGGTAAGATTGTACTGATTCTGACCAAAGTTGATCTCTACCCTAAGAGTGAGTAGTATCTGCTATGGCAAATTCTGCACAGAAAATAATAAAGATCTGCCTTAGTACATCAAATGGATCAATAAAAAGAAGATATTCCAAAGCATCCCATGCCAAAATCCTCATAATCTTCCATTTTTCAGACTTGTTTCCTATTTACCGCAAATATATTTAAAAACTAGAGATCATGGAGTAATTCCAAGCAGCTGAGCTTGAAACAGAAATAGCAGAGGCTGCCTGTACAAATCATAACAATGATTATGTCCACTGCTTTCCTAGAAAGAGACATGAAAGGGTCTTCATCTCATGTGCCCACTGGGGAGGATTCTGAAAGAATGCCCCTATTCAATAAAAGAGAGGGCTGGGAGTGGTTAACTAAGAATGCTATAAGTATAGGAGGAGAGAATGCTAGTGGGTGTGCCAGGGGTTCCTTCCTTTTCAGTGGCATATTCCAAAGAGAGTGTGGGGTTAGAGAGCTTCAGATTTTTCCACACTGCTTTGGCAGGAAAATAAACTTAGTGGAATGACAGAATTTCTAAGATGTTGAAACTTGGCTGTAGTGAATTAATGGACTTCCTTGCTTTTGGAAGTGACAGGCTGTGGCTGAGTACTTGCCCACAAATGCTTATCCAGAAAGGTTAGCATGGTCCCTTGGAGCTATAACTAGCAACATCACAAAATAAACAAATACTCGTTAATTAATAATTTTTTTATGAGTATTGCTCTTTTTCATTGAAAAGTATATTACTTAACGGTTAAAAAACCCTATTATGAGAAAGATTTAAATGCATTATCAAACAAATAAGTGTAAATGGACTCTACCACAACATAATACTCTTAATTGTACTTATCAATGAATGCATCAAAGTATTTTGGGGAAAAAAGACAATGATAGTACTTCTCTTAGCCAGATGTCTCTTAATTAGGCAACTTTGTGGAATGCTCCAACCGTAGGAGCATATTCAGCAACTCTGAAAATTTGCCTTTATTTTCTTCTCTCATCCTTTTGCTCTCAGTCCTCTGCCCTTCAAGTTAAATTTTCCATATTAACTTGCTACTGACCATTTCCTGAACATTCCTTCAGTACTAAGATAAATCATTTACTATTACATAAATTAATGTACTTGCTTTAGAAAGCCATAACCAACACACTTGTTCTTTGGTGCTGCCTGATGGGAAGAGGTAACTTCCTGTGTCAAAGAAAGAAAGTATGCTCAATCCTGATAGCTTTCCTCAACTTAATTGAACCACTCCCTGAATCTGTAAAGATTAGGTTTGGGGGCATATAATAAAAAGTTCCAAAATACCAATGACTTTTAAAAAATACAAGTTTATATCTCCCACACAACAAAGTCCATTTTCTCTGGAATACAGGCTCCTTCTATCCTTCTGTTACAACATCATTTAGCTTTGGCACTTGTCCTTGTTGTGCAAGCTGCAGACTAGGGCTTCAGTCGGCCATCACATTGAGTTCCAGGGAAGTTGGATGGATGGAGGATGGTGAAAACAGGCATTCTCCTTCCTTTTGAGGAAACATTCTGGATATCTGAACTTACTTCAGTTTACACCCTAGGACAGAATTAGCTGTAGAATACACCTAGCTGCAAGAGAAGCTGAGAAATACATCCTTTAAATGAGAGCATTTGCCACAATAAATATCTTCATTATTGTGCTATTAAGAAGGTGGAGAATGTTGAAGAAGATAACAGTCTTGTCCAGTACTTAAGAACCTAATAAAAATCTGCTTTGCTCCACATCTGATTCAGAGAATGATAACAGTAAGAACTATGTTTCATTCATATTCAAGCAATCAGGTCCTAATTCAGCAGTACTAAAACCAAAAAGTATAAACAGGATATATATATTATTGGGACAATAAGTTCTTTATGTCGAATTCCAAAGAGGACATTGTGCATATTTCATTTAAGGGGGGTATGATAAGATAAATTTTCTAACTGAATGACACCTTCCTCTTCCCTATTCTTTCTCCTTTGCCTTATGTCATGCCTGTGATAGGTATTCAGTATCTTACCCACATTTTCATATCATTTAAATAATAAGCCTTCAGTATCTTATAGCTTTTTGACTATCCTAATATATAATTTTGACTCTCCATTTTGCTGATTACTTTTTTTCTTTTTTGCTGAGGAAGATTCACCCTGAGCTAACATCTACAGCCAATCTTCCTCTTTTTGTATGCAAGCTGCCACCACAGCATGGCCACTGACAAAAGAATGGTGTAGGTCCATGCCTGGGAACCGAACCCAGACTGCTGAAGTGTAGCGCACTGTACTTAACCACCAAGCCCCTGGTACTGGCCCTATTGTGACTACTTTTTATAGCAACAAGAAGGTACCTTGCCAAACTCACATGTAGCTAGAAGATTATTATGATTTATTAGTTTGAATCTTTTATAATAATTAACTGCCTCAATATAGTATGACATCAAAGTTTCTTATATAGTTTTCATAATTATTTTTCATGACTTGTTTAATTCAAACAAAAAGTTAAAATCTGAATTACCATATTGTCTTGGATAACAGTTACCTATAATATAGGTTGTTACACTTAACTGTTGATTTATCTTTTACATTTACTTCTTTTGCCTTAAATGTTAACATTTACCAACAAATGGAGACAGACTGGTCCATGACAATTCTTGAGAGGCAGAATCAAACTGCTTCCTACACTCTCCAGTGGGAAGAAAATATGTCTCCTGGGGGAGGGAGGCAGGACAAAGATTTATAACAAGAAGATATGAAATATAGCATATTCATATTCCATTGTTTTTCAGAAAGGAAGAAGTCTCAAATATATTATCATGTAATCACTGCAGCCTTGCATGCTTCTGTTTCTGCTTGTGGGTGCGGGTGTGGAGTGGAGGGCATTTCCAGGAGGGACATGATGCTCTCTCATGAGACACATGATCTTCCTGAGATCAGATGCGATGCTGACTACAACAAAAGCTTCTCAGTGCGTGGTCTTAGAGGTGAGGATCGGGCAGATTTACACCCTCTGGATTTTGGGACACTATAACAAGAGTTTGCAGAGAATATCAAGGAGTGGCTCACCAGAAGCAACAACCATCTACGTTTCCCCTCAGATGTTAATGATCAAAGGTGTGTAATATAACTAATGTCTCAAGAAGAGACGGTTGTGGAAGATGGTAGATTAAAGTGTGAAAATGGATAGTCAATACCCAAAGCATTATTCAGTTCTGGACATTGTTTTAATTAGTTATTTTCTGCTTATCTGAAGAGAATGGCAATGTACTCAATTTGCCAGTATCCTTGTCATAAAATTGCTGTAAGTTGTTCTAAATTAATTATTTCACAGGAAATAGATATATCTCTATTTTGAGGGAGTGGAAATACCTAGATTATCCTGTACATATTAATCCAATTAACTCATAGAATAGTTTCTGAAGGGTTATATTAAGTCATCACCTTATTTTACTTATTATTATTACTACTTATATTACTACTACTTATTATTACTTATTATTACTCCTTGATGAAGCGATTGTGGGAAAATTGTGGGAAGGAATGGGCAATCATTTATATAATCTTTAACGATCAAGTTAATAAATAGTATCTATTATTAAAGCATTTTAGAAATGGATATTTCATAATAATGAAGGTTAGTATTTACTGAATGTTTCTTGCATGCAAGGAACTGTATTAAGTGTTTCAGACACAATATCTAATAATGTATAACATGCTTTCCTTTGGTTGATAGGAAATAAGGAAACATTTCTTTATCAAAACAGAGATCAATAAGGGACTGAGTCAGTCAGCCAACATTTCTAATTTGTGGGGCTGACCCAAAATAAATTACTTGTGCTGGATTATTTCCAAAGCAGACTATAGAGTGTGCTTGTCTTAGATCTTGGGGCTGAGAAAGGTGGCACATGAAGCCAAGCCTTTGAACTATTAAAATGATCTTATCTCCTTCATCTGTTTCTTTCATATGTCTAGCTATCACTGAAAGTCCATTTCCTGATTTAAACCTTGAGAATCTTACTAATGTTCAATGGTCACTTAATCTTTTATTACATTAAGTAGGAATCTATACATATAATTTATCATTGGGCATGAAACTCCTTTATCTATGGACTATATCACAGTCTATATTTGCTTGATTATTGATTCTTAATATAGGTTACTTTTTTATTTTATTTTTGTGTACGTGAGGAAGATTGGCCCTGAGCTAACATCTGTTGCCAATCTTCTTCTTTTTGCTTGAGGAAGATGGTCGCTGAGCTAACATGTGTGCCAGTTTTCCTCTATTTAATGTGGGAAGCCACCACAGCAGAACTTGACAAGCAGTGCTAGATCCATGCCTGGGATCTGAACCTGCAAACCCTGGGCAACCGAAGAGGAGTGTGTGAACTTAACTACTATACCACCGGGCCAGCCACTTAATATAGGTTATCTTTAGAAATTGAAAATAATAGAGAATATTCCATACAATGTCCTATGAGTTCATTAACATGAAGCTTTAAAGGGCAAGAGGTTTTGAAGCTGATAAATTGAGTTTTAATGGCTGTTTTTATTCATGGCTTGCTTCTACAATATTTGCATTTTTAACTCAAAATAACTCAGCAAGAAAGATAGAAAGGGCTTTGTCATCCTTACATTATACAAAAATGATGGATCAGAAACTTTAAGTCAAGAAAATGTACCAGATGAGAAACAGAAGCAATATCCATGCCAAATTGTTCTACCGCCTGTGATGCTCCTTTAAGCAGATGCCTGACACCTGCCTTGAGCATCTTCAGTCTCTTTCCAAAGGCAATGATTAAAATTAAATATTCTTGGTATGTACAAAAAGCTGATTTTCACTACATAGATCTCAGGGTCCCCAGACGAAGGCCAACCTGAAAAGAACAGAAAGTGCAAAAAGAAAAAAATCAAATTTTACCTAGTTCAGTATTATTCCAAGTGATAGGGAGAGAGAAGAGAATTTGACTATATATGTTTGTATTCTCACCTCCAGTGTGCCCTATGCATTTATTTTTATATGATTTAGTTTTTATTTCTAAGCAGAGTAGTCTTCTTTGCCAGTTTAAATATTTAGAAGCACTGATTCACCTTCACTACTTCTTATATTCTATTTTTTCAATTGTCTCTGAACTTTGTGAGGTTTCCAAATGTATTTCTCATGGGATGGCTGTTCTATTCATCCATTTGAGTCTAAAAGTATCAAATGATTAACAGCATGCGTGAGCCCTTGCGCAGTCAGCCCTCAGCCTGTGCCGTCCATCAGGAGGTTTCTGCCATTCCCAACAATCTCTGATTCCCATCCCTAAAACAGGCATCTTCATTTGCTGTCTACAGTTTAAATGGGATAAGAGTATTTATGACAGGAAATCATTGGGATGTCGCTACTTAAGAAAGAGTCAGACGCGCTCCTTTGCTGGTTGGGGTTTCCCCCTTGGTCCCTCCATCAGAGTCACTGAGAAAACTGCAGTTCCTCCCGAATACAAGAAGATGTCACGAGTAAGACACATATTTGTGTGTTCAACTGACAAATGGGATGACAACTTCTCCACAGCCAGAGTTTTTGGTGCAAATGCATACACTAATATTAAGAAGTCAGGATATTTAAAAAATATTTTGGGTTAAAAAAAAGACAGGTAAGCCATTGTCTCTGTTTTCTTTACCTCAGCCTTAACTGAATTTTGTTGCCACATAAGAAATATAGATATTAAAATTAATTAAAATACAAGGGAAATGTTTATAAATGTTTTATTATAAGTGTAAATGCTTTCTAAAAGAATACAAGGGAAATGTTTATAAATGTTTTATTATAAGAGTAAATGCTTTCTAAAAGAATACTTAATGTGCAAGCACATTTTCAATAGTAATATGCATTAGGGGTCTCTGTAATTGTACAGAGTTGCTATTTCACATTTAATGAGTTTTGAATCAGTTCACTTGTTTCCATACTTAACTTTTAGGAAATTTGCATAGTTCAGTGGATACCCAAATTAGTAGATTAAAATGATCCATAATACACAACTATTTTTTCCTAGGACGCAACATTCAGTTGGCATTTGTAGGTGTGTACGTATGTACGTATTTTTTACTTTTCCTCTCTTTATCATGGCAAATGAGTAGAAAAACAGGAAATGGAGATGAGGATAATGAACAGCAGGAATGATTAGAGATTCTGGTGTAAAATTTCAAAAAAGGGAGCATACAAGAAGATAAATCTATTGTGACAGAACATATGTATACAGGCATTGCTGTAGCTAATATTTATTGAGTGCTTAATCACTTTTCGGGAATTAAACCACTTAGTCCTCACGGCAACCCCTTTAAGAAGGTACTACTGTCACTCCTTTCATACTGGGAAAATTGAGGAAGAAGTAGTTTCAGTAAATGTTAATTTTCACCCAACTTTAGATGACTCTACTAGGTTTGAACTTGGATATAATATTTCCTAAATACTCAATTACTATGCTACTCAGTATGCATATGAATGTGTGTTTTTCCATCTGTGGGTATACAGATGCATATGTACATGCAGACATGTATATTTTTGTACATGTGTTTTTGTGAATGCATCTAATGTTTGTCTATTTATCCTAATTTGGAACCTCAACAAGCATACCCTTTTTAGATATATACTGGTATCAAATGCTAACGTGGAGTAAACAATGATGTGTTATAAACTAATATGGTATAAACATGATCTCAGGTTATGCTAATGAACAGATAGAGTCCAGAGCAATGGAAGTTAAACCTCCACATTCTTCTGCCCTTTTCATGACAAACTTTTAGAATTTTGGTTGACTACATTTGAAGAGAACAATCCAAACTGCAGGACATCCACAAAAAAACCAGGAATATTTTGTCAGGAATTAATAATTATTTGATTGAAAGAAAAATAACTCACATTTGAGATATTTGAGGGAGATTAGATTTATCAAATTAACTCAGAAAACAAAATACGCACCAATGGGCAGAATGTATAGGAAGCCAGAGTAAAGCTTAGCATTCAAACTTTTTTCATTACATGAGAATTTATTCATTGCTAATGATGGTGGATATAATGGTAAGCAAAAGTGAATAAAATTCTGCACTCTGTCTGTGTCTGAGGCTACACTCAGGAAGAAATTAACAACTAATTATCCTTAGAGTGGCGTAAGTGCCCTCACAGCTGTTGTAGAGTGGGGGAAACACACAGTGGAGGGGCATGTAACTGACTAGCACGGGGGTGAGGGAAGTTGGCATCGGGAAGGAGTTTGCAGAGAGAAGAGGAAGCTCTGCTGGGACTTGAACATAGAGAGGCAGATCAGTAGGTGACAATCAAGGAGGCAAATGTCAAACCCCCATAGGAAAATGAGCACAAAGAAAAGGAAATATCCGCAAGCAATTTATGTACTAAAAGATACAAGTAGTTTGATATGACTGTAACATGAGGTCCATTTGAGTAAAGGGTGAGAAAAAGTTTCTATCAATAGTCAGCAAACCGATCCAAAGGTTTTCACGAATTGTATTAAGAAATGTGAATTTTCATATGAGGCTATGGTTAATTTTCATTTAGTAAAGAACACTCTGATGGAAAAGGTATGGCAGATGAGAAATATTAAAGGTAAAGGAATTTGTTGCAATGACAAATTATCTGAGCAGTACAATCGAGTAAGATATGAATGACGATACAGTCTTCACATGGCTGCCTCTTCTTCACATTTACATCTCAGCTCATGCTTCTCATTGTCAAGAACTCTCTTTGAATGCTGAATATAATTGGTCAGTTTTAGGACATATTGTGGTTTTAATTCTCTGCATTGCAGCAATTATTTATTTATTGAATGATTATATAATTTCTGACTTCTTCCACCAAATAAATTCCATTCAGGAAGAATATTTTTTCATTGTTGAATCCCAGGCCCTACCACAGTAACTGCAAAATACTCTGTGCTCAATAAACACTTGTTGAATGAATGAGTGAAGAAAGCAAGTCAATGGCAACAAAATAGAAAGAAATGGATAGATATGAGAGAATCTTTATTTGGTAGTATTTGACAACTTATTGAAGGAAGGGACGAAGAGAGATTTCAGCAAAATTATCTTTTTCCATTTGATGCTTGGTGACTAGGTATATTTTGGACAAATCTACTGGAATAGTGCACATCGATAGGCATCTGTTTGAAAAGATTTAAGAACGAGTGTAATTTCTGAACTTTTTGAATTTTAGAATTGCAGGTAAGAAGTTTGTGTCTTTGACTTACTAGACCTCATTTTCAGTAATAAGAAGATTTCTATTTATATCTGAAAGAATCTTTCTGATGATTTTTCCTTTCTCCTTTTCAGGTAATGAACCTCAATTGCTCCTTGTGGCAGGACAATAGCATGTCTGTCAAACTCTTTGCATTTACCAAATTCTCTGAGGTCACTGAACAATGTTTCCTTTTATTTACCCTCGTCCTACTCATGTTCTTAACATCACTGACAGGCAATGCTCTCATAGCCCTTGCCATCTGGACCAACCCAGTCCTCCACACACCCATGTACTTCTTCCTGACCAACTTGTCTATCTTGGAGATTGGCTACACTTGCTCAATCATACCCAAAATGCTGCAGAGCCTCGTGAGTGAGGCCCGAGGAATCTCTTGGGAGGGTTGTGCTATGCAGATGTTTTTCTTTTCATTATTTGGTATCAGTGAGTGCTGTCTTTTGGCAGCCATGGCTTATGACCGCTATGTGGCCATATGCTCCCCACTTCACTATGCAGCACGAATGAGTCGTGAAGTGTGTGCTCAGTTGGCAATGGTTTCTTGGGGAGTGGGATGTGTGGTAAGCTTAGGGCAGACCAACAATATTTTCTCCTTGGACTTCTGTGGCCCTTGTGAAATAGACCACTTCTTCTGTGACCTCCCCCCTATCCTGGCACTCGCTTGTGGGGATACATCCCATAATGAAGCTGCAGTCTTTGTCGTGGCTGTCCTTTGCATTTCTAGCCCATTTTTACTAATTGTTGCCTCGTATGGCAGAATTGTAGCTGCTGTGCTGTTCATGCCCTCACCTGAAGGCCGCCAGAAAGCTCTTTCTACCTGTTCTTCCCACCTGGTTGTAGTTACACTGTTCTATGGCTCAGCTTCTGTCACCTACTTGAGGCCCAAGGCTACCCATTCACCAGGAATAGATAAACTCCTAGCCCTCTTCTATACAGTGGTCACATCCATGCTCAACCCCATCATCTATAGTTTAAGGAACAAGGAAGTCAAGGCAGCTCTACAGAGAACCATAGCTGGGAAAAAAGTTTTGACTCCTGAGTAGATACTAGAGATCCATGCAAATCTACTCTTTGGAAAAGATGCACACACAACTCAAGAGTAAAGCAAGAAAGAAACAAAAAGTGCACTTTCACCTGTCTTGTCATGTGATTCTTTAATAACCATGATTGCAAATTTTGGGGACATCTCTGTACTCAGAGCTAAAGTTCTGACTGCCAAATTCTGGAAGGAAGTTGTTTACAAAAGAGTTTTATAGGTGAGTCCAACACTAGACAGGTTTTCCAAAATATTTTAGTCTAGGCTTAGTGTATAAATTGCCAGATTATATCTCAGAAGCCTGGCAAATTCTGAATCTGTACTCTTAGGAATTTTCTAGCCCCTGAGGAGCCAATCCAACTTCTGCCCTGGTCACTGAGGGTAGTGTTCCCACATATGTCTGTCCCACATGAACCTTAATTCCCTACTAATTCTATGAAGTGCATTGTTTCCTTCCATAAAAAAAATATTTTAATACTTCAACATTAATTATTGGTTTGTAGTATATGGTTAAATTCATTTGAGTATGTGTACTGTTAAAAAATGTAAACATTCAAAAAAACAAACTCATGTTTCCTAGGTATTTGTTGCAGAATATTAAAAGAAATTTTTATTGAGAATCTCCATGGTGAAAATATTTTTAATAACAAAGAGAAATCATATTTAAATTTAAGAATGGAAGAAGAAAATTAACTAATAATATAAATAATTTTAAAGATTTTTATGTAATTAAAAAAATTTACGTATGTGCAGATGAAGCCTGACTCAATATTTTTGGAAATCATCCCAAAACTTGCTCTTAAAAGAAATGAACATGGTTACAACACAATCCAGTAGCCCCTATAGAGACATTGCCTTGGAATAGAACATCTACTTCTCAGGGAGGGGCTGTGTTAGCACTTGATCTATGAAGGATTAATAACTACTCCTACAACAGTTGCAATGTGAGAAAGAGTGGAGAACTGTGACTGCTACATGACTTAATATTATCCCCCAAACGCAGAGTTAATCTTCTCTTACTGGTCAAAGGGTAAAAACTTTCAGTTATAAGATAGTAAGTTCTGGAGATCTAATGTACAGCATGCGACTATAGTTAATTATACTGTATTGTTTACTTGAAATTCACTAAGAGAGTAGATCTTTACTGTTCTCATTACACACACACAAATGATAACTATGAATGTGTCTTTTAACTTGATTGTGGTAATCACTTCACAATGGATATGTATATCAAATCATCGTGTTTTACGCTTTAAATATATGTAATTTTATTTGTTAATTATACCTTAACGAAGCTGAAAAGAAAAAGAAAAGACTGGCATAATTCTACTCTCAGGAGATAGTAATGATGTTCACTAATGACCAAGATGTGTGTTTTGCCAGATATTACTATTTTACCAAAAACTGTTCAGTTCATTCATTTAAACATAATATATTGTGATTTTTATTTACATGTGCATAGTGTAATTAACAATGGAAATAACCTTAATGTGCAAAAATAACTTATTGGTTAAAAATTATGTTACAGGAACAGGCGAGAATTTTAGACAGGCACTAAAGATGATAATTTGTAAGTGTGTTTATTAATCTAGAAGAACTATTTATTAGGTATTAAAGCAATTTAAAAATAATTTGTATACTATGAACACTTTCCTTTAGTTTTATAAGTTTGAAAGGATGAAAATGAAATATTAACAGTATATTCTCTAGGCATTCATATTACCAGCAATTTTTTTATTATCTATTTCTAAGGTTCACGTATTTCATGTGTAATACAAATATTAAAGTATTTAATGGTAAACGTTTTTCTTAAGATAAATATAATACATAGTTTTCACAGAA
The DNA here is from genome assembly GCF_037783145.1 of Equus przewalskii. NCBI lineage: Eukaryota > Metazoa > Chordata > Mammalia > Perissodactyla > Equidae > Equus > Equus przewalskii. Next base: position 28,952,962 of record NC_091849.1, read on the forward strand.
AATTTATAGAACAGAAGTCTAATTATTAAAATTTAATTTACTTATGTTCTTTCAATCCAGAATAACCAATGAAAATACTTAATTTATTTTATTTTAGCCTTTTTATTTCTGCTAACCATATACACACAGTCACTTCTCCTGACAGATTATGTTATGAAAATATATACTGTTTAGAAAGCAGTTGAATATATGAAAAGCACCAAAAATGCATCTTTTAGAGTATCTTGTTTACTGTATTAAATAAGTACATTACCATTAATCAACTTTCCTTCAATATTTTCTCTATGAAATATTCCTGACTATTGATAATAGTTAGAAATCCCTTACTAACTTTGATCTTCAAACTCTGTCCCCTTTGGTTTCAAAGAGCCTTTGGAGTACATTTTCCTCAACGCTAGTTATAATTACACCAACAACAGTAATGATAAGTACCATTTACTGAATTCTGAATACATAAAAAGGACAGTGCTAGCTCATTAAATGTATTGTCTAATTTGACTTTCAAAACCATTGTACTATTATTGTCTTCATTGTACACATGCAGAAACCAAGGAACAGAAGCCTGGAGCAGCTCATCCCCACTAGTGAAATAGGGACCAGTATTCAGTCTAGGCAATCTGGTTTCCGAACCCAGGATGTGAGGCTCTATTCCATGATTTCTGAGAAGGCTTATTCCTTTAATTCTGATTCCCTGCATTTTTTGTCCTCAAGATAGACAAGACTGAAAAGGAGCAAATTGATCCAGAGAATGTCTCTATTAGGAATATGCATTGCTAGTTTTAGGCTTCTTTCTAACCAGTGAGATTTTTTTGGCTGAGTTTATTTTTCTTTTTGAAAGTCTCTCCTTTGGTTTTACTATCTTTACTTTTATAACCTCTATTTAGTTTTAATTTTTTTTTTTTTGAGGAAGATTAGCCCTGAGCTAACTGCTGCCAATCCTCCACTTTTTGCTGAGGAAGACTGACCCTGAGTTAACATCCATGCCCATCTTCCTCTACTTTATATGTGGGACGCCTACCACAGCATGGCTTGCCAAGCAGTGCCATGTCTGCACCCGGGATTTGAACCAGCGAACCCCGGGCTGCTGAAGCAGAACGTACACACCTAACCGCTCCGCCACTGGGCCGGCCCTCTCTACTTAGTTTATTAAACTATGAGTTTACCAAATGAAAATCATGGATTAATATATGGTTGTTAAAATCGAAATACTTAGTTGTTAATTCTCACTTTTCTTGCTAAGGTAATAAAAGGAAATATATTAATGATTTTGTTTCAGCATCCCATATCCAGTTCCTAGGTTGCACACAGGTACTTGAACCAGGATATGTTCTAAGCACAGGATAATCAGGCTCCCCAAATTCTGACTATGTTGTTTCCTACAAGTAGTGTCACAACAATGAGAAGATTCATTAACACCTTTCATCACCCCAATAGCTTTGTTCTGGTGGGCTTCTCTGAATGGCCCAGGCTAGAAACAGTTCTTTTTCTGGTCATCTCTGTTTTCTATATATTGACTCTCCTTGGGAATTCAGCCATCATTATCTTGTCGCGCCTTGATCCCAGACTCCATACCCCCATGTATTTCTTTCTGGCTAATCTCTCTTTTTTGGATCTCTGCTATACTAACTCCACTGTCCCCCAGATGTTGGTAAATGTACAGAGCCACCAACCACATAGGATGCATAGCTCAATCTTCCTTGGTTTAGGATCCACTGAATGTGTACTTCTCTCAGTCATGGGCTTTGATCGTTATGTAGCTACCTGCCAGCCTCTCCATTACACAGTTATCGTGCATTTTTGGCTATGCCAACAACTGGCAACAGTGGCTTGGGTAACAGGTTTCAGCAACTCCCGGTGCAAACGGGTTGACTTTCTTGTTACCTCATTGTGGTCAGTATCAGGTGGAGAATTTCTTCTGTGAGATAACTGCCATGCTTCAATTATCATGTGTTGACACATGGATCAATGAAGAGGAGATATATGTGGCCGTGCTGGCCATAACAGTTATCCAAGATGGATTAATTCTATTCTCTCACATCAACATTGTCAGAGCAGTAGCAAGGACCAAATCTTTTGAGGGTTGCAGGAAAGCCATCAACACATGTGGGTCTCATCTGCTGGTGGTCATTATGTTCTATGGCTCTGCCATTAGTGGTTATGCATATATGGCACCTAAGAGCAACTCAGCCAAACTGAAGGGCAAGCTTCTTGCACTCTTCTAGGGACTTATAACTCCAATGCTCAACCCTCTTATCTACACCTTGAGAAATAAGGATGTTAACAGAACAGTAAAAAAGCTACTGAGGTGAGAGCAGAGCAAGGATGGAACATGGCTTAGGAGAATGTAGTCCTCTTACAATTCAAATTCCAGACTCTCAGACTGCCTATGGCCAACTGCCATCATTCCTCTCACTCCCAAATAACAATGGTTGATTGTTACTATTATTACCTATGTACTTCATAGGATTTAAAGTATTGATTATTGTAGTAACGAAACATTATCTAAAAATAGATAATGAATATTCATAGATTTTAGTAAAATAATTGCATTGTTGTTACTGTTGTCTTTTCTAATGAAGTTTTAAAATTAATGACCAAATAGGATTTCTTGTCACACAGCACATTAAAATTGATGATTCAGGGGCCAGTCCCTGGCCAAGTGGTTAAGTTCTCGTACTCCGCTTCTGCGGCCCAGGGTTTCGCCGGGTTGGATCCTGGGCACAGACGTGGCACCACTGAGGCTTGAAATTGCTCAATTATGCTACAAAATTAGCAAAATGCACTTATAGATAATCAAAAGGAAACTTCATTTCTTCATTTCACATTTTTTTATGTTGTTAATATAGCTGTTGTAAATCTAATCTAATTTTAATCAATATTGGGAAAAGACACCCTCAGGGAGCCAAGTGCATGCTGTGGTCATCAACAATGTTCTGGAGAAAAAGAAGTTCACGTAGAGAAAGCTCTGAGCAGTACCTCTGCCTATTTGTTCACTTATCCCATCCTTCTAGCAGCCTCTTTTAGCATTTTTCTTTAATTCTGCTCATCATCCTATGGAAGTTTTTCTTTCTGGCTCATATATGGAAAGCATTTATGTCTCCTGGTAACAGCCTTTGATCTAAAAACATCTTGTTGTCCAATCAGTATATATTTTATTCTTGGTGCTCAATCATCTTTATCAGCAGTATCACAGCTGTTCTCACCAGGCCAAATGGAAAAATAGAAATTTTTCTCCAAACGGAATGGCAAGAAATCGTATAGTTTCTGTCCACAGGATAGATGTCTTCAATATCATATTTTACAGATTCTACATTATATGTAACGGCTGCTGGATGAGAAGTCTACCTCTAGGGCAAAGTATCTGGGCTTGACACACTTAAGAGTCTCTTGCATATACTGTGAAAATAACTAAATATCTGAGAGAACGTTCCTATCAGTGATATATCTCATTAAATTTTAATCATTCTTTTCTTACCTTCTTGTGCAAATTATGTTGTTCACATTGGGAAAAGAGGGGAAAAAATAGACTGAGGATTCATCTGATGGAATATACAGCAGAAAAATACGAAAAACCATCTACAGTAAAGATTATAAAGCAGTAGGTCATTTTATTACTAGTGACATATTTGTCCTTTCCAAATATATTTGAATAGTGGAAATATAGTTCTTTTTCTCACAAAGAATATGACCTGCTTGAAGATGTGATAAAATGTCTATGATCTTTTTTTCATCAAAGATTTTATTTTTTGAGGAAAATTAGCCCTGAGCTAACATCCACTGCCAATCCTCCTCTTTTTGCTGAGGAAGATTGGCCCTGTGCTAACATCTGTCCCCTTCTTCCTCTGCTTTATATGTGAGATGCCTGCCATAGCATGGCCTGATAAGTGTTCCACAGGTTCACGCCCAGGATACAAAGTGGCGAACCCCAGGCCACCGAAGAGGAGCACAGGAACTTAACCACTACACCACAGGGCCAGCCACAAAGATTTTGGTTTTTTAAGAGCAATTTTAGGTTCACAGTAAACTGAGAGAGCAGAGATATCCCATATAGCCCAGCCCTGATACAAGCATAGCCACCTCCGCTATCAACCTCCCACACCAGAGTGGTACATTTGTTATGACTGATGAACCTCCATTGACACATAATCATCACTCCAAGTCCATGGTTTTCATTACAGACTTAGACATGAACCAAGATTCATTCATTATTGTTGTTGTACATTTTATAGGTTTTGTAAATTTACAACAACATGTATCCGCCATTGTAGTATCATACAGAGTATTTTCACTGCCCTAAAAATCCTCCGTGCTCTGGCTTTTCACCCCTCCCTCCATCCTAACCACTGGCAAACACTGGGCTTTGCCAACGAAAATAATCCATAACCAATCTATAAATGAAAATTTGAGAGAGTTTATTCTGAGCTAAAATGTGAAGACCATGGCCCAGGGCCTTTCTTCCTGAAGGAAGAAAGGGCACCAAAGAAGTGGGGTGTACAGAGTGGGTATATACCCCCAAAAAGGATGTTTCACATATGATTGAAATGTCCCTTTTACAATAGTGGCAAGACTGCTCTGTCAGCACAGAGATTGATGGACACAGCAGGTAGGTCTGCTGTCTCTGTGGACACAGCAGGGTGGCAGGTCTGTTGTCTGGAGCTGAGTGGTCACAGGTGAGCTGGGTGGTCAAAGGTGAGCACAGCAATCAGTTCCTAGCCTAAGGAAAGAGGCTTATCCTTAAGGAAATGCCAATGTCGGGGGAAGTTGCACCTTTATCATAAGTCATTTGTTCTTGCCTTAGGAAATATTTAAAGCAGATATACAATGCATGCTCAACGGCCACATCAGAACCTTTTAGGAAAAAAACAAAGTGAGGCTGAATTAGGTTTACACCAAATGTCTTCCTCATATACTCCAATATATCCTATTGCTTGCCATTTCTATTTGTCAGCTTTTTAGTATTCACAGTTTTGTCTTTTCCAGAATGTCATATAGTTGGAACCGCACAGCATGAAGCCTTTTCAGATTGGTTCCTTTCACTGAATAATATGCATTTAAGATTCCCCCATGTCTTTTCAAAGTTTGATAACTCATGTCTTTTTAGCATTGAATGATATTCCATTGTCAGGATGTATAAAAGTTTATTTGTTCATTCACCTACTGAAGAGCATTTTGGTTGCTTCCAAGTTTTGGCAATTATGAATAAAGTTGCTGTAAACATCTGTATGAGATTGTAAGTAAAAGAAAAAAGGGAGATGTTCAATCAGCAAACATCCTTTTAGCCATTTTATCAGTTGTCAATGGTAAAAGTAGCAAATGAGGATCAGGTATACTTTCAAAAAAAAAAAGATTATTTCAATGCTCTACCCTGATGTGTGTATTTGTCAATAGTAGACAGACATGGGAAGCAAGAGAATTGCTTAAATTAAGTTAAAGACTTAGATTTATCCAAATTTACCCAAATCTTAAGGGTCAGTCTTTGAGAGGTTTGTAAGCAGATCAAGAAGCAATGCAAGTCAGGAGGGAGCAGGTAATTGACAGGGCATTTGCATTGAAAAAGTACCTCAAATTTCACAATGGGTTGACAAGTAGTAAAGTGAGACATGAGAGTAGTTAGGAGGTGAAGGTAGTACTCTAGGAAACAGATGGCCTGGTGGTAGAAGGGAAGATTTATATTCTTAGACTCTAGACAGATTTAAGACAAGATGATTGACTAGAGGCAGAAAGTGAGAAGGAAGGATCAGCGATGGGACACAGGTTTATTTCTTGAACAACTGGCTTTATCTACAGAGAAACATGAAAGCAAATAAAATTCTTTTGTAGAGAAAATACTAGATCCACATAACCCTAAGTTTATGATTCTTAAAAAATGTGAATAGATGATAAATGTCAAACACGATTCAATTCTGCTTTTGACTCTTTATTACACATCTTCTTAGTCACCCTCTTGGATGCACCCAGGAAGTCATAATTGTAAATTATCATTATTCTTCCCAAGAAATTTCTTTTACTTTATAATTTCCTATCAATTACATCCATCACTGCATTATTATCCAAACAATGGTTTGGTTTGTTTTTTTGTTTCGGTGGAGAAGATTTGCCCTGGGCTAACATCCATTGCCAAACATCTGCGCCAGTATTCCTCCACTTTGTATGTGGGATGCCTCCACAGCACAGCTGATGAGTAGAGTAGGTCCACGTGTGGGATCTGAACCATCGAACAGGGGCTGCCTCAGCAAAGTACTGCAGAACTTTAATCACTGAGCCACAGGACCAGCATGTAAGCTAACTTAAATTTGAATGTGATGATGATAGTTTTGTATTGCTCATGCATTTAAACAATCTATCCTTGTGTCATTTAATTTTCTAAAAAGACTTTTAATTCATATCATTCTAGATGATAAAGCATTCTAGATGGTCTCTTATCGTTTACTTTGTAGTCTTCATTACCTTTCTGTACACGATTGTCAGAATCATACGAAAATAAAAACGTTTCTCAAGATAAAATTTTCATTTCTCAAAATATAAAATTTACAAACCTCAGCATTGAATTTAAAGGTCTACACAATTTAAGCTCCCCTCTTTGTTTTCAGAATTACCTCTCAACATTTATAATTTGTTCTAGCCAAATCAATCCCTATTCTCAAACAAGTTTCATATTTATTCAGATTCTTTGCCAGTCCTATGCCTCCTTCTTTCTATGATGAATCCATTCCTTTTACCTATAACAAAATTCTAATCATTAGTTAATATTCATCTCTAGACCAATATCTTCCAAGATGCAATCAGATCTTCTCTCTACATGACACGTCTTCCAAAATCCTGAATTACTTTGTAATAGAGTGTCAATTTGCATAAAGATGTATTTCTTTGATCATGACCAGTTTTCTAAAATGGAAAGTACCCTTTTAATGGGTTAAGACATTTATCATAAATGTTGTTAGAATTGTCCATAGCATGTAAGCCTATTTTTTAATATGTGACACCAAATAAATATGTTTCGAATAAAATAATACATTTGCTCATTCTACTAAACCACTTTTCTTCCTATTTCTCCTTTCCTAACAAAAATTGTGTTTGAAACACATATTTAAACATAAAGCAATATAATTACATATAATAATGTTAATTTAAAAGCCAAATGTCTATTTCAAAGGACACACATTATTCCCTGGCTGTACTCACTTCTCTTATTATTTAGTCAAAAAGTTTCAATGTCCCCAGCAAAAATATTCAACCATTTTTTTAAATTATAATGCTATGAAATATACCCTCAGAAATATTAAGAGTTTTTCTTAAGGTAACTACAACTAGTTAGAGATAAATATATATATAAACATATAAATAAATATATATATATTTCTAAACCTCTAAGCATTTCTTTGATACCATCAGCATATTTCACTTACCCCTCAACCCTGAGGAAAGCGAGACACCAGACTTTCTAGACAAAAGCTTTAAAGCAAATGTCTTAAATATTTCACAGAGCTAAAGAAAAATATGGATAAAGGAATAAAGAAAATCAGAAATACAATGTATAAGCAAAATGGGACATCACCAAAATGGTGAAATAGGGGTTTTCCAGCATCTTTCTTTCAAAGAACAATGATTCTGACAGTCATCCATGAATGAGAATACCTTTGTGGAAATGTGGGAATCCATCTAACACACTGTTGGAGCAAAGAAATTCCAAGATTGGATGCATTAAAGAGGGCAAGAAAATAGTTGCATTTTGCCTGTGTTAACTCTCCCCAAAGAAAACACGCTAAGTGACAAGCAAGCCCTTCCTGGTCTGTGATTTCTCCCAAGAGGGAAAGTGAGAGCATGTGCGTGAACCCCCAGCCGCCTCAGCTGTGCAGGATGCTGCCAAAGAAAAGCACTTCATTCCCATCCCATTCAGAATACTGAGGCGTGTGGCATGACAGGGGAGTGGGGAATAGTTGGAAGAATAGCAGGCAGGGCTCTTGGGGGGCATCAAAGGGATGTGGATCCTACTAGTCACATCCTGGACTCCACCAGGAAGCCTGCCCGTGATTCACTACAGGTGACTTACATGTGGATCCCCTAACTGAGTGCTGAGTAAGGTGGCACACGAAGCCCAGCCATTGAGCTATTTAAATTATCTTATCTCCTTCCTCTGTTTCTTTCAAATGCTCTCTGTACCTCACTCACACGCTTTCCTACCCAGTGGCCAGTTTCTTCTTTGCAACCCAAGGGTCAATAAATGTGAGCCTTTGCAATCAGCTAGTGAATATGTGTGGAAAGCCAGCTGGACTCTTCAGGATTGGGAAAAAACATACAAACTGGAACATTCAGCATCACCCTAGGGAAAGCAAACACGAGGTTGTTGGCACTCAGCCTGGCTTTGTAGAATCAAGAGAAGGCACCACACAAACTTAAGAATCCCTCCCTGCAACAGGGAACAAGAGGTGTGGAGGAGGCATATGTGTAGAAAAGGTCTAAGGAAGTGTCAGAATCCCTCACATGACTGATAAAAGTATTTCTCTCCCAAAGCCAGTCAATAAGGACTGGAGGGGATGAATCCTTCTTCAAATGCAAAGACAGCAATCCAAGACTTCAAAGAACATGAAAAATATAATATGACATGAAAGTTATTGTAGTTTTTGTAATAATATTCCGTGACTATTTTGCTTAATTCAAACAAAAAATTAAAAGCTGAATTATCATACAGTCTGTGTTAGAAATTACCAGTAATATAGGTTATTCATTATGTTTAACTTTTGTTTCATTTGTGTTTTACATTTACTTCTTTTACTCTGCTAGCATTCATCAACAAATGGAGACAGACCTGTCCATGACAATTCCTGAGAGACAGAATCAAACTGCTTCCTGACTCTCTCTGGTGAGAATAAATCATGTCTCCTGGGGACGGAGGTAGGATAAGGATTCAGAACAAGAATTGAAATAAAACATATTCATAATCCATTGTTTTTCAGGAAGGAGGAAAGCTAAATATATCATCGTGTAATCAGCACAGCCTTGGATAATTCTGTTTGTGTGTGTGTGTGAGTGTGTGTGTTTGTGTGTTTGTGTGTGCATGTGGAGCTTAGGACATTGCTGGGAGGGACATATGGTCACTCACTGAACACATGATCTTCCTGAGATCAGATGAGATGCTGACTACAACAAAAGCTTCTCAGTGCATGGTCTTAGAGGTGAGGATCGGGCAGAATTACATCCTCTGAATTTGGGGATATTATAACAGGGGAATGCAGAGAAAATCAAACAGTGGCTCATCGGCAGCAATAATTATCTACTAGTTTTCTTCAGATGTTAATGACTAAAGGTATGTGACACAACTGATGTCCTAAGAAACTAGGGTTGTAGAAAAAGGCGGATTAAAGTGTGAAAAGGATAATCAATAACTGAAGCATTTTTCAGTTCTGACTGCTATTTTAATCAATTATTTTCTCCTTCTCTGAAGAGTATGACAACTTATCAATTTGCCAGTATCCCTGCCAAAAAATTGCTGTAAGTTTTTCCAAATTACTTATTTCACAGGAAATGGATATACTTCTTATTGTTGGGGAATTTAAATACATAGATTTTCATGTACAGGCTAATCCAATCAAATGATAAAATAGTTTCTGCTTGGTTATGTGAAGGCAGCATATTATTACTGTTAGGTCCTCGGTGAAGTGAATATGGTGAAAGTGTGGAAAGCAATGGGTAACCATCTTTATAAAATTTAATGACCAATTAACACAAATTCTATCTACTATTAAAGCATATTAGAAATAACAATTTCATAATGAAAGTTATTTATATTTATTGAGTGTGTTTTGTGTGCCAGGCACTGTACTAAGTGGATTCAGATACAATATTTAATGATGTATAGCATGTTTTCCTTTGGCTGATAGGACATAAAGAAACATTTCATTATGAAAACAGAGATTAATAAGACATTGATTGTGTCAAGGAACATTTCTAATTGTGTGGAGCTGACCCAAAATGAACCCCTTGTGCTGGATTATTTCCAAAGCTGACTATATACAGTGTGCTCGTCTTGGGTGCTGAGTAAGGTGGCACACGAAGCCCAGCCACTGAGCTATTTAAATTATCTTATCTCCTTCCTCTGTTTCTTTCATAATTCAACTGTCATTGAAAGTCCATCCCATGATTTAAACCTTCAAAATCTTGCCAATGTTGAATGGCCACTTAATCTTTTATTACACTGAGTAGGAATCTATAACGTAACTTATCATTGCGCATGAAACCCCTTTGTCTTTGGATCATACAGCAGTGCCTATTTGCTTGATTACTGACTCCATATAGGTTATTTCTATAGACTGATAATAATAGCGAATATTCTGTGCAATGTCCTATGAGTTCATCAATATGAGGCTTTAAAGAGCGAGAGGTTTTGGTGCTGATAAATTGAGTTTTACTGACCGTTCCTTATTTTTATTCATGGTTTGCCTCTACAATGTTTGCATTTTTAACTCAAGTGAACTCAGAAAGAAAGAGAAAGAGTTCTGTCATTCTTCATTATTCAGAAATGATAGACCAGAAACTTTAAGTCAAGAAAATACATCAGGTGAGAGACGGAAACAATGTCCACGCCAAATTTTTCTACTGCCTGTGATGCTCCTTTCTGCAGATGCCTGACCCCGGCCTTGACCATCTCCCTCTCTTTCAATGGGCAATAACTAAAAAGAGACATTCTTGGTATGTACATAAAGCTTACCTCTACTACATACATCTCAGGGTCCCCAGATTAAGGTCAACAGAGAGTAAATCCTGAAAACAATAAAAAGTGTAAAAAAATCAGATTTCCCCTGGTTCAGTATTATTCCAAGTGATAGGGAGAGAGAAGAGAATGTGACCACATTTCTTTGCATTCTTGCTTCCAGTGAGTCCTATACATTTATTTTTATATGATTTAGTATTTATTTCTAAACGGAGTACCATTCTTTGCTACTTGAAATATTTAGAAGCACTCACAGATCTTCTCTACTTTTGATATCCATTTTTTTCAGTTGTTTCTGAACTTTGTGAGGTTTTAAAATACACTTGTCATGAGATGACTTTTTTACTCATTCTATGAGTCTAAAAATATCAAATTTTTTTAGCAGCACACGTTAGTACTTGTGCAGTCAGCCCTCACTGTATGCCATCCACCAAGAGGTTTCTACCATCCTCAACATTCCCTGATTCCCATCCCCAGCACAGGCATCTGCATTTGCTGTCTACAGTCTAAACGAGACAAGGGTATTTATGGTAGGAAACCTTCACAATGTCAGTATTTAAGAAAGAGTCAAATATGCTCCTTTTCTGGTTGGGATTTCTCCTTTCATCTCTCCACCAGTGTCACTGAGAAAACTTCAGTTCCTCCCAAATACAGGGAGACATAATGGGTAAGATATATATTTGTGTATTTAACTGACAAATGGAATAACAACTTCTCCACATCTAGAGTTTTTCTGTAACTGCATAGTCTGTTATTGAGGAGACAGGATATATAACAAAATCTTCTTCTGAGTTAAAAATAAGAAGATAAGTAATCCTTTATCTCTGTTTTCTTTGCCTCAGCATTAACTGAGTTAAAGACGAATGAATACATGGGAAATGAATGCATGGGAAATACAGATATTAAAATTAATTACAATGCAAGGAAAATGTTTATAAATGCTTCAATGTAAGTGTAAATGCATTCTAATAGACTGTTTAATACGTGAGCAAATTTTCCTATAGTCATATGCATTGAGCGTCCCCATAATCATGCATATTTGCTATTTCATATTTAACAGAGTTGTGAATTAGTCCACTTGTTCCTGTCCTTAATTTTGGGGAACGTTTGTAAAACCCAGTGATGCTTAAATTAGAGATTAAAAAGATATATAATACACACCTATTTTGTCCCAGGACATAAGACCCAGGTGGCATTTTTATGTCTGTATGTATGTTCTTCTATTTTTATTCTCTCCATCATGGCAGATGCATAGAAAAACACGAAATGGAGATGAAGATAATGAACATGAGGCATGATTAGGGACTGTGAGGTAAAATTCCAAAAGAGGGAATATATATGATTGTAAATCTATTGTGACAACATAGATATGTACAGGCACTGCTATAGCTAATACTTATTGAGTACTTAATCACTTTTATTGGAACTAACTCACTTAATCCTCATAACAACCCTAGTAGGAAGGTACTACTAACACCTCCTTCTATAAATGAGGAAAATGAGGAACAGACTGTTTGAGTAAATTTTAACTTTGACCCAGCATTACATGACTCTTCTACGATTTGAATGCAGAGAGACTATACCAGAATACTCTTAATTACTCTGCTACTCAGTATGGCTTTGAATGTGTGTGTTTCTGTCTATGGAGGTACAGAAGCATGTGTATATGAAAAAATGTACACTTTGCACATGTGTTTTTATGAATGCACCTAATATGTTTGTCTATGCATAATGATTTGGAACCTCAAGAAGCATACTTTTGTTTTATATATACTGGCAGCAAATGTTAATGTGGAATACACAGTGATGTGTTATAAACCAATGTAGTACAAACGTGATTTCAGGTTATACTAATGAACAGATAGAGTCCAGAGCAGTGGAAATGAAACCTCATTCTTCTGCCCTTTTCGTGACAAACATTGTTTACAATTTTGTTTGATGACATTTCAAAAGAACAATCTAAACTGCGGACATCCACAAAAAGAAGGAGGAATATTAGTCAGGAATTGAAAATTATTAGAGAAAGTTAACTGTCACATTTGAGATATTTGTTGGAGAATGGATTTATCACAATTAACTTTATATTATAAAATATACATCAGTGGGCAGAATATATAGGCAGCCAGAGTAAAGCTTAGCATGCAAATTTTTTTTCCTTACATGAGAAAGTACTCATTGTTAATGATGGAGGATATAATGGTAAGCAAAAGTACATAAATAAACTTCTGCACTCTGAGTTATGTCTGAGGCTACACTCAGGAAGAAATTATCAATTTATTGTCCTTTGAGAGGTGTAAGTTCTCTCATAGCTGTTATAGAGTGTTGGGAACACACAGTTGAGGGGGCATGTCCCTGATTAGTATGGGGGTGAGGGAAGCAGGAGTCAAGAAGGAGTTTGCAGCGAGGAGAGGAAGCTCTGCTGGGACTTGAACATAGAGAGGCAGATCAGCAGGTGACAATCAAAGAGGCAAATGTCAAAGCCCCATGGGAAAATAAGCACAAAGAAAAGGAAATATATGCAAGCAATTTCTGTACTAAAAGATACAAGTAGTTTGAAATGACTATAACATGAGATCTATTTGCGTAAGGAGTGAGATCAAAGTTTCTATTAACAGTGACCCGATTCATAGATTTTCATGAATTATCTTAAGAAAATTGAGCTTTAACTTGAGGCAATGGCAATTTTCATTTACCCAAGAGCACTCTTATGAAGAAAGGATGGCAGATGAGAATTATTGAAGGTAAAGGAATCTATTGCGATGATGAAATTATCTCAGCAGTACAATATCGATATGATATGAATGGCTGTATACCATTCTTTTTTTTAAAGTATTTATTTTATTTCATTTTATTTTTTGAGGAAGATTAGCCCTGAGCTAACACCTGCCACCAATCCTCCTCTTTTTTGATTAGGAAGATTGGCCCTGAGCTAACATCTGTGCCTATCTTCCTCTACTTTATATGTGGGGCGCCTACCACAGCATGGCTTGACAAGCGGTGCATAGGTTCACACCCAGGATCCGAACCAGCAAACCCCAAGCTGCTGAAGTGGAACGTGCGAACTTAACCACTGTGCCACAGGACTGGCCCCTCACGTGGCTGCCCCTTCTTGTCATTCACATCTCAGCTCATGCTTCTCATTGTCAAGAACTCTCTTTGGATACTCAATCTAAACTGATCAGTCACCAGGACATATCTCAGTTTTAATTCTCTGCTTTGTAGCAATTATTTATGTATTGAATGGCTATTGAATGTCAGCTTTCCTTCACTAAATAAGTTCCATTTGGGAAGAATTTATTCTTTTGTTATTGAATCCCAGTATCTACCACAGTAACTGCAAAATACTCTGTGCTCAATGAATACTTTTTGAATGAATGAGTGAACAAAGCAAGTCAGTGGCAACAGAAATGGAAAGAAATGGATAAATATGTAAAGACCTTTATTTGGTAGTATTTGACAACTGAATAGAGGAAGGGATGAAGAGAGAATTGAACTGAAATTAAATTTTTGCTTTTTATGCTTGGCGACTAGGTATATTTTGGATGAGTCAACTAAGATAGTGATAGTACAGTACACTAGGAATTGTTTTGAAAAGGTATGAAGATAATTGTATTTTCCAAACTTTTTGAATTTTAGTATTGAAAGTAAGAAATTTACTTCTCTGACTTACTAGAGCTTCTTGCAAGTAATATAAAAATTTATCTTCATAATTGAAAGAATCTTTCTGATAACTTTTCTTTGCCTTTTCAGGTCATGAACCTCAATTGCTCCTTGTGGCAGGACAACAGCATTTCTGTCAAACTCTTTGCATTTACCAAATTCTCTGAGGTCACCGAACAATGTTTCCTTTTATTTACCCTCATCCTACTCATGTTCTTAACATCACTGACAGGCAATGCTCTCATAGCCCTTGCCATCTGGACCAACCCAGTCCTCCACACACCCATGTACTTCTTCCTGGCCAACTTGTCTCTCTTGGAGATTGGTTACACTTGCTCTGTCATACCCAAAATGCTGCAGAGCCTCGTGAGTGAGACCCGAGGAATCTCTCGAGAGGGTTGTGCTACACAGATGTTTTTCTTCACTTTATTTGGTATCAGTGAGTGCTGTCTTTTGGCCACCATGGCTTATGACCGCTATGTGGCCATATGCTCCCCACTGCACTATGCAACACGAATGAGTCGTGGAGAGTGTGCCCAGTTGGCAATGATTTCTTGGGTAGTGGGGTGCGTGGTGGGTTTGGGTCAGACCAACTATATTTTCTCCCTGGACTTCTGTGGCCCTTGTGAAATAGACCACTTCTTCTGTGACCTGCCCCCTATCCTGGCACTCGCCTGTGGGGATACATCCCATAATGAGGCTGCGGTCTTTGTTGCAGCCATCCTTTGCATTTCCAGCCCATTTTTATTGATTGTTGCTTCCTATGGCAGAATTCTGGCAGCCATGCTGATCATGCCCTCACCTCAAGGCCGCCAGAAAGCCCTTTCCACCTGTTCTTCCCACCTCCTTGTAGTAACACTCTTCTATGGCTCAGGATCTGTCACCTATTTGAGACCCAAAGCTAACCATTCACCAGGAATAGATAAACTCCTAGCCCTCTTCTATACAGTGGTCACGTCCATGCTCAACCCCATCATCTATAGTTTGCGGAACAAAGAAGTCAAGGCAGCTCTCCAGAGAACCCTGTGTTAGGAAAACGTTTTGACTCGTGGGTAGATCCTAGCAGACTGTGAAAATCTGCTCTTTGGAAAAGATGCAGCCACAACCAAAGAGTAAAGAAAATAAGAAAATCTTCACACTTCAGTCTGTTTTCTAAGGACCTTGTTTAATGAGAGTGATTGTAATTTTGGAGACATCTCTGTACTTAGAGCTAAAATTCCGACTGTCAAATTCTGGAAGGAAGTTGGCTACCAAAGATTTGTATATATGAGTCCAACTCCAGACAGATTTTCCAAAATATTTAGTTTAGCCTTAGAGTATAAATTGCCAGGTTATATCTCATAAGCCTCGCAAATTTTGACTCTATGTTCTTAAAAATATTCTAACCCTTAGGGGCCCATCTAACTTCTGCCCTGGTCACCAGGGGTGTGTTCCCACATATGTCTGTCCCACAGGACTCTTAATTCTCTACTAACTCTATGAAGTGCATTATTTCTTCTCATAAAAAATGTTTGAAAATTCTTCAACCATAATTACTAGTACATGATATAGGGTTGAATTTTTTTCTATGTGAACTATAAAAGTATATTAAAACGTGAAAAAAATCCCTCATTTTCAGAGGTATTGTTGCAGAATATTAAAAGAAAGATATGGGAAATTTTTATCAGGAGTCGCCACAGTGAAAATTTTTTTAGAAGAAACAGAAATGATATTTAAAGTCAAGGATGGGAGAAGAAATCTTAACTAGAAATAATTAATATAAATAATTTTAAAGACTTTTATGTAATTTACAAAAATGGCATATGTGCAAATGAATCTAATTCGATATATTTTGATATCATCCAAACACTTGCTCTTAAGAGAAATGAACATGGTTACAACACAATCCTGTAGCACCTATAGAGACATCGCCTTGGGTTTGAACATCTGGTTCTCAGGGAGGGTCTGTGTTAGCTCCTGACCTATGAAGGATTAATAACTACTCATATGGTAGTTGTAAATGACGAGGAGTGGAGAAATGTGACTGCTACTATGACTTAAAATTATCCTTCAAATAAAGAAATTTAAATTTCTCTTGTTGGTCATAGGATGCACAGACTTTCAGTTGTAAGATGAATTAAGATCTGGGATCTAATGTACAGCATGTAACTATAGTTAACTATACTGTATTGTATACTTGAAATTTGCTAGGAGAATAGATCTTTACTGTTCTGATTACACACACACACAAATGATAAATATGTGAGGTGATGAATGTACTAATTAACTCGATTGTGGTAATCATTTCACAATGGATATATATATCAAGTCATCACATTATACACCTTAAATATATATGATTTTATTTGTCAATTCTACCTCAACAAAACTGAAAGAGAGAAAAGAATGTACTAATTCTACTCTCAGAAGATAGTAGTGATGTTCACTAATGACCAAGACGTGTATTTTGCCAGATATCCCTATTTTCCCAAGAACCGTCCAATTAATTTGTTTAAAAATAATGCATTGTGATTTTGGGGCTGGCCCAGTGGCACAGCAGTTAAGTGTGCACTTTCTGCTTTGGTGGCCTGGGGTTCACTGGTTCAGATCCCGGGTGTGGAAATGGCACCACTTAGCAAGCCACGCTGTGGTAGGCGTCCCACATGTAAAGTAGAGGAAGATGGGCTTGGATGGTAGTTCAGGGCCAGTCTTCCTCAGCAAAAAGAGGAAGATTGGTAGCAGATGTTAACTCAGGGCTAATCTTCCTCAAAAAAAAAAACTGTTTTTTATTTCCATGAGTGTATAGTAATTAACAATGGAAACAAACTGAACATACAAAAATAACTTACTGCTTAACAATTATACTACATGAATATGTGCAGGCCTTAAAAATGATAATTTATAAGGATATTTATTAATCTAGAAAAATGATTTATTAAGTATTAAAGCAATTTAAAAACAATTGTCTAGTATGATCATTTTTGTTTAGTTTCATAAGTTTGAAAGGATGAAAATGAAATATTAATAGTAGTCCCTCTAGGCATTCATGGTACCGGTAATTTTTTCTTTTCCCTGTTTCTCAGGTTCGTATAGTTCATGTGTAATACAAATATTTGAATAATTAATGATACACCTTTTCTTAAGATAAATATAACACATGCTTTCACAGCAAATTTATAAAACACATGAAAGTATGTAAAAATTAAAATTTAATTCCCTTATATTCCTTCAATTCAACAATAATCAATGTACATGTTAATTTTATTTTAGCCTTTTTCTTTGTGCTAACCACTAACTCACAGAAGCCAGCTCTCATGATAGATTGTTATCCAAACATATAGTGGTTTTTTGTTTGTTTCGTTTTATAAGATTGGCACCTGAGCTAACATCTCTTGCCAGTCTTTTTGTTTTTTCTTCTCCCCAAGCCCCCCAGTACATAGTTGTATATTCTTTCCAGCTGTAGGTCCTTTCGGTTCTGCTACATGGGATGCCACCTCAGCATGGCTTGATGAGCCATACTAGGTCCGTGCCCAGGATCTGAACCAGTGAAGTGCTGGGCCACACAATTGGAACACGGGAACTTAATCACTCAGCCATGGGACCAGCCCCCATATACCATTTTGAAAGCAGATGAATATATAAAAATCACCAAAAATGTATTTTTTAGAACATCTTAATATTTAATCTTTTAAATATGTACATAATCATTAATTAACATACCTTCAATATTTTCTCTATTAAATATTCCTGACTATTGGTAATAGTTAGCTATCCCTTACTAATTTTGATCTTGAGACTCTGTGCTCTTTGATTCCAAAGAGCATTTGGACTGCATCTTCCTCAGCACCAGCTGTAACTACACAACCACTAACAATAATGATAACTCCCATTTACTGACTTGTGAATATGTAAAAAGGATAGTTCTCACTCATTAAATGTATTATCTAATTAGACCATCAAAACCACCCCTGTACTTTTATTGTCCTCATTCTACACATGTGGAAACCAAGGAGGAGAAGCTGGAGCGGCTTGTTCCCACAAGTGAAGCATGGACCAGTATTCAGTCCAGGCGGTCTGGCTTCAGAACCTGGGATGTGAGGCTCTTCTCCATGATTTCTAAGAAGGCTTATTCCGTTAATTCTGATTACCTCCATTCTTTGTCCTTGAGATAAATAAAAATGAAAAGGAACAAACGGCTCCAGACAATGTCTCTTCTAGGAAGTTCTAACCCTGGTGTTTAGGCTTCTTTCTAACTTATGAGTTCTTTTCGGCTGATTTTATTTTTCTTTTTGAAATCCTTTCCTTTGGTTTGATCAACATATGTGATATAAACAGCAACTTTTGATTTATATTTAACAGTAATGCTAAAGCAAACCTACACAATACCAAAAGTGATTACTATTTATTTTTTTACTGAAATATATTTGACATACAACATTGTGTAAATTTAAGGTGTACAGTATGCTGATTTGATGCATTTATATATTGCAATATGGTTGCCACAGTAGTAATAATTAACTCCTCTATCATTTCACATAATTATCATTTCTTTTTTGTGCTTGTAAACTTGTATAAATCCTTTTTTCTGTTTACTTAAAGAATCCAGTCACAGGTGTGTTTTATCTTAAAGCAAAATTCTCAAAGATATTTTAGAATATACTGTTTATTTGAATCAATAATGGATGAACTAGCAGAGGATAAAGGACAGGTTATAGGTTATCCAGGACTAAAAAGTAAGGAGATATAGGCAAAGAGTTTGCAAAAGGAATTTATTAAGTTTATAGCTCTTATAGTTATTTTCTGTACCAAGTTATAAAATCGTAACATAATATTAGCTTCTTTAGGCTAATTTCTCTCCTTACAGACCTGAAGACCAGGGGTTGTTTTGCAAACTCTAAGCAGTAGGCCATATCTGACCTGCTTCCTGTTTGTATAAATAAAGTTTTATTGGAACACAACCCCAGCACACTCATTTACATATTGTCTAAGGGCTGTTTTCCCGCTATAACTGCAGAGTTGAGTAGTTGCTTCAGAGATCATATACACCACAAGGCCAAAAATATCAAATATCTGACACTTTACAGAAAATATTTGCTAACCTCTGTTATAGATTAAACAACACTTAAAAATACCTTAACAAAATGTGAGGTGTGGAACTTTTTTGGATTCTGACTTGAATAAACTAAAGATGTGATACACGTTTTTTTGACAGTATATAAACAATCTGTACCCCCCCATTTCTTTGTTTGCTCCATTGCTTTGGGGAAGGACTCTCCCATGTTATATGGTCCTCAGAGCTGACTCAATAAACTCACTCCAATTTTGATTTATAGATTGTTCATGAATTATTTGCTTCTACACATGGAGGCTCTCATTTTTCTTCTGTTGTTGCAGTATTCTCAGGAAGCTACTGGGGGCTACACTCCACCAAAAGGAAGGAGAAAACTAAGAAAGTCAAAAGCACCCCAGGGATTCAGTACCAGAAAGAAACGGAGAAAATGCCTGGTAAGGGAGTTTAGAACATGCCACCCAAAATATGCCACACTGGAATACTGACTATTTTGCATTAAAGGCACTTGAAAAACAGAAAACAGAAAATATAAGAAAAATACTCTGACCTTCCTTCACTTTCTTAAAAGCAGGAGATGCAATTCTCATATGAAAGACGTCCTCCCTATACCAGAAGGAAAGCAGCTTTCTTATCATCAAGGTCAAGGACAAGAGGAGGTGAGACTGAGAGAATTCCATACAGACTTTGTTAAAATTATTCTTATCTTTCTTTAGCCTCCTCATACAGCCTCATACAGTTTAGTCACTTTTCCACAATTGCCTCTCTTTTTTCAACCTAATATAAAAGCAAATTGCTTTTCTCATTTCCCTGGGTCTTCATTCCTTAAGAGGGCTCCCTTGTCATGTAAAACTTGTATTAAATAAATTTGTCTGCTTTTCTCCTGTTGATCTGGTTTATGTCAATTTAATTCTGAGGCTGAGCTGAAAAGAACCCTAAGGGGGTAAAGGTAAAAGTTTGCCTCCTCTGTGCTAGGCTGTTGTGAAGGCAAATTCCAGGAAGATGTGCATGGAGAGAATCCAGTTTGGAACATCAAAGCTCTAGCAAAACTCATCAAGAAAAATGAGCTGATAGGCTACCTGAGGTGTTCAATCATTCTGAGATGAGCTTTACAGTTTTGTGGATTATGTAAATGAAAACTACAGAGAAAAAGTACACACACACATAAAACATTTATTAACTCAATGAACAGCACAAAGCTATGTGAGAAAAGAAATTTAATCACAGTGCACCCATAGCTGTGAAAACTATCTTTATTATCTCTATAATATAATACAAAATTATTTAAAAACTAAAGTGTAGGGGCCGGCCTGGTAGTGCAGCAGTTAAGTTTGCATGTTCTGCTGCTTGGCGGCCCGGGGTTCACCAGTTTGGGGCTTGCCCATCCGGATCCGGGGTGCGGAAATGGCACCGCTTGGCACGCCATGCTGTGGTAGGTGTCCCACATATAAAGTAGAGGAAGATGGGCATGGATGTTAGCTCAGGGTCAGACTTCCTCAGCAAAAAGAGGAGGATTGGTGGCAGTTAGCTCAGGGCCAATCTTCCTCAAAAAAAAGAAAGAAATTAAAGTATAATTATGCTGTAGAGTTTGAGGAACAGGGTGTGTGTGTGTGTGTGTTTGTGTGTTTGTGTGTAAGGAAGAATAAAATATTATGCAAAAGAAAAGCTGGATTCTTATGTCCCATATCAGGAAGCTAATTGATAAAGACGAAATGAAAAATATAATGAAGACATAGCAGCCTACATCCAATCCCTCAGGAAATCTTGTTATCTCTACCCTCAAAATATATCCAGAATTTTACCACTTCTCTTGCTAAGACCCAGCTCTGAGTCCCCATCCTCTCTCACCTAGATCACTGTTTTAGTGTCTTTTGGATCTAGTCGCTTCCGTTCTTCCAGGGAATTCTAAATACAACAGAGGATTTCTTCTAAATTCAAGGCAGATCATGTCACTTCTCATTCCTCTGCTTAAAGCCCTGAATGTCCATTTCATGCCCAGGAAAAGCCTAAATCCTTACAATGGCCTGCAAAGACCCACATGACTCTCTCCTCTCCTGACCCCATCTCCTACAACTCCCCTCTTGACTCACTCTGCAGAGTCGTCCTGGACTCTGTGTTGTTATTAAATCACACCAGCTATCCTTCTGCTGTACAGCTTCCGCTGCTCTCCGGCTGGCATGCTTTATCCTGGATACCTGCTTGGCTAACTTCTTCCTCTCCTTCAGATTTTCAGATCTCACCTTGGCAAGGAGAGCTCTCCTGACCACTGGGTTTAATTCTGCCATCTGCCCATCTCACCCACCTGAGACTCCTTACCCTACTCTATGGTTTCCTTCATCCATAGCACTTATCATCTTCTAACATACTACACATACTTAAGAATTTATTAGGCTTATTATTTATTATCTACCCGTTTCCCTAGAATTTTAACTTCCGAGAGACAGGGATCTTTGTTTGGTTCACTGGTGCATCCCAAGTGCATGGCACAGTACCTGGCACTTGTAAGCACTGAAAGAGCAATTTTGCAAATGTTGAATTAAATTAGAGATATTCAAGAAAATTCCAGATAAATATCAGAAAGAGCTTAAAGTGCTTACCTTGTGAGAATAGGCAATGGAAGCAGAGCAGGACCAGGATACTTGCCACTACTAGTGTTTTTTAATTCATGTAGAACCATTTGATTTTAAATTATTTATATATATTACTTTGAGAAATCAACTTGAACTTAAAAAATTAAGTTTAAAAATAAAGTCATCCATATTAAGGAAAATCTGATTAAGGTAAATATGGGTTTACTTAATTTCAGACTTTAAGCACTTTTTTCATAGTTGTAATCACATCCTATGTACTGTACACTCCTCAGGAAACCTCCCACAAAGAACACCACAGAGGTGGGAGTGTTGTTTTGTCCTCATTATTGTTAAAATTGTTAAAAAGTAATAACTATAAGACAAGAAATTTACGTAATAAGGATATTCATGAGGAAAACAAATCTCTCCTCCACTCCTAACTCCATTTCTCCATTCTCTCCTCTTCACAAGATATTCTGTACACACACTCCCGTACGTGGGGTATTTGAAAATGTGTTTTTATACATATATTTATTTATGCATATATGTTGACAGGTGAATAGACAGATAACATCTTCTGTTATTTTATAAACAACTTCCTGTAACTTTTTCCTCTCTTTAAATATGTCTATCTTGGAGACCATTCCAATTTTGTAGCTACAGACTTGCCTCATTATTTTTAATGACTGCATAATATTACATTGTGAAGACGTTTTTAACAACTTCTGTACTGGTGGTCATTTATGATCTTTGTAGTCTCTTACTAATGCAAACAATACTGCAGTGAAGGTCTTTGTACATCCATCTCTGCATGCATATGTGAGAATATCTGCCAGTTGAATGTCTAGAAATGGAATTGGTGTGCCAAAGACGTGTTCATTTTTACACGCGATATATAATTCAAAAATGGTCTATAAAAAAGTTAAAGCAAAGTGGCTTTTCTACATGATATAAAATAAAACATTTTGCTCTTGACCAATTAGATAAGTAAAAACTGTATCCCATTGTGATTTAATTTGCATTTCTTGTATGTTTAAAGATAAGCTATCTTTTTATCATATATGTGAACATGATGTAAAAGCCTCTGCCCTGGTCCTTTGCTGTTTCTGTTGGATTGTTGGACTTTTCCATACTGACTTATAATGAAGCATATGATAAAGAGGTTAGCCTTTTGTCTTTTGTATGCTGCACAAATATTTTCTTTGAAGTTTGTCACCTATTTTTTGTTTCCTGTTGTTTACGATATTTGTCTCTAGAAATTTTACGTTTATATATCAAATACACCAGTCTTTTTAAGACCTCTAAGTTTCCAGTGATCTTTTGCATGATTGTAGATCTTTTGTGTGATATTCTCTTGTTTCTACATTTAAATTTTTCATTGTTTTGGCATTAATTTGAAGGTAGGACTTTAATTTATGTATTTTTTCCCACAGGTTTTAAGTCAGTTGGCACAACCACATTCTATTGAAAAATTCTCCTGATAATATGAAGTTCCACCTTTATGACAAAGCAAATCTCCATGCACATTTGGGTTTATTACTGAAGCCCAATATAAAGTCCCTTCAAAAACTTTATCTCAGGGGCTGGCTCAGTGGCTTGGTGGTTGAGTCCACATGCTCCACTTCTGCAGCCAGGGGTTCACAGGTTCGGATCCCAGGTGCAGACCTAACACTGCTCATTAAGCCATGCTGTGGTGGCATCTCACATAAAATAGAGGAAGATTGGCAGAGATGTTAGCTCAGCGACAATCTTCCTCAAGCAAAATCTTCCTCAAGCAAAAACAGGAAGGTTGGTAACCCATGTTAGCTCAGGGCCAATCTTCCTCAGAAAAAAAACAAAACTGAAAACAAAAACAAACTTAATTTCATATGATAATTTGAGATCAAGTTAATTTCAGGAATTTTAATAATGAAACTTTCTATGATGAAGTACAAAGTCTGACATTTGGGATTATTTGTTCAAGATCACAGATTTGGAATTTATAAACAATATTTGCAGTTTCACATCCATTATTTTTTTCTACTACTCCATAGGTATTAGGGTAAAAAAAAAAAAGAAAACAGAAAGGCTAATAAAATGGAGATATTGTTACCAAGCGAGGGCTCACTACTCAATGCACATAAAGAGCCATTATTACACTTTTGATTGGAGGGCTTCAAGTATTTATGGTAAGGTTTTAAGCATTTATGGTAAAATTTTAAACATTTACAGTAAGATGCGGAAGGGGTTTTAATACTGGGTCTTCCTGGACCATGGGCCCCTCACCTCTGGTGAAACTCCAACTTTCAAGGTTCAGTCGTGTCCCAGTTTCTTTTGCTCCATGGGGAGGAGAATCTTCCATTCTGCAGTCATTTCAGGTCAAGATTTCCTCTCGTTCACATGCTCTGGCTACGTGACTTTGAGAATTTTCTGAGAAACAATTCTTAGTCACTCTGTTGATAAGAGATGGGGTCAGTTTGAACTGGTGTTGGAGGCCCATTGTTACAATACTAGACAAAAACACATGTTGAATTTTAATTTTGTCATTTAAACGGAGGAGTCTGGATTAGTAATGCTCAATAACTTGGGGGAAGAAAGATTAGATCAAATTTGGAAGCATTAGTTTTTGTTCCTGGTCTACCTGTCTGTGGTCTTGAGCAAGTTATTTGATTTTTTTTTCTGAGTTTTGGAATTGTTATCAGCTAAATATGAATAATTAAAATTATTCCCCTAATTTATACAGTTGCTATGACTATCAAATGAATTAATATGTATCTTCTGCTTATGAAATATCTTATATGATAAACATGAGTATAGTGTGAGAATGAGGAGCTTTATGGAAGGAAAATATGAAAAACATCATATTTTAGAAAGATTACTTTTGCAACTTTTGAAGTTATATTATTGTTCTCACAATAGCTAGCAAATGCAATGGGTAATTTTACCTATTTCATAATCTATATTATAAAAGTCATCTCAACAACCACCAAAATCAAGTTTTACTGAAACTGATGTGGTTTCCTCTGAGCTGACTTGCATGCCCAAAGTTTACATTTTGTTGGAAACATTTTCCTGCCTTGCTTCTGTGGTTGTCTTATCTTCTAGTCCCTCTGGTTCTTCTCTCTGGGACATGTTTGCAGCAGCAGATGTTAATTATATTGAATCTCAGAGGCTTAAATAGAAGGAAGGGACCAAAACATTAACAGCAAGAAAGAAGGGACCAAGACAGACCATACTCATGGGAAAGCTCCCTATGGACCTGTCGATTCTATGGATGGCCGTAAATTGAAGTCAGCTTCTTGGAGTTGACACTTAAGTGTGTGAGAGGGAGCTTGGTTGATACTCTACGGAACTGAGAAGAAATCCAAACAGCAAACAGTGTCTGGGTATTATGTTTGGGTCACAGGTCAGTCTTCCATAACTTCCCATCTCTTTGTCACGTACTAAACAAACTGATGCATTACAACCTGGCATCATGTAAATACAGAAAGGGTTTGGGAAGGGAAGGATAATCAAAATGAAAGGTCACCTTACTTTGTCATTAGTTACTTCATAAGTGGTGTAAAGGGAACATTCGGGGTAGAACTATAAAGTAAAAATTTTTTAAAAGTGTAAAAAGTTTGATTCGACAGCCACATATGTTTTTGTCTGAGAGAAGAACAATGGAATTATGAAAAGTATACTGATCTAGGATTCAAAATCTTATTCAAATCTTTGCTTCTGAACTTAACTAGATTTGCATTCTTGGGTAAGTCCTCTAAGCTCTTCTTGCCTGAGTTTCCTCTCTTCTATCATTTAAAAAATACCATTCTTGCTCTAGAAGATTATTATGAGAACAAAACAAACAGACATGTGAGGAGGATTGCATATATGTTCAAAAGCAATTATATGTATATACACATGCATATATAAAATTATATATATATATTATTGTGGAAATTTTTATATAAAGATTCTGGAATTTGAAAATCCTTGTTACACATTATTTTACTGTGAATAAGGCTATGGGAAAATACAAATGTTACTATTAGTGTTCTTTACCTTTGGAAACTTCTATTTTCCTCTAAATATTAAGTGTGCCATTTCCCACTTTTTAGATTGAAACTGCTGTTTGCATTACAAACAGTTTGTAGTAATAATATATTGATTTTGTGTAGGAACCAACTGAGCTCTGAAAGGCCTACCATTATTTAAAATAAGGGTATCCAATAGACAGAAAGCAAGGCATTAAAACTGCAGCAAAGATCCTTAGACAGTAGCATTAAGATTATCTAAAGTGAATCAGAGGTGAAATGAACACCTAAACATTGTTTCTGTTTTGTCTTATTAACCTATTATATCAGAATCGTGCTTACAAACTTGTTAAAGGGCATATTAGGATGTAAACATCTAAAATAATGGGCTCCATGCTTTCTTAAGCCATGTAGTCAGATACTTCTTCCCTGCTCCCCTTCATTCCTTTGCACCTCCCACTTGCCTGAGAGGCACAGATCCTTGTGTCTTCCCAACTCCAGTTTCTCACCCTCTGGGGGACTCAGCAGTATTTTCTTAAACTTCGTGTTTAGATAAATCAAGCTCTACTAATCCCATGATGTTCCTGTACAGCCAGAAAGACGAGAACTTGCCACAGTCCTTTCCAGGCAAATAAACTGAATTACTGGATTTCGTCTTACCCCTTTAATCTTTATTTTCCACTTTGTTTCTTTTGCTCTCTACATTCACATATTCAACAGATATTTATTTAAGCATCTACAATGTACTAGAAAGAACATTACTATCTTGATATATTTATCTTTTTTCTTTCTCATTCTGTTTTGCTTTCCTTATTTTTTTCCTTGTGTCTCTACTTTCTGAGTTTATCTATTGCTGTCATTTCATTATTACTTATTTTATCTCTATATTCTTATAAATCTTCAACATCAGGTGTGCTAGCATATATTCTGAAAAACAATGATACATGCTACATATTCTTCTTTAATAACTCTATTGTTCTCCTGGAGTATATGTGTGATTTGATTTTATTCGTAACAGTCCAAGCTTATCTCAGAAACTTAATAACATGCTGTGTCCATTTGGAGATACTGGGTAGACAAAAACAAATTAAAATTATGAAAATGATATGACAATAACCTTTGAAAGGTAGGAAGAGAAAGTCAGTTTTCTTTATATTTTGAAAAACATTATCTGAGTTCAGGTAAGTGATGAGATTTTGAATTTTTAGTAAGAAAATAATGCAGATAGAGTGAATTCTGCAATTGTCCCTTTTAGGATTCTAATTGGATAAGGAATTACTTGGATGCTCTTTAAGGGACATCCTTCTGTAAGTAATCCTGCAGCACAGGAGTGGTCTTCCTTTGATGGCAATAGGTTAGGCAAAATTTGGTTCAGAAACATGCATAAAGATAAAATTGTTTCTTGACATTGAATCAAAATACTATTTTTTATTTTTATGATAATCCTCTAATCAACCAGCAATATCATTTCTTTGTGGATATAATATAATACAAAATATAATCATATTTCCAAGGCTCTATTCCTAAAGTCTCACTATCACAGGATAATAAATTGGAGAAAAAGATAAATTGAATAGGATCAGTTTTAAATGAAGAGTGTCATTGTAGAGGTAAGAAATGGTAGGGCTTACAAAAGGAGAAGTCTCAAGAAAATAACCAACTTAATTTTCCATAGAAGGCTACAGGCACCTGGAGATTTCCAGAATCATCCCTATATAATTTTACCATGTAACTTGTCTTACCCATATTTCAGTTACTGTTTATATTTCTCTTTATATTATATATTATAATGTATATTTTCTTTCTTTAATTCACAAAATAAATTCTTATCCAATTATCATGAAAGCGGTATGGAGTTAATATGCAAATATTTTGATTCTTATTCTCTAGGTGAACAAGTCTAACCACAAGAATATGAAGTGACTTATTCAAAGTCCATTGATTTTTAGTAAGTAAAATAAATGTATTTATTGGTCGATTAGTTACATCATCTTGAGAATTAGCAATAAAATTTTTAAAATGTTTGTGTGAAGAGTAACGTAGGGCATATTTAAATTCTCCTTTGCCATATTGGGCTCGGAATGGAAAAGTAAGTAATGTATCTGGGTTCCATTTTGATGAAAATAATTGAAGTCATAAGTGAAAAAAAGTGCTAAAACTAAGATGCCAACGTAATCTAACATATCAGAACACCAAAGGGAAGAGTTTTATAGTTGCTGGTTTCAATTGAATTCAAATTAATTAAAGTGTAGTAAATATCTATCACGTTTAACACATAATCTTGCTTCTATAAGTAACATGCTTATCCTTAAAGAACGTTTAATCAATCTAGTCAGGAAAATAGGCCCGTACAGAAACACAAATAAATGCATACATACATACGTACATACATACATACATATATGTAATATGTATAAATACATGTATATATACATAAAAATCTGAAGTGTATCGTAAGAGAATTACAAATAAAATGCTCTACAGGATTAGTAAAGAAGGTGAATGGGAAATATTTAAGAACATTTTGTACTTGAAATGATCCATGCAGGATACACAGCAACAAATGGAGTTTCACATTAGCATAAACACAAGGAAAAAAGTAGGAAGTTTAGCTGGGTTAATGGATGGATGTTTGACCCAATGCATAGTTTGACTCATTATTACAGGAGGCTTTGAGTCTTAGATTGCATTTTAATATACTGTATTAGAATATGGAGATGCACTGAAGAGTTTTGAACTGCGATGCGCATGATCACAATAGAACCAAGGAAAGACTGTTCTCCTAATATGCTAGGATGCTGTGAAGATGACAGAGCAATTGTAAGTGGGAAGACTAGTTTGAAATCTAGAGACCATGGAACACTGAACTATTTTCTATGTGTCTACTTTAATGTTTTTTGATAGATATCGATTTAATGGATAGATATGACATAGAATGTTAAAGAAGAATTGGTCCAGCTTGACAACTTGGATGACACATTAGGCAATTGCAATCCAAAGAGAATAATTAGGTTGCGGATACCAAAAAACATGTATCTATAAATAAAACAAAGAAATTAGAAGTATGAGATGGATGAATAATGAACTCAGTTTTGGATTTAGTGATTCTGAAGTTTGGACTGTGAAACAAGCGTGTCTCCCTATTATTCTGCACTGCTGTTCATTCCCCACACTGTCTAATTTATAATCGGTCACATCATTATAAAAAATAAACCTGGCCAATTAAGTCTACTAATCCTGCAAAGTTTAGGAGCACAAGAAGAATAGAATGTAAGGCCAACTAAGAGGATCAGGAAAATAAGTAATCAAAGGGTCCTTGACTAGCAGTCACATCATGTTTACTATCCCTCAGTAGATATTTGTTAACTATATTTGTTACAAATACCATTATACACTATGTATAGATGCACAAATAGAAGACAAATTCAGTACTTTTAGGAATTTCATAAGTAAGGAAAAATAATTATTAATAGTTATTGAATAACTAGCATATGAAAAGATCTGAATTATGCCTGCAAATTACATAATACCACTGAGTCTTATGAGCTGGGTATGATTATTCTCATTTTAAAGATGAGAAAAATGAAACACAAAAAAATTGAAGCACATCTCCAAAGCAGACAGGAGTAAATGGAATGACTGTGATTTGAAGGAACACGAAAAATGCCTTTTACAAAATAACTAGATAAAAATATAAGGCAAATTTGCCATCATGTGAGAGTTAAACTGAAAGAAATTTAGGATTTTAGAGAATGGAAAAATTATTCATTGGAATTATTCCTCAGAAATTATATCATAAAGGAACTGTGTGATTTGGAAGAGAGAAGAGTAGGATAGAGGCTCCTCAGATGGCAGAAATAGTATAAATAATAAATAATAAAAGAATAAAGAAGAGAGCAAGGGAAATATTTAAATTTACATGTGTTGATGTTATGCTGAGAGATTACAAATTTATATACAGGCCCAATTTCAGGGAACCAAGTATTTGAAACTCTTTCTGGTGATTTTGCTCAGAGGTTAAAATTCCATCAAATTTATCCAGATATTTTTACAAGAGCATTTTCACAGCAAGTGGTGTTCTAAGGCCTTACTGCTTCAAGCATATGTTATCTTGTTTGAATTTTTTATTTCTTTCCCTTATTTCTAAATTTTCTGAACAGGATCAGCATTAATGCTTGGAAGAAGTAAAGGGAATTCTGACATTCTGACCTTTCATCGTGCAAATTTTATGAAGTGCTCTAGTTCACATTATGTTCCTGACCAGGGTTAGTTTGAGGAAGGTGAAGATGCCAAGATGCCTTGGCTGCCCCTCAGCTGCTGATCTATCTGCCTTCTTCTTCTTGTCCTTTGTTCAACCTGTGTTTGGGAAACTCTTCCTTCTCCCAATCTGTTTCAATCTATACTCTGTAGTTTCAATAAAGTATTCATGACATGTAAGGTTGATGGTAGTTTTATTGGAAATTCTTAGAAAAGAAGACATCAAAATCCAAAGGGAATGACAGCTAACCAGAAAAAACTCATTAAGTAAGCAAAATTTCTGAACTACTTTGCTGGTGTTCTCTTTGGTCTTTTCTCAATAATCTTTCAATATTACATTGACAATGTTGGCTCAACATCTTACCATAATCAAGATATAGATGCAGATTACAGCAAAATTGAGGATTTTATCTCAGCATCCCTGATGGCTAATTCTCAGTGGCTTCCTTCTACCATTGATACCCATAGCCAACAGTGGATATTTGGAAATCTCAGCTGGAATTTCACCTACCTCTGCCAATATGTGGATCAACAATCAGAGCTCACTAGATGATTTTATCTTATTGGGATTTTCTGACCAACCCTGGCTGGAGATGCCGCTCTTTGTAATCTTTCTGGTGGCTTACATCTTTGCCCTATTTGGAAATATCTCCATTATCCTAGTTTCCCACCTGGATCCCCAGCTTGACAGTCCCATGTATTTTTTTCTCTCTAATCTCTCTCTTCTGGACCTCTGCTATACTACTAGTACTGTCCCACAGATGCTAGTCAACCTTCGGGGACCAGAAAAGACCATTACCTATGGTGGCTGTGTTGTCCAGCTCTATATCTTCTTGGCCTTGGGTTCTACTGAATGTATACTTCTAGCCGTCATGGCCTTCGACCGTTATGTTGCTATTTGCAAGCCTCTTCACTACCCAATCATCATGAACCAGAGGCGCTGTATCCACATGGCCACTGGGACCTGGATTAGCTGTTTTGTTAACTCCCTTGTCCAGTCTGTTCTCACAGTGTTGACCCCAAGATGTGGACGGAGGGTGATAGACCATTTCTTCTGTGAAGTGCCTGCTCTTTTGAAACTAGCTTGTACTGATACTCGTATAAATGAAGCTGAGCTCAATGTGCTAGCGGCTTTGCTGCTTCTGGTACCCCTCACCCTCATCCTGGGCAGTTATGTGTTCATTTCTCGGGCAGTAATGAGAATCCGGTCTGCTGAAAGTCGCTGGAAGGCCTTTAATACCTGTGCTTCACACTTGCTGGTGGTCTTTCTCTTCTACTTTACAGCTATCAGTATGTATGTCCAACCTCCCTCTAGCTATTCTCGTGACAGGGGGAAGATCATGGCTCTCTTCTATGGAATTGTCACACCTACACTCAATCCATTTATCTATACACTGAGGAACAAGGATGTGAAAGCTGCCCTGAGAAGGGCACTGACTAAGGATTTTTGGGTCAAGACAAGATGATCTCTGAAAAGAAGACCTAACAAGAGAGTATGGATGTGTTTGTCTGTCAAAGAAGTTGTCAGACAGACATGGAAGTGATGAAAAAACAGTGTATCAAGTGTCATAAAGTTCACAAGTGGATCAGGACCAAGAAGGAACCAATCAGCTCTTGGTGATCTTTACATAGCGCTTTTCCACTTATGAGAATATTCATTTTAAAATACTGAATCCTACCAAATCATGTCACTTTTCTCCCTAACCCCAACTACTATTTAACTTAGTTTCAGGGGGAAAACTGGTATAGTATTTAGAGAAAAGATATTTAGAGAGTTTAGAAAATATATTTGGCATAAATTATTTTTAAATGAATCTCAAGTAAATTGAAAATGATCCCATCTTTAAAAAAAAAAATGCCACTACTATCCTGAGTTAACTTTAATCAACATGTATTGACAGCATTTAGTCATCTTCCAACATCCAATGTCCAATTATATCATCTACCAAAGGCTTTTTAAGGTCCCAGAAGTAAATGAAATCAAGAGACATTTAGGTCAAGAGCACATAAGATAGAAATATGCAAAATTACACGTATGAAAAATTTTAGAGAGTGATTTTAAATATAAATTATTTTTGCCATAAACCTTAGTCTTACACTGTGATGATAAACAGTGAGTTCACGATCAATACAATAGAAGTTACTCTAGAAGGACAGAGGAAACAGTGGGATGTTTTGAAGAGTAAACAGTGGTGGAAAAACAACAGGCAAAAACTCTTCCAACTCAAGAAAACTTACTGGAGGTTTCCAAGTTTGACAAGATAGCTTCCTACATGCCTTAACTGGGTAAGTTAGTTCTAGTTCAGTGTGGGGATTATGAGAATATCATGTTGAATTCAAAGCTTTGGTTGATCTATTAGCTTTATTCCTTTTTAACAAAATGTTTCATAGCTACTGGCTATAAACTGCCTCACAAATACATGTTAGTCACTGATACCTAAACAAAACAGAGCGAGTTTAGGAAAAGCTCAATGTCATTGCCTGAAATGCAAATCAAATCTCATTCTTCATTAAGGGGCATATATAGTCCCATCAACAGAGTGGTGTACAATCTGTGTGCCTTCTGGGCAAAATCATTTATTATCTTTGACTATAATTTCTTTGCCACCAAATGGGGATACTAACATTTGCATTAATTCAAAAATGCATGAAATTATATTTCTCATAGGACATTGAATTTAATATTTAATATTGTAAGTGTCCCATAAAGGAAATCCAAATAATCAAAGTTTAATTCTTAATTCATGGAGCTCTACATCATTTTCTATTGGATGACTAATGAAATCATGAACTAAACGCTCATTCTGAGGCATCAGTACAATTTCTGCCATTCTCTCGCTTTCACTATGCATCCCCAAGCTTTCTTTATAAAACTATACTTTCCAAAGTGCAACCTTCCATAAATACATTTAATCATTTTTACTTATTCCTGTTCTCTGTAGTTATTTCAAAATAATGGATCAGATTCCTTTACTAAGATATGCTGTAAAGGTCTTGATAAACATGAACAATTTTCTGAAAATCTTTCAGTGTGTTTCATCAGGTTCCTTAATCTGGAAGAATAAATACACTGACAGTGTGAATTCTGGGATCTGAATTAAATTGGTGTATGACTAGGAACATTAATGATCCACCTGAGTTAAACAATGACAAAACTTATAAAACTTTGGAATTATAAATATTGAAGATAGGATATAACAAAAGACATGCATAAAATCTCCACCAAAAGATATGACAATTTAATAATTTGAGATTACCACGTCATGGGATATTTCATATGAACTTTCCCTTTTTCCCATATGCCAGCATGAATCCTGGTCTTTCACAACTCAGCATATTAAAATGCATTTTAAACCTTGTTTTTTTTGACAGCATTATTTAGCCAGAACCACATGCAGCGCCATCTCCTCAGGTGGATCCTATTGGAACACTTCAAGTACATTGCCTTTCAATATAAGTCCTTCCTAAGCCCATTTACACTCATATTTGTAATTTCGCATATTTCTCTAGCAGGCTTTGGCCATGATAAATGTTCAGTAAAAACACCAAACATAATTGGATCTAGAGCTGCTTTCTTTTTTTTTCCCAAAGACCACTGCATCCCTCCCCTCTCCTCCTTCTAAAAACAGTGCAAAGCTCTACATTCTGCCAGGGAAGTACAGTGAGCACTTCTCCTTTCCGTGTCTCAGTCATGAGGCAGATGAAGCTGGAAGATGGGGAAAACGCTTTGGGGAAAAAGAATGACCTTGGTGATACAAGAGAAAGAGAGTCTGTTTTCTTCACTTCTAATGTAATCTGGAAAAAGACGTTAAACATTAAAAACACTGTTTCAACACAATGTTTCCTACAATTCATTATTAATTTTTACATAGAACCTCATATCAATATCATATAAAATATAACCTAATATGTATTAAGAAAAACAATGTTTATAGTATTAATTTATTCATTCTATTAATGGAATGTACTTCTCAGAGGTATCATAAATTTTTAAAGAAAAACACGGATCCTCATAGAAATTTAATGCTGACATGGAGGTTGTTCTAGCTATGTCTCCAAAACCCTAGGGATGTATTTTGATTCACCTTCAATTTTATAGATATATCAAAGCACAAACCTGAGATTTAAACAAAAAAAGGTTTGTTTTTTAAAATTTTATAAATGCAATTAATATTTTTTCCTAAATGTCTGATTTGTTAGAAGTTTATATATTTTAAAACATGATTAAATAAATTATAGCACATATACTGCCAAGCAGGCAAATCAATATAGTGCAAGGTTGAAAACATGATTAAAGAAGAAATATTCTTAATATTCCTGAAAGTATACCTAAAACATTAGTAAATGTATTGAATATTATATTAGCAAATTTTGCAAATATCAGTAAGTCATGAAATAGAAAAATGCTTTGTGATATAGAAGGAACACTAGGGAAGCACATTCAACAAGGCAAAAAATATTTATTTCAAAACAATGTCTCATATCTATTGTTTATTAGAGAAGCACTAGAAAATTCCCAATAATATCAGGAACAAATCGAGTTTTCTTACTGTCTCACCAATTTTTTAGTATTGACTGAATGTGTCCTCCTAAAGCTCATATGTTGAAACTTAATCCCCATGTGGTAGTATTTATATGTGGGACATTTGGAAGGTGATTGGGTCATGAGGGTGGAGCCGTCATGAATGGGATTAGAGCCCTTATAAAAGAGGCCCAAGAGAGCTCACTCACCCATTCTGCCATGTGAGGACACAGTAAAACATGGCTGTCTATGAACCTGGAACATATGCAACAAGAGGTTAATATCAAAATACACAAAGAAGTCATAGAAATTAGTAGCAAAAAAACAAGCAATCTGATTTAAAAAAATAGGCAGAAAATCTGAACAGACATTTTTCCAAAAATATACAAATGGCCAACAAGTACATGAAAAGATGCTCAATGTCACCAATCATCAGGGAAATGCAAATCAAGACTACATTGGGATATCACCTCACGACTGTCAGAATGGTTATCATCAAAAAGACAAGAAAAAGCAAGTGTTGATGAGGATGTGGAGGAAAGAGAACTCTCGTGCACTTATTAGTGAGAATGTAAATTGGAGCAACCACTATGGAAAACAGTATGGAGGTTCTTCAAAAAATTAAAAATAGAACAGCCATATGATCCAGCAATGCCACTTCTGGGTATTTATCTGAAGAAAATGAAACATTGATTAAAGATATAATGCAGCATTATTTACAATAACCAAAACATGGTAACAACATAAATGTCCATTGATGCAAAAATGGATAAAGAAAATGTGGTCTACATACACAATGGACTATTATTCAACAATAAGAAAAGAGTGAAATTTTGACATCTGTGACAACATGATGGACCTTGAGGGTATTATGCTAAATGAAATAAGTCATAAAAGATAAATAGTGTATAATCTCACTTATACGTAGAATCTGAAAAACATAATCCCCCAAAATAAAAAACAAACAAACAAATGAAAAACAAGCTCATGGATATACAGAATAGATTGGTGGTTGCCTAAGGGAGAGGGTTGGAGGTGCGTGAAATGAGTGAAGAGGGTCAAAATGTACAAGTTTCCAGTTATCAAATGAATAAGTCATGGGCATGTAATTTATAATATGGTGACTATAGTTAATAACACTATATTAGATATTTGAAAGTAGCTAGAAGAATGGATCTTGAAGTTTCTCACAACATAAAATTTTCTTTTTGAACTATGTATGGTGGCAGATATTAACTGGACCATTGTGATGATTATTTTGCAATATATACAGATATCAAATCATTATGTTGTACAGATGAAACGAATATAATGTTATATGTCAATTATACTTCAAATAAAGAAACGGAAATTCTGAAAGTGAAAAGTACAATAAAATGAAATTTAAGATTCATTAAAGGGGTAAAAGAGCAGATTAGAGCTGGCTGAAGGAGAATCAATGAACATGAAGACTAATTGATAGAAATTAAGCAATGAGAATAGCAGAAAAAAAATTTTAAAAATTAACAGAGCCTTAGAGAAATGTGAGACATCATTAATTGCACCAACACATGAATAATGGGAGTAGCAGAGGAGAGGAGAGAGAAAAAAGAAGACAACAAAATAATGGCTCAAAATTTCCCTTGTATAGTGAGAAACATTAATCTACACGTCCAAGATGCTCCGTGAATTCCAGGTAGCATAAATGCAAAGAGATTCACAGCCAGACACATCAAAGCAAAAATTCTGGAAGCAATGACAAGAAAAAATCTTGAAATAGAAAGAGGAAAACAACTTGTTACTTACAAGGGAAGCACAACAGGATTAAAAGCCGACTTCCCAGCAGAGACAATGAAGGCCACAGTAGTGGGATGACATATTCAAAGTGCTGAAAAAAAACTTGTCAACCAAGAATATTACATGTCACAAAACTGTCTTTCAAAAGTGGAGGGGAAGTAATTCAATTCACATGAAAAACCAGTGCCGTAAGGGTAAACATATAACTAATTAAAAACAGTATAATTGCATAATTCTTTCTTATCTCAATACAATTAAAAATCAATTGCATAAATAAACATATATAATTGCATCATTTGGTCTATAACTCATGGAAATGTAATATATTTTACAATTTCTGCACAAAGAAGGCAGGTGGGAAGAAAGACTCATTGGAGTAAGGGAATGACACCATATGATAACATAAATATATGGGAAGAAATGAAGAGACCAGAAATAGTAAATGAAAAGGTTAATATATTCAAATATATCCACTTTCCTTTCATCTCTCAGCTTCTTTAAAAGGAAAAATATTGTATAAAGTAATCACTACAACAATGTATTGCTAGGTTTGCAATCTATATAGACAAATATGTAGAAAAATTATTGCAGAAAAGGGAAAAGGAAATAGACCTATATAAGTGTAGAGTTTCTATATCTCATGAGAATTGTTAGTATAGATTTGAAGAAGATCTAATAAGTTAAGATGTACATTACATATCTCAACAATTAATATACCAAATGTGTAGTATACATTTCAGCCATTATGAAAATAATCAAAAATATATACTTAAAAATCATTAAAGAGGGGCTGGGCCCGTGGCCGAGTGGTTAAGTTTGCGCGCTCCACTGCAGGGGGCCCAGTGTTTTGTTGGTTCGAATCCTGGGCGCGGATATGGCACTGCTCATCAAACCACTCTGAGGCAGCGTCCCACACGCCACAACTAGAAGGACCCACAACGAAGAATATACAACTATGTACTGGGGGGCTTTGGGGAGAAAAAGGAAAAAAAAAATAAAATAAAATCTTTAAAAAAAATCATTAAAGGAATTAAAATGTTCACTAGAAACTATCTACTTTATACGAAAGACGGTAGTAAAGAAGCAAGAGAAACAAAAACGATGTGACTCTATAGAAAATAAGATGCAAAATGGCAGATGTAAGTCCAATCACATTAATAATAACTTTAATTATGAATAGAATAAACAATCTAAAAAGAAAGTGGAGATTGTCAGACTAAATAGAAATCAACATCAACTATGTGTTGTCTACAAAAGACACTGTAGATGAAAACATAAAAGTTGTTGAATTCCATAGGGTGGAATAAAAGGATATATCATGCAAGAAACAAGACCCTGAGGGGCTGTTCTAATAGCAGGCAAAATAAATTTCAAACAAAAATAAAAGTTACTTGTGAAAATGATCATTTTACGATGATAAAAGTATTGATTAATCAGGAATATTTAGAACAATTATATTCACTGAATATATATGCACTGAAAAACAAAGCTCCAAATTATGTGAAGCAAAAACTGGCAGAACTAAAGTGAGAGATACAAAATTGAAATAGAATATTTGCAGAATTCAATACTCCACTTTCAATAATGGACAGAACAACTAGAAGAAATGTAAACAAGAATATAGAAGAATTGAGAAACACGATACACCAACTAGACCTAACAGACATCTATAGGAAACTCTACCTAAGAAAACAGAATACATATTTGTCCCAAGTGCACATGGAATATTCTCCCAGATAGACCATTTAATAGGCCATAAAAGAGCTTCAATACGTTTAAAAGGATTGAATTTATACAAATTGTATTTTCTAATGACAATGTAATTAAAACATAAATTAAGGGGGCTGGCTTCATGGCCTAGTGGTTAAGTTTGGCAAACTCCACTTTGGCAGCCTGGTTTCAGAGGTTTCGATCCTGGGCACAGACCTACACCACTCGTCAGCTATGCTGTGGCAGTGACCCACATACTAAAAAGAGGAAGATTGGCACAGACGTTAGCTCAAGGCTTACCTTCCTCAAGCATAGAAGAGGAAGTTTGGTAACGGATGTTAGCTCAGAGAGAATCTTCTTCAGCAAATACATAAAATAACAGACGGAAATTAGGAAATTCATATATGTGAATTTATGTATATAAATATATATGCTATATCCACATATATCCAACATAATGTGAAACAAATAGACTTCAACAAATGGTGTGGTGTCAACTGGATACGCACATGCAAAAGAATGAACTTGGACCCCTACTTCACACCATACATAAAACATTAACTCAAAATAGTTCATACACCTAAAAGTAAGAGCTAAAGCTGTAAACCTCTTAGAGTACAACATAGCAGTAAAACTTTGAAATCTTCCATTAGGCGATGATTTCTTTTACGTGAACCAAAAGCATAAAAGTGACAAAAGAAAAAATAGATAAGTTGCACTTCATCAAAATTTAAAACTTTTATGCTTCAAAGGACATTACTAAGAAAGTGAAAAGACAACTCATGGCATGAAAGAAAATATTGGCAGATTATATATTTGATAAGGGACTTGTATTCAGAATAGATAAAGAACTACCATGACTCAACTATAAAAAGACAAACAACTGAACTAAAAATTGGGTGAAAAATCTGACTAGACGTTTCTCTAAAGAAGACATGCAAATAACCAAATGGGACATGAATACATGCTTAAGACTTAGTTAGCAGGCAAATGCAAATCAAAACCACAGTGAGATTCCATTTCTCATCCACTGGAATGACTATAATAAAAACATGGGCAGTAAAATGTGTTGACAAGGATGTGAAAAAATTGGAATCCTCTTACATTGCTCGTGGGAATGTAAAATGGTGCAGCTACATTGGAAAACAGGCAATTTCTCAAATTGTTAAACACAGAATCCTCTTGTGATTCAGCAATTCTGCTTCTAAGTATACATCCAAGAGAAAGGAAACATATGTTC
The DNA here is from genome assembly GCF_037783145.1 of Equus przewalskii. Lineage (NCBI taxonomy): Eukaryota > Metazoa > Chordata > Mammalia > Perissodactyla > Equidae > Equus > Equus przewalskii. The sequence continues at coordinate 28,992,444 of NC_091849.1, forward strand.
ACACAAAAACTTGTATGTGAATGTTTATAGCAACATTATGAATAATAGTTAAAAAGTGGAAACAACCCAAATGTCCATAACTGATTAATAGATAAATAAAACGAAGTATATCCATACATTGGAATCATGTGTTCTGCAGTATAAGGGAATGAAGTACTAAATGTTATCACATGGATAAAACTTAACAATATTATGCTAAGTGAAAGAAGCCAGTCACCAAAGACTGCATAGTCTTATTCCACTTATATGAAATGTCTAGAACAGACAAGTATAGAGAGTTCGAAAGTAGGTTAGTGTTTTCCTAGGGTGGGAGGGTGATGGGGAATAGGGAGTGACAGCTAATGGGTATGACATTTCTGTTTTTAGTTTTAAATTTTTCTTATTGTGGTAAAAAACACATAGCATAAAATTTACCATCTTAATCACTTTTTTTTGGGGGGAAGATTAGCCCTGAGCTAACATCTGCTGCTAATCCTTCTCTTTTTGCTGAGGAAGACTGGCCCTGAGCTAACATCTGAGTCCATCTTCCTCCACTTTATATGTGGGAGGCCTACCACAGCATGGCTTGCCAAGTGGTGCCATGTCTGCACCCAGGATCTGAACTGGTGAACCCCGGGCCACCAAAGCATAACGTGGGAACTTAACGCTGCACCACCAGGCTGGCCCCTTAACCACTTTTAAGTGCACAGTTCAGTAGTGTTAAGTATATTCTATTGGGAACAGATCTCCAGAGCTTTTTCATCTTGCAAATCTGAAATTCTATTCCCATTAAACAACACCTCCCCTTTCTGGCAATGGGGTAATAAAAATATGCTAAAATTAGATTGAGGTGATGGTTGCATGACTGAATGTACTAAAAACCATTGAATTGAACACATGAAATAGGTGAATCTTACTCTATGTAAATTATATTTCAATAATGCAGTTAGATGCAACACTGCAGGAATTTATACATAGTGACTAATCTACGTGCATGTCAGGGAAACGCCCCTTCAGAACTTAGAGAATCCTTTCATAGAGTAGGAGGTAAAATTCTGCTCTTCCCTTTTCAATCTGAATTCTGAGATATTCTATTAGTAATATTTGTCACTTCCTCAAATACAGCAATAAATTTTATGTGTGCTAAAAGCAAAACTTTAAAATGTAAAATGTAGCTCTACAACTTCATAAAACAATGAAAATGTAAAGTGTTTAAAATATACAGTCCCCAGAAGTACAATTATCACAAATGTCCACACTTGACTTGACACCTGCAGCACTTTGTGCACCTACCTCATTTTCTGCGGAGTTGTTCTCATCCTTATCGGCCAACGTCAAGTTTCCCTTTGTACCCTTTGAATAACTTCCTTCTCACTAATGCCTTCTTAGAAATAGGATCTAGTTTTGAAGGAAGAGACTTGACAAATAATCATGCCAAATTCTCCTGTGGTTCTTTCCTCCTCTTTGGTTCTTTCCTCCCTTTACTATCACCTTTGAACATTCTCTGAGGCATTGTGGCAATGGTTGTAGGGTACAGATTTGGTGCATGTGCCTAAAGTGACTTTAGAAGCTCATTCAGTTGATCCTGTACATTCTTTCTCTGAATGTGTTTTTTTTCTTTTCTTTAAATGGAAAAAAATAAGTCCAGGGCTATAGCATAGAAAGAAAATCTATCTTACCTGCTTGCAAATAGCTGCACCATCTGTATGCCATTGGTGACTGACTCCTAATCCACACAATTTTTATATCTATGCATAATTTCAACCCATCTGTTTGTATTTTAATTTAGCTAACGTAGCATGACACTGTTTCCTCTTTCTTAGCACGTGAAATACCCCATTTTTTAATCTACCTTCTGATCATATTGGGATCACACAATTCAGAGAAATAAAATGTGAATGTAAATGATGAGTGTCTTTTCTGGGTTGATGGTTAATTTTTTTCCTACTGCTTGCATTCCTTCTGTGCTTCATCAACCTTGAAAGCCACATTTTGAGATGGCTGGATCACAAGATACATGAAGTCTGCATCCCCTATTGGAAAGAAGGAAGTGCCAACTTCCCATGTCAGATTTTACGTGAATAAGAAATATACTCTTTTGTTCTAAATCACTGAGACTTGGGATTGATTTGTTGCTGCAGCAAAACCTACATTACCTTGACTAACACAAGAATAGTATACATGAAATCCCAAATGTAAAAGATTTCATAAGGTATCATTGCAAAAAAATGCTTAAAATTGAAATCTTCAGTAAATATCAGTAAAATACTAATATTCCCATTATACACCATGTAAACCTATAGGAAATGTAAAACAATTTTGTGTTACCCCTTAAATCAATAGCCATATTTACAAACATAAGACAGCATGTGACTTTCTGAGTTAGTTAGGATTATAAGGTAAAAATCCTCTAAACTTCTTTCTAAATCTACAGCATGACTGGTGGGAAGGTTATGTGCTAGAGAAAGAGCGCAAATCAGTGAGTGAGTCAAAGCAATATTCCTTACATTGATTAAATTTATACAAAAAGATAACTCCACATAATGCAAATTTCTCCAGTTGAAATTCTATCATTCTTTGCATTACAAATGTTTTAATTATTCATAAAGATTCTACGGAAAAATTTGAATTAACAACTACATATTGAACCATAGGATTACTGCCTTAGGGCAACCAGTTTGTGACCAGAATTTCACAAGAATCAACCTCATTGGTTAGTTTAATATTCTAGACTCAGGAGTGGCAGGAGGGAAAAACAAAACCTTGTTAAATGAGTTCTGGGATTTCAATCCTAGATACTGAGAGTAAAAATTAGAATGGGAATGAAGTTAGGTATTTTTGCCTAATCACATATCAATAGATCCTAAATCAACAAATCCTTGAAAGTAAAAGGTGAGTGGGTAACTTCTAAGAGATATCTGCTGTGTGATTTGAGCTCTTAAATTCCTCACATAGGGAGGAATGAATTAAAAACTTGTTGAGTGTTTGCTGTGGAGATGGAAGACAAACAAAAGGGGACATATAGAAAGATTTCTGGGCAGAACCAACCAGTCCATGTGAAATTAAGAGAGATCAGTGATTTTTAATGGCATAATTCAATATATTTGTATGTCTCTCTCCAGCAATGTTCGAGTGCCTGTAAGTGTTCAGGAAGAAGGCCCTGTTGAAATGATCCAGGCCTGCAGTTTTGCAAGTAGATGTGATGAAAGAACAAGGTGACAAAAAATTTAGTTTTGATGAAAATAAATTTGAAGATATGAGCCAAGAGGATATATTTATAAATATATGTGTACTTATATATATAATATGTATTATATTATTCTTGGGAATTAACATGAATATGGCAGTTATGGGAAAACAACTCAATGCTGGGAAGTTATGATGACAGAAGTTAAATGTCTTTATGGTTTGGCCTAGATATAAATAATAGTAAAAAATCACAGAGGCAAAAGCATCTCTTCCAGAATCATCTCCCGGGACATTTCTCCTTTGGATGCAACAGAGCCTAATATCAACTGCAATAATGGGAGAACTGTGTGCCTGAGATCTTTTCAGATTCAGCGTCCTGAGTCCTCTCTCAGTTTCTCCTGACTCGCTGAGCTTCAGGCATCTCCATCTCAAATAACAGTCCCTGCAACCAGTACATGAGACTTAGGACCTTACTTATCATTTCAAGGTAACAATAATTTGAACCCTATGGCTTAAAATTCTTTTTAATGTTACAACAAGATTATCAGTGTGCAAAAAAAAAAATTCTGGGACACTTCCTCTCTTTTAACTTATTCACTTCTATTGTCGCCTTGCTTTTATATCCACACCATGTCTATGGTTCTTAACTTTTAATAATAAATTTAGATTCTGGCTTAAGATGATGTTATCTGGGTGAAGGGAGATCGTATCATGCACATATGACATTTAATTTTTCATCATGGTAAAATACAATTCTTCTAAAAGCCTAAAATGAACATATTCTTATAAATAAAGAAGTAGTTCACGTATATGAACTGATCTCTCGTGGCATTTCTGTGGAGATATTGTCTTATGTGTGTGTGTTTGTGGGGGGAGCGTAAAAACACAGGGGAAATTCTCATTTCACTGAGAAGTACCAGGTAGCAACCTGCAGGCTGCATTAAAGAGAATGGGACAAGTGACATGGATCTGAGCTTTATCTTATTCCTTTGTTGGAAAAAATGAGTACTTTTAGGGTGGCTAAATGGATGGGAATTGAGCATGAGTGAGAAAATGGGAGGAATTATGCCTGTATGTGTATGTGTGTGCTTGTGCGCATGAATATGTATGTATATAATTGTGGGTGCATTTATTAGGATTAAAAAATATATATATTGTAGGGACCTGAAATTGGCCACCCCAAGATATGTCTCTTTGGCATCAGGATTATTTGAGGCTGATTGCTTTTGATAAACTGGGACAGGGAAGGAGGAATGGAACTTGCCCTTTGTTAGGACACATTTACACTTGTAAGGTAAATCTCTATCTGTAAAAGGTGCCTCCCTCTCTGTACCAGGAAGAAGAAAGGAGATGACCTTCTCTCTAGAAACTCTTAATCAATACCAAAGGCAAGGACTTAAATCTGCATTTTATTGTGCTTCTCTGGTAACCTCCTGTAACTGACTTCCCTCCCCCTCCCAACGTTGGCATCTCCTTAAAGATTAAGCATCTTTCTTTAGGCTGGGAACCGATTGCAGTGCTCATCTGTGACCCCCCAGCCCGAGGCAACACACCTGCCACCCTGCTGCGTTCACTGAGACAGCAGACCTATCTGCCTCCATCAAGCGCTGTGCTGACAGAGCAGCCTCGTGACTGTTGTAAAAGGGACATTTTCAATCATAAGTGAAACACCCTGTTTGGGGGTATATAACCACTCTGTGCACCCCACTTATTCGGTGCCCTTTCTTCCTTTGGGAAGAAAGGCCCCGGGCCATGGTTCCTCATAAATCTTTGTTTAATTTTCTCTTGCTATTCTGTCTCATGTGAATTTAATTCGTTCTCTGGCCAGACGAACCCACATTTGGGAAGAGGAAATGTCTTCCTCCCCTACAATATAAACTAGTTTGCTCCTCAGGAGACCTTTTATATTCTCATTTTACTATTATTTACTTTCACTATTTTGAGGGATCACTCAGTGACTTCATGCTGTTAGATGTCCAGATCCCTTGCCTGATCCTTCCCCTGACTTAATTTCTTTTCCACTGATTTCTGGTAAATATCATTTTTACGTAATAAGCTAAACTAATATAAGGTATTCATCATTGAGAATTACCTAAATTTTTCTACCATGATTAATTTTTATAACAATTAATAAACAATTTCAGGGTTTGCAGTTATTATTAGGGAAAAATTTTGAGACCTGAATGATTTTCACTCATGACATGCAGTAAGTGCCTATTTGTCTTAAACATGAAGTCCAGTTATAGTCTTTGGGAATATGCTGTGTGTCAGTGAATATATTTTAAACTTCTGCATTTATAACTATTTGGACTTGTGAAAAACCCCTGTAAAGGCTTGGGCTCTTTAATCTTGCAGATGGTAAAAATTCTGTGTGGGTTTTTGTATGTTTCATCCCACCAAAGAACCCGCCTTTCCCTAATCCTCATTCCCTCCATTCAGATTCAATCACCTCTTCGTTCAACATGCAAGACCTGAAAACTGACTCTTCCTCAACATCATACACCAAAGAAAGCAAGGAGGTTTGTTTGAATGCATTGCATGAATTTATACCTTTAATAAACTGATAGACTAAATGAGTTAACTAATCTCTAAAAGAAATATGTTTTTGAAATCATGTGTGCATAATAATTACACATTTAAATATAAATATTAATATTACTACTTTCAATAGCCAACTGTTTGCCATTTTATAGGAAAAATAACCTCTGTAGTCTCCACAAGCTGGTTGTCATTTATATTATGAAAATCCTTGAAAATATCTCCCACTTTAGAATTGTGGTTGAAGAATTAAAATGTTATTTGCATATATTATTCACACATATTAACCATCTATATTAAGTTTTTTCCCCCATTTATTTTGAACGATTTGTCATAAGCTATAAATTAATTGAAGGCATTTTATTCTTCTGACATTCTCTTTCTTCCTTCTTTATTTTTTCTGGGATAAATTTTATCTCACCTTCTAATAGTTATCTCTCAGGAAAACTCTTTGCTTTCACCATTAGCCTTCATGTGCTTCTTCACAGAGTCTGGTCTTTACTGTCATCTGCTGCAGCTTCTGAAGGGCACTGCCAGAATTTATTCCAGGGCTCACTGTAATTACTCTCAGTGTTTCAAAGAGTTATTTTTAAACGATTGATATTATGACCAGTGGCCAGCATATTATCCTCTCTCTAAATTCTTACTATATTTTCTACCCTTTCCTGAACAGTGTAACGGGTGTGAACAATAGCAGCATCAAAGAAGACTTCATCCTGCTGGGCTTCCCTGATCAGCCCAACCTGGAAAAGATACTCTTCATGGTTGTTTTGGTTTCCTATTTCTTGACTCGTGTGGAAAATACAGTCATTATTCTGATTTTCTCCATAGACTCTAAACTCAAAACACCCACATAGTTTTTCCTCACTCAGTTTTCAGTACTTTACATCTGCTTTACCACCAATATTGTCCTCCAGCTCTTGTGGAACCTAAGAGCACCAGCCGAGACCATCACAGTCCGGGGCTGTGCTGTCCAGCTCTACGTTTCCCTGGCATTTGAGTCCATTGAGTGTGTTCTCCGGGTTGTGATGGCTCTTGATCGCTATGGCACCATTTGCAAACCTCTCCACTCTGCAGCTGTGATGAACCCACGCTAGGCCATGCTCTGGCAGGGATTGTGTGGCTGAGTGCAATAGGAAACACTGTCATCTAGAGAACTGTCACTCTCTGGCTGCCTTGCTGTGGACACTGATGTCTCCATCATTTGTTCTGTGAGGTACCTTCAAAGATTAAGCTTACATATTTGGACATTCATGACAGTGAGGTCCAGTTATTCATTGCTCCATTGGTTCTGCTGCTTTTGTCCTTAGCATTGATATTGATGTCCTATGGACATAAAGTTAAGACGGGGTCAAGTCTTATAAAGTTATAAGGGTCAAGTCAGTCCAGACCTGGCGCAAAGCCCCGGGAACTTGTGGATCCTGCTTGATGGTGGTGTCCCTCTTCTACCAGAGCCTCACATCTGTCTATATCCAGCCCAACAGCTCTTATGCTCATATCCATGGGAAATTAATCTCCCTCTTTTACACAGTAGTGACCCCAACCCTCAATCCTCTCATCTATACACTAAGGTATAAAGATGTGAAAGGAACACTGGGAAGGCTATTTCACAGAGACCTAGGCTTATAAAAAATGAAGAAGAGTACACAGTGGTCAATTTTTTATGGCAAAATGAAACTGAACATCATCTTGCATAATACTTCACTGAAGAATTTTACTACCCTATAAGGAGTGGATGTAATCTCTACAATTTATTGAAATCACAATCACAAAATTATCTTTTACTTTGGCATCAGAACTATCTATCCTCTCCAATCTCTTCCCCGAGGCTTCTTTCAGGCCCTATGTGAGGCAATATTTCCTAAACCCTCTAAATGTCTGTTATTCATATCATTTCTGTTTCTTTCCCTCCTTCCCTCCCTGTGTTTTTCTTCAGCATCCATCCTTTTCTCTATCATCCCTCCCCTTTTTTCACATTATTCTTTTCTTTTTCCTTCTTTTCTTTCCTTTCCTTCCTTCTTTTCTTTTTCTTCCTTTTTTCTTTCCTTCCTTCCTTCTTTCCTGCTGTCCTTTCTTCTTTTATTGCTTCCTTCCTTCTTCTTCCCCCATTTATTCCTTCTTTTCTTCCCGTTTGTAGGATATGCTTAACAATCATTACCCCTGCTACTTCTACATTATATCTCTTCTCATCAATATTCTAACAATGCCTGAAAACAATTGTCTCTAAAAATAATTTCTCATTTATCCTAATAAATAGCTTTCATTTGCCTTGTGGTGTGCAGTGGGGAGATTAGACTAGAGAATTTGGTTTTAACTTCCTAACTCTTTTTGAGCTTGTGAAAGTTTTATTGAACTTTTCTGTATCTGAGTTTACTTATGAGTAAAAAAGGAAGCAGCTTTATTATTATGCTGATTAAAAAGGCAATATAAGAATAGTGTAAGCCCTGACACTTGGTTTTTCTTTTTTGTAATGCAAGGATCTGACTTAAGCTTTGATTGAGGAGGCATCCACTTCAAAGATGACTATCTTAAAAAGACACATTTCCATCCGCATGACTAGGTAAAGAGGCAGGCTATCCCTCTCTCTCAGGTGTATTTGTTTCAGAGATCTTGGTTGGTTTAGATAACTGACAAGTTAGGCCACTTGTTTTTCTCTTCCCAGGCTTTTAATTCCCTCTTTTGTGTTTTCACCAATAAAGAGTGAGCTTGTTAAATCCCAGACCCTTGACCCCAATAAAAGCAGGCTTGTGCTTTCCGTCTCCCTTTACCCATGATCTCACTGTGTTGCCACAGACATTCTGTGTCCCCTCCTGGACTTGTGAGTAATAAACTTTGCTCTTTTCTCCAAGTTTCCTGGTGGCTATTGCTAGGGCATATTGCAGTCATAGTAATAACCACAATTGCCTATCCAGCCACAATATTGGTTATTGATAGGTTGAGACAAGCACAAAATAATAAGTAAAGCACCTGGCAAGAAGTGATCAATAAAGATCAATTAACATCTTGTCAATCTTCTAATCCTTCAATCATAGTATTCCTCCTATTTTGGTTTAATATATGATTATTACTTTCAAGTATATGCAATAAAAATTCTTAGGGGCTGGCCCCGTGGCTGAGTGGTTAAGTTTGCACACTCCGCTGTGGCGGCCCAGGGTTCAGATCCTGGGCGCGGACATGGCACTGCTCGTCAGGCCACATTGAGGCAGCGTTCCATATGCCACAACTGGAAGGACCTACAACTAAGATATAAAACTATGTACCTGGGGGAATTTGTGGGGATAAAGCAGAAAAAAAAAATTCTTAGCTGTCAATAATTACTTACCCACTTATGTTTATATGTCAAAGAAAAACAGTCACCTGAAAATATGGGAAAAATATGTTAATCCATTTTTTGCGTTATGATATGGAAAAAATATATGATTTATTTTCTCCACTCATTTAGAAAGTGTGACACACTTGATTGTAATGGTGATAACAAAGCTGAAGATGTCATTTCCAAAAGGCCTTTACTCATTGCGCTTGGAAGTGCCATCTACAAGAAAACTGCCCGCTACTATTAACTTGGTCAACAGTTGATTTAAAATAGTTACCCTATAATATAAAAATATTTTCTTAAATGTTTCCTGATGAAAAGTACAAGTTGAAATGTAGCCATTGGAAAATGACTAGCAGTGTTCACAAATAATATGTAATGTTCCTATAAAATATATTCCATGATTTATGAAACAATCAAAAACCAATTAAAGTCATAATAGACACAAAACAAAACAAGAAGGCAAGTATATTGAATGCCTCTGTGTTTGGAAAATTCATAGTAAAATATCTACTGACTACTGAATAGTACTTTGAAAGAAGAGATAAAACTATAAATATATGTGGAGTAAAGAAAATAGCTTTCTAGTAAGAATGTCCTAAACGTGCTAAGGATCAGAGGCTATCATCTCTGAAGGATGGAAATCAGATCATTGACTCCCAATGATATATATCAGGAATAAAAATAATATGGCACCTTATATTTTTATAAGTGTACAAATCTCTGTTGGATAAAAAGTTAAGGTGCACTTTTTGCAAGCTTAGCACATATTATTCTATTGCTTTATCCTCATAACTAGCAACTGTGGGGACCTGCAAATGGCCACCCAAAGATATGTCTCTTTGGCATGAGGATTATTTGAGGCTGGTCTCTTTGCAGACAGAAAGGCAACTGAAAAGTAGAACTTGCTTACCCTTTTGTTAAGAGACATTTACATTGTAAAGGAAATCTCCATCTGTAAAGATATCCCCCTCTCTACCAGGAAGAAGGGGAGATGACCTTATCTCTAGAAACCCTTAATCAATACAAAGGCAAGGACTTAAATCTGCATTTTATTGTGCTTGTCTGGTAACCTCCTGTAACTAACTTCCTTCCGCCTGCCAACGTTGGCATTTCTTTAAGGATTAAGCATCTTTCCTTAGGCTAGGAACTGATTGTTGCTCTCACCTGTGACCACCCAGCTCCAGACAATAGACTTGCCTCCTGCTATGCCCACCGAGATAGCAGACCACTACCTGCTGTGTCCATCAAGCACTGTGCCAACAGGGCAATCTTGTGACTATTGTGGGAGGGACATTTCAATCACACGTGAAACACCCTGTTTGGGGGTATATAACCACTCTGTGCACCCCACTTCTTCGGTGCCCTTTCTTCCTTCAGGAAGAAAGGCCCCGGGCCATGGTTCCTCATAAAGCTTTGTTTAATTTTCTCTTGCTATTCTGTCTCATGTGAATTTAATTCGTTCTCTGGCCAGATGAACCCACATTAGGTAGAGGAAAAGTCTTCCTCCCCTACACAACCTAAATATATTTTTTTAAAAAGAGGTCTGATTAAGCCTAGTAAGTTGAATAAAAACATTTATCCCATTCCTTTCTAAAAACCATAAAAATTACATTAAATTAAAAATGGTATGAATCTGCAAAGACACGTAGAACCGGAGAGGAATTGAGAGCAAGAAAGAGATCAATAAACTATTGGAAGATAGGAAATAAATGGAAGGTAGTAAATGACTTATAGAAGAAAAGATGAAACTTAACTACTTTTAGAGGATTGGGAGGTGGGGAAGAGCAGCCTGTAAGAATAAAGGTAACTCGTACTGCAGAGCCCTGAAGTAGCAATGGGAGCTTAGGAAAGGTAAGCATTGTGTATCTTAGAAGGCAGACTGTAAAGTGAGGCTAAAATCAGAACAATTTAAAAATCTGCCTGAAAAGTGGATGTGCCCCTAGCCCACATAACTAGATGAGAACTCTTCTGATACCAAAGCAGACAAAAGGAGTAGGCACCCTGAGAAAGGTTAAATCAGAGAGCCTCTAGAATGTTACAGCAGGAATGGCTGAGATTGACTGTGCTGCCACACCAAAAGCAAGGAATTCTGTTAGGGGCTGCATGCAGCATCCCTCCCTAAAATTTTTCCGCATTCTGCTCCTAGAACACTGGCAGCCAGACTTATAACTCTCTAGGCAGGAAAATAGAAGTGTAACCTATGGAGAATCTATAACACTTGTACAAAAAGACGAAAAGCCTACTGAGATTTGTGTTATTCCAATAAAATGCTTTGATCATCCTATATGAAACCCCATTCAACAAGCTTCACCCAAGTGCACAGCATTTCCAACTGGCTTTCTAGTGAATGCATCACCTCACTTCTGAGTAAAGGCTCTAACACACAAACAGAGATAAACATAAAAAGATTAAAGAAAATCAAGAGGAAAAACTCATGTAAGAAGCTGAAGAAAAGAATAGCAAATATTCTTATAATTAGTACATTTAGTGAAAGTTCTTGAGCCAACCAAAAAAAACAATGACTTAAAAGTGGACTAATAATGAAAAAAGGGTGGTGATTTTAGCAATAAAAAATATTGGAGCAGTAAAAATAAATTTAAAAGAAAATCATTCAAGTATAAACTTGAATTTTCTTAGAGAGTGGAACAAAAAAAAGATGAAAAATAGCAGAAGAAATTCGAGAAAAACCAGAGGATGGATCCCAGAGGAAACATTCCAGGGAAAGGAACTTCAGGCAGAGAGAAAGAAACAAAATTGAGAGGAGAAAAATATTTTTAAAATAGAAGAATTTAAAGAGCTCACTCAGCAATGGTCTGCCAAGGTAGGCAGTGGGAGCAGTCTGCCCAGGTGCAGACAGGAAGGGGGTGCACTGTCTGTAGAGAATTTAAAAACAATAATATGACGCACTGAAGTCAGTCTGCTTCTTATTATCACATGTGGTGACCATTCTAAGCAATGTCAGAGAAAACATATACTTTTCCAAAAAAAAAAAAACTTTTGAATCTAAATTCTAAACACTTAGTGCAGTTTCTGTTTAGTTTCAATAAGTTTTGAGTTACTGAATTTTTATTACTTATCTTTAATAAGTATTGCATTCTACTTGGGAGTTGATTTAGAGAATTCGCAGCTTCTGACACAAATGGACTCAAGAGTAACTTTCTAATGGTTGGAATTATTCTAAATAGTTTCCAGCAGTTTGGGACGCCAGTCACTGTAGAACTGCATATTTCTGCGCTTGAACAACAGATTAGAAATAAACGACGATACCACAGCAACTGCAAAAATGTGAGATACTTCAATTCTGTCTTCTGATATGACCACTCAGAGTTTTAATATATGTTTAAAATTTAAAACAGCAAAACAAAGTGTGAATTAAAGATATAATATCTTTGGTAAATGCAGATTTTGTCTTATTTAAAATATTTAACTAAATTTGACTACTAAAATTAAAATTAAGATTTCTTCTTTTAATTGTTAGTTGTTTTTCTTAAAGCTGAGGAACAAATACAGAAAATAAATCATTACATCAGTGGGACAGTTGTTCCTTTTGCAGATATTTTGGTTTTCATATTTTAATGTTTGTTTTATTATTTATTTTGTATTTTTCTACTGACAATTATATGTTTAAAGTTCAATGAAAGAATATATTCTTTTACTACATTTCTTTTCTGATTATAATTATTATTTAATTTTATGACTATTATTACTGAAAATAATTTTGTCATATAGAAGACTGGGTTAAAATTATATACTCCAGATGCCAATGAATGCACAGCAAAATAAAACAAAAAAGACCCACACAAAGATATAATAAAATGAGATTGCTATTACCAGCAATGAAGCAAAAATCTAAAAGCTACCAGGGATGAGGGAGGTGGTGGGGGCTGCAGGGGAGGAAGACAATTCCTCTGCACTCTAGGTCCTTCTGGCTGGCCTAAGAATTAAATTGACATGAGAGAGAGCTGACAGGATAAAATAAAACAAAGTTTAATAACATGTATACATCAGAGAAACACAGGAAAACTGAGTAACTAGTCAGAATAACCAAAGCCGCCACCTTAGGTACAATTTTCAGCTAAAAACAAAGGAAGACATTGGGGATAGTGGTTTGGGACTTCAAAGGGGAGGAAGGCAGTTTACATGGAGATGGAAATGCAAGCGTTTGTTAATCAAGTGTTTGTTGGGCCATCTGTACACAATGTTATCTTGTGGTATTGGCTCCATCCTATAACAGGCCTTCCATCTTAAATTCTTTTAGACAGTTAAGGGGAAGGTCAAAGTTTCTTTTAGAGTCTTTTTGTCCTAAAAATAATAAAGGCAAAAAGACATATTTTGGAGAGGCCAATTCTGGTCCCCCGCAGGGCTGAAAATTCATATATAAAGTCAGACAAAATATCAATCAAGTAAACTTTATCAGAGAATAAAGGAATTTTCAGACGTGATAAACAAATGACAAGCAATAGAATATTGGAGTATTTGAGGAAGCCATTTGGTGTAAAAGTAATTTGGCCTGAACTAATTTTTTTTCAAAAGGGCCTGACATGGCCATTGAGTACGCATTGTATATCTGCTTCAAGTATTTATTTAATCCCAAAGACAAAAACAATGCCCTTAAAGCTAAGGATATAACTTCCCCCAATTTGGCATTTCCTTAAGCATAAACATCTCTCTCTAGGCTAGGGATTGATTGCTGACCTGCCATGCTCACCATATGACCACCCACCTTGAAACTACACACCTGCTGTCTTCATCAAATTGTTATGCGGTCTAAGCAATCTTGCAACTATTGTAAAAAGTGGCATTTCAATCATATGTGATACACGTTCTTTGATAGTATATAACCATTGTGTACACCCCTACTTCTTTGTTTACTCAGTTCCTTTGTGGAAAGACTCTCCCAGGCTACAGGGTCCTCAGAGCTGACATCATAAACTCACTCTGATTTTCATTTACAAATTGTTTATGGATTATTTGCGTCAACACATAGAGGCTCTCATTTTTCTTGTTGTTCCAGTATTCTCAGGAAGCTACTGGGGTACATTCCACCTAAAGGAATGAGAAAACTAAGAAAGTCAAAAGCAGCCAAGGGATTCAATGCAGGAAAGAAACAGAGAAAAAGTCTAGTAAGGGAGTTTAGAACATGCCACCCAAAATATACCACACTGGAATACTGACTATTTTGGGTTAAAGGCACTTGAAAGACAGCAAGCACAAGAAAAAGACTCTGACCTTCCTTCTTTTTCTTAAAAGCAGGAGATGCAATTCTCATATGAACCTTGTCCTCCCTATACCAGAAGGAAATCAATGTTCCTATCATCAAGGTCAAGGACAAGAGGAGGTGAGAACGAGAGAATTCCATACAGACTTTGTTAAAATTATTCTTATTTTCCTTCAGCCTCCTCATATAGCCTCATATAGTTTAGTCACTTTTCCATAATTGCCTCTCTTTGTTCAACCTAATATAAAGGCAAATTGCTTTTCCCATTTCTTTGGGTCTTCATTCCTTAAGAGGGCTCCCTTGTCATGTAAAACTTGTATTAAATAAATTTGTATGCTTTTCTCCTATTGATCTATGTCAATTTAATTCTCAGGCTCAGCCAAAAAAGAGCCCTAAGAAGGTATAAACTAAAACTTTGCCTCCTCTGCTAGGATGGTTGTAAAGGAAAATTCCAAGAAGTCATACACAGAGAGAATCCAGTTTGGAACATGAAAGCTCTAGCAAAGCCCATCAAGAAAACTGAGCTGATAGACTACCTGATGTGCTCAATCATTCTGAGATGAGCTTTACAGTTCTGTGGGATATATTAATGAAAAATACAGAGAAAAATTACACACAAAAAACATTTATTAACTCAAAGCACAACAAAAAGCTATGTGAGAAAAAAAGTTTAATCACAGTGCACCATACAGTTTAGCTGTGAAAACTATCTTTATTATCACTATAATATAAATACTGAATTATTTAAAATTAAAATATAATTATACTGGAGGGTTTGGGGAACAGGGGTGTGTGTGTGTGTAAGAAGGAATGAAATATTATGCAACAAAAAAGCCAGATTCTTATCTCCCATAGCAGGAAGCTAATTGATAAATATGAAATGAAAAATAAAATGTAGAAATAGCAGCCCATAACAGAGAATCTCTCAGGAAGTCCTGTTATCTCCAAGCTCAAAATATATCCAGAATTTTACCACTTCTCTTGCTAAGACCCTGCTCTGAATCCCCATCGTCTCTCACCTAGATCATTGTTTTAGTGTCTATTTGATTTAGTCACTTCCGTCCTCCTAGAGAATTGTAAACCAACAGAGGATTTCTTCTGAAACTCAGGGTAGATCATGTCACGTCACATTCCTCTGCTTAAAGCCCTGAATGTCCATTTCATGCCCAGGAAAAGCCTAAATTCTTACAATGGCCTACAAAGGCCCAAGTAACTCTCTCCTCTCCTGACTTCATCTCCTACAGCTCTCTTCTTGACTCACTCTGCTCAGCCCTGCTGGCCTCCACGTTGTTGTTAAAATGCAGCGGGTAGCCTCCCACTGTAGGGCTTTTGCTGTTTTCTGGCTGGAATGCTTTATCCCAGATACCTGCTTGGCTAACTTCTTCCTCTCCTTCAGGTTTTCAAATCTCAACTTGGCAAGGAGAGCTTCCCGACCACTGGGTTTAATTCTGCGGTCTGCCCATCTCACCCACCTGAGACTCCTTACCCTACACTATGGTTTCCTTCATCCACAGCACTTATCATCTTCTAACACACTATACAGCATAATTTATTAGGCTTATTATTTATTATCTACCCCTTTACCTAGAATTTTAATTTCTAAGACAGGGATCTTTGTTTGGTTCACTGATGTATCTCAAGTGCATGGAGCAGCACCTGGCACTTGTAAGCACCGAAAGGGTAATTTTTCAAATGTTGAATTAAATTAGAAATATTCAAGAAAATGCCAGATAAATATGAGAAAGAGCTGGAAGTGCTTCCCTTGTGAGAATAGGAAATGAAAGCGGAGAGGGAGCGGGATACTAACCACTGCTATTTTTTTTAATTCATGAAAAACCATTTGATTTTAAATTATTTACGTATATTACTTTGAGAAATCAATTTGAACTTAAAAAATTCAGTTTAAAGGGGCTGGCCCCGTGGCCGAGTGGTTAAGTTCGCACGCTCTGCTGCAGGCGGCCCAGTGTTTCATTGGTTCGAATCCTGGGCGCGGACATGGCACTGCTCATCAAGCCACGCTGAGGCAGCGTCCCACATGCCACAACTAGAAGGACCCACAACGAAGAATATATAACTGTGCACTGGGGGGCTTTGGGGAGAAAAAGGAAAAAAAAAATTCAGTTTAAAAATAAAAAGATCCATATTAAGGAAGATTTGGTTAAGGTAAACATTGGTTTACTTAATTTCAGGCTTTAAGCACTTTTTTTCATAGTTGTAATCATATTCTATGTACCGTACACTCCTCGGGAAACCTCCCACAAAGAACACCACAGAGGTGGGAGTGTTGTTTGTCCTCATTATTGTTCAAATACAAAAAAAAATGTAGTAAATGTGACAAGAAATATACATAATAAGGATATTCATGAGGCAAATAAATCTCTCCTTCACTCTTAACTCCATCTCTCCGTCCTCTACTCTTCCCAAAATATTCTGTATTACATATACATCTCTGTATAAATTTTACCTTTGTATATCAAATACATCAATCATTTTTTAAAACCTCTAAGTTTCTAGTGATCTTCTGCATGATTGTAGATCTTTTGTGTGATATTATCATTTCTACATTTAAATTTTTCGTTGTTTTAGAATTAATTTGAAGGTAGGAATTTAATTTATGTATTTTTTCCACAGATTTTGTCAGTTGGCACAATCACATTCTATTGAAAAGTTCTCCTGATGATATGAAAGTCCACCTTTACGATAAAGTAAATCTCCATAAATGTTTGTGTTTATTACTGAAGCCCAATATAAAATCCTTTCACAAACTTTATTTCATATGGTAACTTGAGATCAAGTTAATTTCAGGAATTTTAATAACCAAACTTCTTATGATAAAGAAGTACAAAGACATTTGGGGTTATTTGTCCAAGATCACAGATTTGGCATTTATAAACAATCTTTGCAATTTCATCTCCATTATTTTTTCTACTACTTCATAGGTATTATGAAAGAAAAAGAAAGGCTAATGTAATGGAGATATTGTTACCAAGCAAGGGCTCGCCACCTGATGTGCATAAAGAGCCAATTATTATGGTTTTGATTGGAATGCTTTAAGTATTTCGGGTAAGATTTTAAACATTTATGGTGAGGTGGGGAGGGGTTTTAACACTGTATCTTCCTGGATCATGGACTCCTCACCTTTGATGATACTCCAACATTCAAGTGTCAGTGATGTCCTAGTTCTTTGGTTTTGTGGGGAGGATAATCTTTGGTTCCATGGTCATTTCAGGTCAAGATTTCCTCTTCTTCACATGTTCTGGCTAAATGATTTTGCCAAATTTCTGCAAAATAATTCCTAGTCACTCCACTAATAAGAGATGGGATCAGTTTGAGATGGTCCTGGTGGGCCCATTGTTACAATACTGGACAAAAACACATGTTGAATTTTAATTTTCACATTTAAGCTGAGGACTCGGGATTAGTAATGCTCAATAACTTGGAAGAAGAAAAACTAGGTCAAATTTGGAAGCATTGGTTTTTGTTCCTGGTCTACCTATCTGTGGTCTTGAGCAAGTTATTTGATTTTTCTGAGTTTTGGAATTGTTATCAGGTAACTAGAAAGAATTAAAATGTATTGCCCTAATTTATACAGTTGCTATGGATAGGAAATGAAATTAATATACATCTTCTGTTTATGAAATATTTTATATGATAAATATAAGTATAGAGTGAGAATGAGGAACTATTATTATGGGGGAAAACATTAAAAAAATCATATTTTAGAAATATTACTTTTCCAACTACGTGAAGTTGTCTTATTTTTCTCAGAATAGTAAGCATATGTAAAGGGTAATTTTACTTATTTCATAATCTATTTATAAAAATCATTTCAAGAACCACTAAAATCAAGTTTCACAGGAACTGATGTGGTTTCCTCTGAGATGACTCTGCAAACTTGCATGCCCAAAGTTTTCATTTTGTTGGAAACATTTTCCCGATCGCTTTTGAGCTTGTCTCATCTTCTAGTCCCTCTGGTTCCACTCTCCTGGACATGTTGGCAGCAGCAGATGTTAATTATACTGAATCTCAGAGGCTTAAATAGAAGGAAGGGACCATGACAGTAATAGCATGAAAACTCATGGGAAAGCTCCCTATGGATTTATGGATTCCATGGATGGCCATAAATTGAAGTTACCTTCTTGAAGTTGACCCTTCAGTAGGTCAGAGGGAGCTTGATTGATACTCTACCGAACTGAGAAGAAATCCAGACAGCAAACAGTGTCTGGGTATTATGTTTGGGTCACAGGTCAGTCTTCTATAACTCCCCATCTCTTTGTCACATACTAAAACACTGATGCATTACAACCCAGCATCAGGTAAATACAGAACGGATTTTGGGAGGAAAGCATAGTCAAAATGAAAGGTCACCCTGCTTTGTCACTGGTTGCTTCATAAAGTGGGATAAAGGGAACATTCAGGGGTAGAACTACAAAGTAAACATTTTTTAAAAATTTAAAAAGGTTGATTCCGCAGCCACATACATTTTTGTCTGAGAGACGAATAAGAAAATTACGAAAAGGATACTGACCTAGGATTCAAAATCTGGTATTATTCAAATCTTTGCTTCTGAATTTACTAGATTTATATACTTGGGTAAGTCCTGTAACCTCTTGGTGCCTATCTTCTCTTTTATCATTAAAAAAAAAATCATTCTTAGTTTAGAGGATTATTATGAGAATGAAACAAACACACATGAGGAATATTGCATATATGTTCAAAAGCGATTTTATATATATATGCACACACACATATAAAATTATATGTATATGTTTGTGGAAAATTTGGTATAAGCAATCTGGTATTTGCAAATCCTTGTTACACATTATTTTACTGTGAAGAAAGCTATGGGAAAACACAAATATTGCTGTTAGCGTTATTTACCTTTGGAAGCTTGTATTTTCATTTAATAATTTTAGGTGTACTTTTTACTACTTCTTTAGACTGAAACTGCTATTTGCATTACAAACAGTTTGTGGTAATAGGCTATTGATTTCGTGTAGGAACCACTGAGCTTGGAAAGGCTTATCATTCAAACAAATCAAAGATTCTTTAAATCTATCATAATTTAAAATGAGTATCCGGTATCCAATAGACAGAAAGCATGAAATTAAAACTGTAGCAAAGATCTTTAGATAATAACACTAAGAATATCTAAAGTGAATCAGAGGTGAAATGAAAACCTAAATATTGTTTCTATTTTGTCTTATTAACATATTATATCAGAATCATGCTTACAGTTGTTAAAGGTCACATTAGGATGTAAACATCTAAAATAATGGGCTCCATGTTTTCCTAAGCCATGTAGTCAGATACTTCTTCCCTGCTGCCCCTTCATTCCTTTGCACCTCCCACTTGCCTGAGAGGCACAGATCCTTGTGTCTTCCCAACTCCAGTTTCTCACCCTCTGGGGGACTCAGCAACATTTTCTTAAACTTCCTATTTAGATAAATTAAGCTCTACTAATCCCATAAATTTCCTGCACAGCCAGAAAGACAAGAACTCCCCACAGTCCTTTCCAGGCAAATAAACTGAATTACTGGATTTGGTCTTACCCATGTAATCTTTATTTCCCATTTTCTTATTTTTTCTCTCTATAATCATATACTCAACAGATACTTATTTAAGCTCCTACAATATACTAGACAGAACATTACTATATTTATATATTTATCTTTTTTCTTTCTCATTCTCTTTTTCTTTATTCATTTGTTTCCTCATAACTCTACTGTCTGAGTTTATCTATTGCTGTAATTTCATCATTGCTCATTTTCTATGTTCTTATAAATCTTCAATATTTAGGCATGCTATTATATATTCTGAAAACCAATGACACATGTTACATATTCTTCTTTAATAACTTTATTGTTCCCTTGGAGTATGTGTGTGATTCGATTTTACTCGTAACAGTCCAAGCTTATCTCAGAAACTTAATAGCATGCTGTTCCCATTTGGAGAGATCTGGTAGAAAAAAATTAAAATTAGGAAAATGATATGACAATAATCTTTGAAAGGTAAGAAGAGAAAGTCAACTTTCTTCAGATTTATAAAAACATTATCTGAGTGCTGGTAAGTGATGAGATTCTGAAACTTTAGCAAGAAAATAATCCAGATGGAATAAATTCTGCAATTGTCCCTTTTAGGATTCTAATTGGACAAGGAATTACTTAGATGCTCTTTAAGGGGCATCCTTCTGTAAGTAATCCTGCAGCACAAGAGTGGCCTTCCTTTGATGGCAATAGATTAGGCAAAATTTGGTTCACAAACATGTATAAAGATAAAATTGTTTCTTAACATTGAATCAAAATACTTATTTTTTATTTTTATAATAATCTTCTATTCAACTGGCAATTGTCTCTCCCATTTCTTTGGGGATATAATATAATACAAAATATAATCATATTTTCAATGCTCTATTCCTAAAGTCTCACTACCACGGGATAAGAAATGGGAGAAAAAGAGGAATTGACTAGGATCAGTTTTAAATGAAGAGTCTTACCTTAGAGGCAAGAAATTATAGGGCTTACAAAAAGAGAATTCTCAAGAAATTGGTCAACTTAATTTTCCATAGAAGGCCACAGGCACCTGGAAATTTCCAGAATCATCCCTATGTAATTTTACCGTGTATCTTGTTTTACCAATATTTCAGTTACTGCTTCTATTTCTCTTTATATCATATTACATAGTTTTTTTTTCTTTAATTCACAAAGCAAATTTATATCCAACTGTCATGAAAGCAGTCTGGACATTATATGGAAGTATTTGATTCTTATTCTCTGGGTGAACAAATCTAGCCACAACCATATGAAGTGACATATTCAAAGTCCACTGATTTTCAGTACGTAAAATGAATGTATTTATTGGTTGATCAGTTAGACCATCTTGAGAATTAGCAATAAAATCTTTAAAATATTTGTGTGAAGAGTAACGTAGGGCATATTTAAATTCTGCTTTGGCTTCTTGGGCTTGGAATGGAAAAGTAAATAATGTATCTGAGATCTGTTGTTATGAAATATTAGTGAAAATAACTGAGGTCATAAGTGAAAAGAAGTAATAAAATCAAGATGCTAATGTAATCTAACATATCAGAACACCAAAGGGAAGAGTTTCATAGTTTCTGGTTTCAATTGAATTCAAATTAACTAAAATGTAGTAAATACTTGTCAAGTTTAATGTATAATCTTGCTTCTATAAGCAACATGCTTACACTTAAAGAATATATAATCAGTCTAGTCAGGAAAATAGGCCAGGTACAGAAACGTAAACAAATACATACATACATACATATATATATATATATATATATATATATGTAATATGTGTAAATACACATATATGTATAATAAGATATGAATTGTACCATAAAAGAATTACAAATAAAGTGTTCTGGAGGATTAGTAAAGAAGGTGAGTAGGAAATACTTAAGAACATTTTGTACTGAAATGATCCTTACAGGATATACAGCAACAAATGGAGTTTCATATTAACATACACACAAGGAGGAAAGTAGGAAGCTTGGCTGGGTTAATGGACATGTCTATGTAGTTTGACCCATTATTATATGAGGCCTTGAGTTTAAGATTGCACTTTAATATAATGCTTTAGAACATGGAGATGCACTGAAGAGTTTTGAGCTGAGATGTGCATGATTAGAATGGAACTAGGGAAAGACTATTTTCCTATTATGCTAGGATGCATTGAAGATGACAGAGCAATTGTAAGTGGGAAGACCAGTTTGAAAGCTAGAGACCATGGAACATTGAACTATTTTCTGTGTCTACTTTAATGTTTTTGGATAGATATAGATTTAATGAATAGATATGAGAGAGAATTTTAAAGAAAAACTGGTCCAGCTTGACAACTTGGATGACACATAGGCAATTACAACCCAAAGAGAATGACTAGGTTCCCTGTACCAAAAGACATGTGTTTCTATAAATAAAACAAAGAAATTAGAAGTGTGAGATGGATGGATAATGAGCAGAGTGTTGGATTTAGTGATTCTGAGGTTTGAGTTGTGAAACAAACACTTCTCCCTACTATTTCTCACTGTCATTCATTCCCAGACACTGCCTAATTCATAACTCAGTGACACCAACATAAAAAATAGACCTGGCCAATTAACTCTACTAATCCTACAAAGTATAGGAGCACAAGAATGGAATGTAAGGCCAACTAAGAGGATCAGAGAAACAAGCAATCAAAGGGTCCAAGGCTGTTTTCCTAGAAGTCACATCATGTTTACTATCCCTCAGTTGATATTTGTTACGAATACCATTATACACTGTGTAGAGTTGTACAAATAGAAGACAAATCCAATATTTTTAGGGATTTCATAAGCAAGGAAAAATAATTATTAATAGTTATTGAATCGTTAGCATATGAAAAAAACTGAGTTGAGCCTGCAAATTACATTATACCACTGAGTCCTATGAGCTGTGTATAATTATTCTCATTTTAAAGAGGAGAAAATTGAAGCTCATTTCCAAAGTGCACAGTTAGTAAATTGAATGACTGGGACTTGAAGGAAGAAGAAAAATGCCTTTTACAAAATAACCAGAGAAAAGTACAAGACAAATTTGCTATAATATGGAAGTTAAACTGAAAAAAATTTAGGATTTTAGAGAATGCAAAAATTAGCAATTGGAGTTATTCCTCAGAAATTATATCATAAAGGAATTATGTGATTTGGATGGGAGAAGCGTAGGATAGAGGCTCCTCAGATGTCAGAAATAGTACACATAATAAGTAATAAATGAGAATAAAGAAGAGGGAGAAGGAAATGTTTAAATGGATGTGCTTTGATGATATGCTGAGAGATGAGGAATATATATACAGCCCCAATTTCAGGTATCAGGTATTTGAAACATTTTTAGTGATTTTACTCAGAGCTTAAAATTCTATCAAATTTATCCAGATATTTCTACAGTAGCATTTTCACAGGAAGCAAGGTTCTAGATCCTCATTGCTTTGAGTGTATGCTATCTTGTTTGAATTTTTTGTTTCTTCCTCCTATTTCTAAATTTTTGAATAGGATAACATTAATGCTTGGAAGAGGTAAAGGAAGTCCTCACATTCCATCCTTTCATCGAGCAAATTTTATGAAGTGCTCTAGTTCACATTATGTTCCTGACCAGGGTTGGTTTGAGGAGGGTGAAGATGCCAAGATGCCTTGGGTCCCCTCAGTTGCTAATCTACCTGCCTTCTTCTTCTTGTCCTGTGTTCAACCTGTATTTGGGAAGCTCTGCCTTCTCCCAATCTGTTTTAATATATACTCTATTGTTTCCATTAAATATCTATGAAATGTAGGTTTCATGGTAGTTCTATTGGAAATTCTTGGAAGAGAAGACATCAAAATCCAAAGGGAATGATAGCTAACCAGAAAACATCCATTAAGTAAGTAAATTTCTGAACTACTTTGCTGGTGTTCTCTTTAGTCTTTTCTCAATAACTTTTCAATATTACATTGACAATGTTGCCTCAACATCTTACCATAATCAGCATATAGATGCAGATTGCAGCAAAAAATGAGGATTTCATCTCATTATCTCTGGTCCCTAATTCTCAGTGGCTTCCTTCTACCATTGATACCCATCTCTAGCAGTGGATATTTAGAAGTCTCAGCTGGAATTTCACCTATCACTGCCAATATGTGGATCAACAATCAGAGCTCACTAGATGATTTTATCTTATTGGGATTTTCTGACCGACCCTGGCTGGAGACACCACTCTTTGTAATCTTTCTGGTGGCTTACATCTTTGCCCTATTTGGAAATGTCTCCATTATCCTAGTTTCCCACCTGGATCCCCAGCTTGACAGTCCCATGTATTTTTTTCTCTCTAATCTCTCTCTTCTGGACCTCTGCTATACTACTAGTACTGTCCCACAGATGCTAGTCAACCTTAGGGGGCCAGAAAAGACCATTACCTATGGTGGCTGTGTTGTCCAGCTCTATATCTTCTTGGCCTTGGGTTCTACTGAATGTATACTTCTGGCTGCCATGGCCTTCGACCGTTATGTTGCTATTTGCAAGCCTCTTCACTACCCAATCATCATGAACCAGAGGCGCTGTATCCATATGGCCACTGGGACCTGGATTAGTGGTTTTGCTAACTCCCTTGTCCAGTCTACTCTCACAATGTTGGCCCCAAGATGTGGACAGAGGGTGATAGACCATTTCTTCTGTGAAGTGCCTGCTCTTTTGAAACTAGCTTGTACTGATACTCGTATAAATGAAGCTGAGCTCAATGTACTAGGGGCTTTGCTACTCCTAGTGCCTCTTGCTTTCATCCTGGGCACTTATGTGTTCATTTCTCGGGCAGTAATGAGAATCCGGTCTGCTGAAAGTCGCTGGAAGGCCTTTAATACCTGTGCTTCACACTTGCTGGTGGTCTTTCTCTTCTACTTTACAGCCATCAGTATGTATGTGCAGCCTCCCTCTAGCTATTCTCGTGACAGGGGGAAGATCATGGCTCTCTTCTATGGAATTGTCACACCTACACTTAATCCGTTTATCTATACACTGAGGAACAAAGATGTGAAAGCTGCCCTGAGAAGGACACTGACTAAAGAGTTTTGGGTCAAAAGAAAATGATCTCTGAAATGAAGACCCAAAAAGAGAGAATGCATGTGTGCACCTTTCAAAGATGTCAGACAGACATGGAAGTGATGAAAGAACGGTGTATCAAGTGTCATAAAGTTCACATGTGTAACACGATCAAGAAAGAAACAATCAACTCTTGGTGATCTCTACATAGCACTTTTCCACTTATGAGAATATCTGTTTTACCATATTGAATCCTACCAAAGCGTGTCACTTTTCTCCCTAACGCTAACTACTAGATAACTTAGCTTCAGGAGAAAAACTTGTACAATATCTAGAGGAAAGATATTTAGAAAGTTTAGAAAACATATTTGGGATAAATTATTTTTAAATGAATTTCAAATAAATTGAAAATCATCCCATCTTTAAAAAAAAACATGCCACTACTATCCTGAGTTAACTTTAATCAACACATATTGACAGCATTTAGTCATCTTCTAACATTCGATGTCAAATAATATCATCAACCAAAGGTTTTTCTAAGACCCCAGAAGTAAATGAAGTCAAGAGACATTTAGGTCAAAAGCACATTAGATAGAAATATGTAGAACAAAGTCCATGAAAAAATTTAGAGACAGTGATTTGAAGTATAAATTATTTTTGTCATAAACCTTAGTCAGTCTTATGCTGCAATGATAAACAGTGAGGTCATGATCAATACATATAGAGCTTACACTAGAAGGAGAGAGAAAACAGTGGGATGTTTTGGACAGTAAACAGTGGTGGTAAAACCTCAGGCAAAAAATATCCTAACTCAGGAAAACTTACTAGTGATTTCCAAGTTTGACAAGATAGCTTCCTTCACAATTTCGGTAACTCAGTCCTATTTCAATAAGGGGATTACGAGAACATCATATTGAATTAAGACGTTTGGTTGATCTATTAGCTTTATTAAAAGAGAAAATGTTTTAGCTCAGTGGTGCAGCAGTTAATTTTGCACGTTCCACTTCAGTGGCCTGGGGTTCGCAGGTTTGGATCCTGGGTGCGGACCTACACACCGCATATCAAGCCATCATGTGGCAGACGTCCCACATATAAAATAGAGGAAGTTGGGCATGGGTGTTAGCTCAGGGCCAGTATTCCTCAGCAAAAAGAGGAGGATTGACAGCAGATGTTAGCTCAGGGCTAATCTTCCTCAACAAAAAAATAAAATAAAATAATTTAAAAAATATTTTATAGCCCTTGGCTATAAACTGCCTCACAAATACATTTTAGTCAAAGATGCCTAAACAAAACACAGCGAGTTCAGCAAAAGATCAATGTCATTGCCTGAAATGTTAATCAAATCTCATTCTGTATTAATGGGCATATGTAGCCCTACCAACAGAGTGATGTACAAGCCGTATGCTGTGTGCCTTTTGGGGGAAAGCATGTGTTATCTTTGCCTATAGTTTCATTGCCACCAAATGGGGATGCTAACATTTGCGTTAATTCAAAGATGTGTGAAATTATTTTTCTCATAGGACATTCAATTTAATATTTAATATTTTGTGTCCCATAAAGTAAATCCAAATAATAAAAGTTTAATTCTTAATTTATAGAGCTCTATATCATTTTCTATTTGCTGACTTATGAATCATGAACTAAGCACTCATTCTGAGGCATCAGTACAATTTCTGCCATTCTCTCCCTTTTAATACACATCCCCAAGCTTTCTTTATAAAAATTATCCTTTCCAAAGTACAATCTGTCCATAAATACGTTTAATCAATTTACTTATTCCTGTTCTCTGTAAGTTATTTCAAAATAATGGATCAGAGTCCTTTAGGAAGTTATCCTCTAAGGTCTTGATAAATATGAACAATTTTCTTAAAATTCCTCAATGTGTTTCATCAGGTTCCTTAATTTGGGGGAATAAATACACTGACAGTGTGAATTCTGCCATCTGAATTAAACTGGTGTATGACTGGGAACATTAATGATCCACCTGAGTTAAACAGTCACAAAAATTATAAAACTTTAGAATTACAAATATTGAAGATAGGATATGATAGAAGACATGCACAAAATCTCCACCAAAAGATAAAATACTTTAGTAAATTGGGATTACCACATGTCATGGGATATCTCATATGAGCTTCCCTTTTTCCCCCATATTCCAGCATGAATCCTGTTCTTTTCCAACTCAGCATATTAAACTGCATTTTAAAACTTGTTTTTTTGACAGCACTGGTTAACCCCAACCACATGCAGTACCTTCTCCTCAGATGGGTCCTATTTGAACACTTTACCAAGTGCATTGCCTGTCAACATAAGTCCTTCCCAAGCCCATTAAATACTCATATTTGTAATTTCTTATATTTCTGCAGATTTCTCTATCATGCTTTGGACATGATAAATGTTCAGTAAAAATACCAAACATAATTGGATCTAGAGCTGCTTCCTTTTTTTTCCCCCAAGGACCACTGCAACCTTCCCCTCTCCTCTTTCTAAAAACAGTGCAAAGCTTTACTTTCTGCCAGTGAAGTAGAGTGGGCACTTCTACTTTCTGTGGCTCAATCTTGAGGCAGATGAAGCTGGATGATGAGGAAAAAGCTTTTGGGAAAAAGGCGGCCCTTGGTTATACAAAAGAAAGAGAGTCTGTTTTCCTCAATTCTAACGTTATCTGGAAAAGGAAGTTAAAAACTAAAAAAAAAAAAATTGGACATAGAGTTTCCTATAATTCATGACTAATTTTTACATGGAATGTCATATCAATATCACATAAAATATAACCTAATATGTATTAAGAAAAAAATGTTTATAGTATTGATTTACGCATTCTGTTAATGGAGTGTAATTCTCAGAGGTTGTGTGTTGTACTTCTCAGGGGGTATTTGAGGTCACTATATAAAAATACTATATTATCTTGGGTTTGTTAGTTTTGCTTGAAGGTCTAGATAAATTTAAAAATAATTGAACATTGAACCTACTATTTTGTATTGGAACAAACATGGATATATTATGTTGTGGAAGTTGCGTACATTTTTAAACAAAAACATGTGTATTCATAGAAATTTAGTGCTGATGTGGAAAGTTGATCCAGATATGTCCCTAAGACCCTAGGGATATATTTTGATTCACCTTCAATGTTATGAATATATTGGAGTGAAAACCTGAGATTTAAACAAAAATTGTTTTGATTTTTAATTTTATAAGTGCAATTAATATTTCTGCATAAATGAGGTCTGATATTTTAGAAGTTTATATATTTAAATACATAATTAAATAACTATAGTACTTAGACCATCAAGCAGGCCAATAAATATAGTGCAATATTGAAAACATGATTAAGAAATATTTTTAATAATTCTGAAAATATAGCTAAAATATTAGTAAATGTATTAAATACCATATTAGCAAATTTTGCAAATATCAGTAAGTCATTAAATAGAAAAATGCTTTGTGATATGGTAGGAACATGGGGGAAGCTCATTCAACAAGGTAAAACATTTATCTCAAAACAAAGTCTAGTATCTACTGTTTATTAAATAATCAGACACTTTACTGAGGAGGACATAAAGAAGGCAGACAAGTGTATGAAAAAGTGCTCAGTGTGATTAGCCATAAGGAAAATACAAATTAAACCCATAACAGTATATTACTACACACTTTGTGAAATACCTAAAATTGAAATGACTGACCATACCTAGTGTAAGGAGGCAAAGCAAGTGGAACTCTCCTGCATTGTTGATGGGAATTTAAAATTATACAGCAATGTGGTACAGCTTGTCAGTTTTTTGTAAGATTAAGTATTCACTTATTACATGATCCATCAATTCTACTCCTAAATATTTACCTTAAAGGCGAAAAACCTTATATTCAGATAAATACCTATACACAAATGTTTATAGCAGCTCTTTTCATAATTGCCAAAAACTGGAAACAACCAAAATGGCCTTCAGTAGGTGAATGAAAAAGCAAACTGTGGTACATTTATATAAGGGAATGCTACTCAGTCATAAAAGAAAACACATTTTTTGATACATGCAGTAACTTGCATGAATTTTAAAGGCATTATGTTAATTCAAAGTAGCTAGACTCAAAAGGTTACATAGTATGTGATTTTATATTTATGACATTCTTGAAAAGACAAAAATACAGTGATGGAGAACAAATCAGGGTTGACATGTATTATACATGAATGGGGGGGAGGGTATGACTACAAAAATATAGTATAGAAAAGTTTTGGGGGTTGATAGAACCCTTCTGTATCTTGATGGTGGTGGCTGTTATGGGAAACAATACATGTGTTAAAATTAATAGAAATGCACACCCAAAAGACACTTTTACTATATACTAATTAAAAAAATAAACCACGGTGAGTTTCGAGGTGGCTGCCCCTTAAATTTAATATGGACAAGTTAGCTTCTTTGTTATGAATTTGTCAAATTAACATTTGTTAAGTGGAGCACAAGATGCTGGATGGTGAGTTGAGTTTCAACAACAAACCACAAGAGGAATTGAAACAGAGAAGTTTATTACTCATAGGTCCTGGAGGAAGCACACAGCATGCCTTGACATGCCACAGGGGAGGTCAGAGTAGAGTGCAGCCAGAGAGAATGATAGGATCTGGGGCACATGCCCTTATTAAGGTCCATGAGTTGAGTACTTTGGGCTTCCCAGGCTAAGGCCAGATTAGTCAACTCAAACGAAAAGAGTGGGGTTTTAGTAAGCTCCACTGGGGTCTTATGTAAGAAACACACAAGATGAAGGCCCAGGGACACAGAGGAGAGACTGTTGATCACAAAGACTGTTAGGGAAGTCATATCAGGAACTTACATTTGCTTGTGACTCTGAGGGTTTTTATCTAGAGCACACTCACCTGAGGGGGTTAGCATAAATTTAAGGTACCTGTAGGCCACTTGTCCAAACAAAATGGATGCCAAGGCACCAATACTTTGGAGTAGCTTAGCTAAACTCTTGACAATCTTATAATTTAATAGTTCGCTAATTTCCAAACAAAACCAAAAACTTTATTGATACCAAGGGAAAATCAGTGATGATTCAGTTACTCCTATTTTATCATTCATCTTCATAGATGATGGGGAGAAATCAAATGTAAAATGAAAATTAAATTTTTAACAGAAAATTCTTTCCATCTGAGCCATATAAGCAATTTCAGACCAACAGATTTTATCAATTAGACTATTAATAGCAGGAAGTTATAGGCTTTCTGCTAGTCTGGGCAAGTTGTGGAAGAACATCTTCAGGGCACAGATTAAGAGCTGGAATCTTAAAGTTGTACATGCATGAGTTAGAAATTGAAGTATAGATTTAAAAAAGGAATAATTTTACAATAACTTTACAATTAAGTTTTTGGCTGATTTCAAAAAGTCTACATGAAACTTTTGTACAATATCCAGAATCTTGCTTTCAAAAAAAATGCTTCCCTGTACTAGTGTATTTGTTATATCTCCAGGAATAGAGTTTGAAAATTATTGTTTATTTTGAGAAAATTTCTTTTAGAATATACTTAATACCCACTTTTCCTACTTTGATCCCAGGGACATATATCATAAATTTAAATTGATTCATATAGGACCACTATTTTTAAAATATGTTTTTAAATTTCTCTTGGGAGTTCTTCTTTGACTCGTATTATTTAGAAGTGTGTTTAATCTCCGTGTGTTTTGGGATTTTTCTATCTTTCTGTTATTTCTTCCAGTTTTATTGAGATATAATTGACATATAACACTGTATTAGTTAGTTTTAGGTGTACAACATGATGGTTTGATATGTATATATTGCAAAATAATTACCACAATAAGTTTAGTTAATATCCATCTCCTCACATAGTTACAATTTTCTCTTGTGATGAGAACTTTTAAGATCTACTCTCTTAGTGACTTTCAAATATGCAATGCAGTATTCTAAATTTTAATCACCGTGTTGTACATTACATTCCCAGAACTTACTTATTTTATAACTGGATGCTTGTATCTTTTGATCACATTCACCCATTTCACCCCTAACTGCCCCATCTCTGTCAGTCACTAATCTTTTCTCTGTATTTATGCATTTGGGGTTTTTTTCCGTTCCACATATAAGTGAGATCATACAGGATTGTCTTTCTCTTTCTGACTTATTTTACTGACAATGATTTTTATTTTTTTATTCTTTTTAATTTTTTTTTATGCTTTTTGTGAGGAAGATTTGCCACGAGCTAACATCTGTTGCCAATCTTCCTCTTTTTTTTTCCTCCTCAAAGCCCCAGTACACAGCTGTATATCCTAGTTGTAAGCCCTTCTAGTTCTTCTCTGTGGGGTGCCAGCACAGCACCGCTTGATGAGTGGTGTGTCTGTCTGCACCCAGTATCCAAACCAGTGAAGCCCAGGATGCTGAAGCAGAATGTGCAAACTTAACCACTACACCACTGGGTTGGCCTCACTGACAATTATTTTTAATATTTGAAAACATAGATCCTTTCTGAGCTTTCTGGTAATTTGAATGAATGATATCTAATCACTTTTGTTGGCAACACACCCATTTGCTACAATCTTCCTGAAGTATTCCATTTGAAATGATTAATTCAGCTTTGATCTGATGAGGAAACCAGATATTATTTTGAGTTTTGCTGAGTGTTTATTTTGGTAGTCACAGGAGGTTTTAGCATGCATTGATTGGATTTATCTATTTTTTTAAAAAGAAAAGTACACTCATGCACCTCTCCAATTTTTATGTAATTTTATTTATAAAATATATTTCATTATTTTATCCTATTTGAACTATGCCACACTTTTCTTTGAATTATCTCAGTATTTTTATACATTGAAATCTTAGGATTCTCTACAAACCAGCATGTATAATATTAATTCCAACTTCTTTTGATAATTTCCTACTATATTTATCCAAAGCTTTAATGAAAATATCCATCAAGTCACAAAAAAACCCATGTTAAAATAGAAAATTATCTTCTCAAATTGAACCTGAGTATCTTTTTGTGGTGACTTAGTTATTTTCTTTATCATTCATAATAGCCTTATAAAAACAAGTGTCATACTTACTGAGATACTGTGATACTTATGTACTATTTTAGTCACTGGGAATCAAAACCAGACCTATTGGTTTACAACTTTGAAATTCAATCTCTTAACATTAAAAGCAATATGAAAATATTTGTATTAAATTTAAAAATAGGGGTATTTAGAGCTATTTTTAAATGATTATCAAATGGAATATAATTTACATTGAATTTTTGATATTTAGGAATAGATGAAAGATTTGAATTTTCTTAAATTTCTTTCATTGTTAATGAGGTAGGTCTTATGTTAAATGTTCATACCACAATATAAAAAATGCCTTTCCCACAATCATAGGCATTTCAAAACTGAACACATTGATCTTTGGATGAAAATTACTTGTCCATAGGATTGTTAAAATAGGGACTGGATTATCAGGTTCAGAGTTATTTTAAAAAAGACATAGTGTTGGATGAAGCTTAGACTCGATCACCTTTAAGTATAGTTTTAACTCTGAGATTCTTTGATTCTATAATTATGTATGAGTTTATATGAACAAATAATTACTAGACATTCCCTTTTTTACCTGAGGCCCATACAAGTACAAATAATTTTGTGACTAATAAAGTTGAAATTGTTGATATAAAAATACTTCTTACTAGAGAGACATAAGTCTGAATTTATACTATAGAAAATGATATATACAATATACACTTTTTCCTCCCTGGAATGCATAGATTACAAGTTCAGTTAAACCAAGACGATAATTGACTACTGTCCACTGAGATAATTCCTTGAGGGAGAGCTCTGTGCAGTCCCATGCTTTGAATTCATTGCGTTTATCTAAAGCACCAACTACGCTGAACAGATTGTTCCCTAGCGTCTAGACAGTACTGGCTTCATTTCAGGAGTCGTGGGCTTAGCAGGAAGTTAAAATGTCCTTGAGTCTATGTTCCCTGTTCAGTCTTATATGAAAGCATCTTAATCCTCCCCTTACATGAGAATTTCAAAGACTGAGCCACCAGCTTAATTCCAGAATAATGATGCTCAATCTTAGGATTAAATGATATTTGTTTCTACTGAATAAGATAACTCTGGTAAGTGAAAGCTCTCATTTTATGAAATTTATGACTGTGTTCCATAATTTCTGTGTTTCCTCTCACATTTCATTCATTTTTTTTTTTTTTTTAAGAAAGATTAGCCCTGAGCTAACTGCTGCCAATCCTCCTCTTTTTGCTGAGTAAGACTGGCCCTGAGCTAACATCTGTGCCCATCTACCTCTACTTTATATGTGGGACGCCTACCACAGTTTGACTTGCCAAGCAGTGATATGTCCGCACCCGGGATCAAACTGGTGAACCCGGGCTGCTGAAGCGGAACCTGCACACTTAACCACTGCACCACCTGGCCGGCCCCCTCATTCATTTTTTGAACCATGTTTATCATGCTTCTGTGCCTATGAGTCCTCCCAAATGGCTTTAGCAAATCCACAGAGGACCTTCACAGTGGTAAATTCAGTGTCCTCTTATCGCTGTTTTAAATTTCCTTTCTTAACTATATGACATTATCGTTAAGTGTTTTTTCTTTTTCTTCTAAAACATCTGTCTTCACTTGATTTTATCATGCCACTCAGTGCTAGTCTTCTTCCTATTCTTTCTCAGTCTCTTTGACTGGGTGTTCTTTTGCACATCTATTGAAATTTGATGGTATCTAAAAGTCAGTCTTCAAACCTCTTTTCTGTCCTTTTTTTACTTAAAAAATATTCTTGTAAGTGCCATTTAAAAGAGCAAGGTTAACTGCTTTTTTACATGATTTGCACATTCTTACTGAACTGGTGGTGTTCCCAGCACTGCCGTAGGTCTTCTGCATTCCAGATCCTCATATCCAACTTGGCACACGGTCACCTCAGACTACTTATCCCATCAGAACTCATCTCTTCTCTCAACTATCTCACTGTCACTGTCACCTATTTCAAAGAATAGCTTCTCTTTCATTTGCACGTCCATCAACCATCAAGATTTTATCTGCTCATTCTCTCTTGTAATTATTATCTCTTGTTGTCATACTTATAGGTTAGTTCAAACCTTCACCATCTCTGGCAACATTTTATTCTTCAGTTTTACGTCCTTTCACCACAATTTCCATGCTGTTGCCAGGACGTTTCCTAAAGATTAATTTCAGTGAGTTCTCAAATTAAATAACAGCAAAACAGAAACATACTAGATCAAGTAATTTTCAACCTCTTTCCATTGCTTAGGGATTAATAAATGGAATGAATTATAATATCTGATGGAGTAGCTCAAGTGACTCGATAACTAACTTTTTGTCTATATCACATTGAAATCAATCATCTACATACTAAGTTAAATAAATATTTACATAGTGCTTGTATATTAGATACCATTGTCAAAGGTGGGAAAATGATCAGAGATAGTGAAGGAATTACCTTGCAGTGAATAAACTCAGTGAAAATGGACTGACCTTTCAGCAAATCCACAGATCTTTTAAAAAGAAGCAAAACTCAGTTATCAGGGTGATTCTGATACACAGAGTGATTTTATGATTTTACAATAACACATTTAACATAAAAAGAATGCCAGCCAATCTCCCTAACAGTTATGTTACATCTGGGTATTTAAGGCTTTGCTTGGTTGGTTGGTTGATTATGTTAAGAAATGAGCACTTGCTACCTAATATATTTCAAGTCCTGGAGAAAAAGGATAAAGAATTATTCTTATTGGAGAAGTCACAATGAGATATAGTACTGGAAAGGCATACCCAACATTCTGCCTGTCACATAGTAAGAATTAAACACTTTTTAGAAAATCTCATTATTTGTTTAAACAAATTTGATTAAAAAAGTCCAAGTCCAAGTTATTCTAAGGATTATAACAACTAAAAGGACAAGGTATCATCAATAATTTGCAAGATCTATCATGTTCCAACCTCTGGATTCAATGCTTAGTATCAGTGACATCTGCATGTTACAATTTTGAGACTTATTTGACTGTTCAAGCTTGCTCTGGGAAGTTCATGCCAAATAGTTTTATATTTTAAAAATGTTAGACGCCGTTCAGAGGGAAGGAATATGACTGTCCTTAGAGCTAACATCTCCCCTAAGTTTGTCTCTGGTCAGTTTCTAGATCTATTTGAAAGGTAAGAACAACAACTTTATTTTAGAGGGTTAACAAAGGAAGTTTTTTGGGTTTTTTTTGAAATTATTTTTTTATTTCAGTAACCTTGGATTATAACATTACATAAAGTTCAGGTGTACATCATAATATATTCCAAATTCTGTGTAGATTACATCATATTCACTACCCAAAGACTAATTACAATTCATCACCACACACATGTGCCTAATCATCCCTTTTGCCGTCCTCCCTCCCCGCTTCCCACCTGGTAACCACTAATCCAATCTCTGTTGCTATGTGTTTGTTTGTTGTTATTTTTATTTTCTACATGTGAGTGAGATCATATGGTATTTGACTTTCTCCATAGGACTTATTTCACTTAGCATAATACCCTCAAGGTCCATCCATGTTGTCACAAATGGCTGGATTTCATCATTTCTTATGGCTGAGTAGTATTCCATTGTGTATAAATACCACATCTTCTTTATCCATTTGTCCCTTGATGGACACCTAGGTTGCTTCCAAGTCTTGGCTATTGTGAATAATGCTGCAATGAACATAAGTGTGCATGTAGCTTTATGCATTTGTGTTTTCAAGTTCTTTGGATAAATTCCCAGCAGTGGGATAGCTGGATCAAATGGTAGATCTATTTCCTAATTTTCTGAGGATACTCCATACTGCTTTCCTTAGTGGCTGCACCAGTTTGCACTCCCACCAGCAGTGTAGGAGGCTTCTCTTCTCTCCACATCCTCTCCAAAACTCGTTGTTTCCTGTCTTGTTAATTATAGCCATTCTGATGGGAGTGAGGTGATCTCTCACTGTAGTTTTGTTTTGCATTTCCCCTATAGTTAGTGATGTTGAGCATGTTTTCATGTGCCTGTTGGCCATCTGTATATCTTCTTTCAAGAAATCTCTATTCAGATCTTTTGACCATTTTTTAATTGGGTTGTTGGTTTTTTTGTTATTGAGACATATGAGTTGTTTGCATATTTTGGATATTAACCCCTTATCTGATATATGGTTTGCAAATATCTTCTCCCAATTGTTAGGTTGTCTTTTTGTTTTGTTGACGGTTTCCTTTGCTGCACAGAAGCTTTTTAGTTTGATGTTGTCCCATTTGTTTATTTTTTCCCTTGCCCAGTCAGACATGGTATTTGAAAAAATGCTGCTAAGACCAATGTCAAAGAGCATACTGCCTATATTTTCTTCTAGAAGTTTCATGGTTTTAGGTCTTATATTGAAGTCTTTAATCCATTTTGAGTTGATTTTTGTGCATGGTGTGAGACAACGGTCTACTTTCATTCTTTTGCATGTGGCTGTCCAGTCTTCCCAATGCCATTTATTGAAGAGACTCTCCTTTCTTCATTTTATGCTCTTGGCTCCCTTGTTGCATATTAGCTGTCCATAGATGTTGGGTTTATTTCTTGGCCCTCGATTCTGTTCCATTGATCTGTGTGACTGTTTTTTGTGCCAGTACTATGCTGTTTTGGTTACTACAGCTTTGTAGTATATTTTGAAATCAAGGGTAGTGATACCTCCAGCTTTGTTCTTTTTTCTCAGGGTTGCTTTGACTGTTCAGGGTCTGTGGTTGTTGCATATAAATTTTAGGATTCTTTTTCTATTTCTGCGAAAAATGTTGCTTAAACTTTGATAGGGATTGCATTGAATCTATAGATTGCTTTAGGAAGTATGGACATTTTAACTTTGTTAATTCTTCCAATCTAGTAGCACAGAATATCTTTCCGTTTCTTTGTATCTTCTTGAATTTGGTTCAACAGTATTTTACGGTTTTCAGTGTACAGATCTTTCACCTCTTTGGTTAAGTTTATTCCTAGGTATTTTATTCTATTTGTTGTAATTGTAAGTGGGATTGTATTCTTAATTTCTATTTCTGGTACTTTGTTGTTAGTGTATAGAAATGCAACTGATTTTTGTAATGTTGATTGTGTATCCTGCAACTTCACTGTATCCATTTATTATTTTTAAAATTTTTTCAGTGGATTCTTTAGGATTTTCTATATATAAAATCATGTTGTCTGCAAATGGAAACAGTTTCACTTCTTCTTTTCCAGATTGGATCTCTTTTCTTTCTTTTTCTTACCTGATTGCTCTGGCTAGGACTTCTAATACTATGTTAAATAAGAGTGGTGAAAGTAGGCATCCTTGTCTGGTTCCTGTTCTTAGAGGGATAGCTGTCACGTTTTCTCCATTGAGAATGATATTAGTTGTGGGTTTTTCATGTATGGCCTTAATTATGTTGAGGTATTTTCCTTTTATACACATTCTATTTAGAGTTTTTATCATAAGTGGATGCTGCATCTTGTCAAGAGTTTTCTCTGCAACTGTTGAGATGATCATGTGATTTTTATTCTTCATTTTGATAATGTGGTGTATCACACTGATTGATTTGTGGATGTTGAACCATCCCTGCATCCCTGGAATAAATCCTACTTGATCATGGTGTATGATCTTTTAAAGGTTTTGTTGTACTTGATTTGCTAGTATTTTGTTGAGGATTTTTGCATTGATGTTCATCAGTGATATTGGCCTGTAATTTTTTGGTTTTTTGTCATGTGCTTGTTTGGTTTTGGTATCAGGATAATATTGGCTTCATAGAATGAGTTAGGAAGCTTCACCTCCTCTTCAATTTTTTGGAAGAGTTTGAGAAGGATAGGTATTAAGTCTTCTTTGAATGCTTGGTAGAACTCACCAGGGAAGCTGTCTGGTCCTGGACTTTTATTATTTGGGAGGTTTCTGATTACTGTTTTGATCTCGTTACTGATGATTGGTCTATTCAAATTCTCTACCTCTTCTTGATTCAGTTTTGGAAGGTGGTATGATTTTAAGAATTTATCCGTTTCTTCAAGATTATCCAATTTGATGGCATATAGCTTTTCATGGTATTGTCTTATAATCTTTCTATTTCTGAGGCATCTGTTGTAATCTCTCTTCTTTCATTTTTTTTTTTTTTGAGTAAGATTAGCCCTGAGCTAAATTCTGCCAGTCCTCCTCTTTTTGCTGAGGAAGCCTGGCCCTGAGCTAACATCCGTACCCATCTTCCTCTACTTTATGTGTGGGACGCCTACCACAGCACAGTGTGCCAAGCAATGTCACGTCCACACCCGGGATCTGAACCAGTGGACCTCGGACTGCCAAGAAGCAGAACGTGTGAACTTAACTGTTGTGCCCGCAGGCCGGCCCCTCCTCTTTCATCTCTGATTTTATTTATTTGAGCCTTCTCTCTTTTTTTCTTGGTGAGTCTAGCTAAAGGTTTATCAATTTTGTTTATCTTTTCAAATAACCAGCTCTCAGTTTCATTGATTTTTTCTGTTGTTTTTTTAGTCTCTATTTCATTTATTTCTCCTCTGATTTTTATTATTTCCTTCCTTCTGCTGATTTTGGGTTTTGATCTTCCTTTTCCATTTCCTTGAGCTGCACTGTTAGATTGCATATTTGGGATTTTTCTTGTTCTTTGAAATAGGCCTGAATTACTAAAAACTTCCCTCTTAGAACTGCTTTTGCTATATTCCATAGATTTTCACATGTTATATTTTCATTTGTGTCCAGGTATTTTTTGATTTCTCCTTTTATTTCTTCATTGAGCCAATTGTTGTTCAGTAGCATTTTGTTTAATCTCCACATTTTTGTGGGTTTTCTAATGTTCTTCCTGTAGTTGTTTTCTAGTTTCATATCTTTGTGGTCAGAAAAGATGCTTGATATTATTTTGATCTTCTTAAATTTATTGAGACTTGTTTTGTGGCTTAATATGTGATCAATCCTGGAGAATGTTCATTTGAAAAGAATGTGCATTCTGTCGTTTTGGGATAGAATGTTCTATATATATCTACTAAGTCCAACTGGTCTAATGTGTCCTTTAAGGCCAATGTTTCCTTATTGATCTTCTGTTTGGATGATCTATCCATTGGTGTAAATGGAGTGTTAAAGTCCCCTACTATTATTGTGTTACTGTCTATTTCTCCTTTTATGTCTGCTAACAATTGCATCATATACTTAAGTGCTCCTACGTTGGATGAATAGATATTTAAAAGTGCTACATCTTCTTGTTGGAGTATTCTCTTTATCATTATGTAATGCCATTCTTTGTCTCTTGTTACAGTTTTTGTTTTAAAGTCTGTTTTGTCTAGTATAAGTATTGCTACTCCAGCTTTCTTTTCTTTGCCATTTGCATGGAGTATCTTTTTCCATCCTTTCAGTTTCAGTTTGTGAGTGTCTTTAGGTCCAAAATGTATCTCTTGTATGCAGCGTATATATGGGTCTTGTTTTTTTATCCAGTTGGCCACCCTATGACTTTGATTGGAACATTTAGTCCATTGACATTTAAGTTGGCTATTGATAAGTATGTACTTATTGCCATTTTGTTACTTTTTTTCCAGATGTTTTAGTAGTTCTTCTCTGTTCCTTTCTTCTCTTGCTCTCTTCCCTTGTGGTTTGACGGCTTTCTTTAGTAATATGCTTTCTGTTACTTAGTTGTTTATTTATTATAGGCTTCTGGTTTGTGATTTCCATGAGGTTCATATATAATAGTCTATGTATGCAGCAATGGGACTAACCCTTTTGCTAGAAACAAATGTAAAATTGAAAAAAATAAATGAAGCCACTGTTTTCAGAATTTGGGCAACAATCAGCATGTGATAGTAATCCTGGAAAGAGTAAAATCACACAAGGTGAATGTGTTAGTCAAGGTTCTCCAGAGAAACAGAACCAATAGGAGATAGATAGATAGAGAGATGATAGATGGATAGATAGATACATAGATACATAGATACATATGAATGAGAGAGAGAGAAACATTTATTTTAAGGATTGGTTTATGTGATTGTGAAAGATGGCAAGTTTAAAACCTGTAAGGCAAAGAAGTGGGTAACAGTTGATGCTGCATTTTGAGACCAAAACTTGGAAATACAAGTACAATTTCTATGTTGTAGTCTGGAGGCAGAATTCCTTCTTTCTTAGGAAACCTCAGTCTTTACTCAAGGTTTTCAACTGATTGGATGAGGCCCATCCACATCATGGAGAATAATCTGCTTTACTTAAAATCAACTGATTATAAATGATAACCATAGGTAAAAAACATGTGCTTCCAGCAAAATCTAGACTAATGCTTGACCAAACGACTAATCACCAGAGTCTAGTCAAGTTGACACATAAAATTAACCATCACAGTGAGCCTCACGATAAGCCTGGTTTTCTGCCAGGAGGCCCTTCCCAGACAATGGTGCAGAAAAGCAGACCCAAAGCTGAGCACAAAGGTCTCTTGAAGCTTAGGAGGTAGAGATCAGATTTTGAGTCTCCTGAGATAGCTGGAGTTCTCAGTGGAGGGTAGCCAAGGAAAAGGCGCTGTGTAAACAAGGAGTCCTGAAATATATACAAAGTTTCCTTAGTTTTTGGTCAAATACAAGGCTGTGCATCCACTGGGTGAGACGCTGCCAGACCTGGTAGAAAACAACATCTGGTAAGCTGTGGGATGAAGGTGATTCCAGAAGTTGAACAGTACTAGGATGTGTAGGATATCTGGCAAAACAAAGTGAAGATAACTCAATGGATACCCTGGGTACTCCATTGCCACCCCAGAAGAGCCATGTCTTATCAGTAGGGCAATCCTATCCCTGTAGTACAGTCTGCTCTAGAAAAATGTCAACAAACTTTAAAATCAAGTCTCAAAAGGAAAAAGCTGACCCATCGGTAAATCAGTTGCCTGTAGAAAAAAACTTAGTGCTTTCTAAAATAAAATGATAAAATCTAGATGCTCGGTAATGTAGCATCTGCAATGTTAAGCATAAAATCAAATACTACTAGATATGGAAAGAGGTAGGAATAGTTACTAATAACCAGGAAGAACCTGAGAAAATACCAATTCAAATGATCTAAATATTGAAGTTGACAGACCAGTACTTTAAAACCACTTTTATAAATATATTCAAGGATTTAAAGAAAAATGCATTCACTATAAATAAACAAATGAGAAATATCAGCAAAGAAATGGGAATTGTAAAAAAACTCAAATGGAAATTCTAGAACTGGAAGGTACATTATCATAAATTAAAAATTCACTAGACAGACAACTCATTTAGGAAGATATGTAAACTTGCATATAGATTATTAGAGATCTTTGAATCAAGAACAAAGAGCAACTTTTTAAATAATAACCCCAAACTGGAAGCAACCCAGCTATCCATCAACAAAGATAAACAAAGTAAGATATATCCATTAAATGGAATACAATTTAGCAATAAAAAGGATTAAAACTACCAATACACACAACACAAATGAATCTCCTAGGTAGTACACTGAGAGAAAGGAGCTATCACAAAATAGTAAATATCTCATAGTTCTATTTATATAAATTCAAGAACAGGGAAAACCAATCAATTTTGAAAAAACTGTATAAAGAGATTGCTGTATGGGAGCTGAGGATGGGGAGGAAATTGGCTAGAAAGGGATATAAGGGAAAATTCTGGGTAGATGAAATCACACTATATCATGACGGATATGGGTTACATTGGTAAATGAATTTGTCAAAACTTA
The DNA here is from genome assembly GCF_037783145.1 of Equus przewalskii. Taxonomy (NCBI): domain Eukaryota; kingdom Metazoa; phylum Chordata; class Mammalia; order Perissodactyla; family Equidae; genus Equus; species Equus przewalskii. Next base: position 29,033,906 of record NC_091849.1, read on the forward strand.
TTCAAATTTTACATTTATGATTTGATATTCTACCTCAACAAAAAATAGAACCAAAGAGAATTGCCAATAGTCATGTCAAGAATTATAGCATAACTCTTCCCAGAACTTCTGGATGCCACTCTCTGATTACAGTCCACTTCCTAAAATATCATCATTAATCTGACATTTGTGATTTTACTTCCTTCACTCTTCTTGAAAGTCTTTGTATACTGGTACACATCTCTTCACTATGTAGTTTAGTGTTATCCAGTTTTGAAGTTTATATGAGCAAAAGAACATTATACGCATTCTATTGTATTTTTGCCTCTTTCTCTCAATGTTATATTTGTGCGTTTTCATTGAATTTGTTGCTTGTAGCTATAATTTATTTATCATCATTATTGTATCACATTCCTTTATACAAATATGTGAAAACAGTTTTACCCCTTGTATAGTTGAGGAACATTTATGTACTTTCCTTTGTTGAGCTATTGTAAAAAATGCTGCTTAGAAAACTTTTGGACACACGTGCAGGAATGAAACTACTAGGTCATGAGTAACACACATTCTCAGATTGTAGATAATGACAAATTCCTCCAAAGTGGTAATACCAATTTACATTCCCACCCACAGTATATGAATGCTTGTAATATTTCCCATTCTTTTCAGCACTTGGAATTGATGGATCTTTATTTTTGTGGCCAATCCTGTTAAAAGTGGTAATGATATTTCAGTGCGGTTGTTTTACAAGTAAAATTAGTAGTAGCTCAATGCACGGTATGGAGCCTGAGTCGGGTGAGAGAATATCTGCACAGGGGAAAGGGTAGTGGCAACAGCACCAGGAAAATGTGTATTTTCCACCTCTTTATTTGTTTCCTCAGATCTTCTGGGAGAACATTTTGCACATACATTCCAGCTCAGTAATTTGTTCACTTAGCTGAATTAATCGTTTGAGTGCTTTCTTAAATGGTTATACTTTCCAGACAAATTATTTTAAAATGATTCTTATTTATAAATGTTTGTTTTTTCTTCGCATGAGCAGTATTTTCACCACATTGAACATACTTATCATGCTATTCCAAATTATTTTATTTTCTGGCCCCTTTATTCTGCCTCATCTGCTATAAGTCACTCAACTTGTCTCTTGTTAGTGGTTTCATTTCTCAGATATCTTATTACCTGTTTCAGTGAACTCATCCATCTGAAGGGATGTTATCTTGACTGGTCGTATGTTCAGGAGAGGAACTAAAAGCTATACCCCATTTTGTCTGCCACCTCCTGAGTTTAAGCAGTGGGGGGTATTACACAACTCAGGGCAGAGAGTATCTGCTACTAAAACGTGAGCTTAATCAGGCTCTACTTAACCCTCCTATAAGTTGCTATAAACCCTCAAGGAATTTTGGTACCTCCTACCACCCACTGCTCTTTTTTCAGAGCTGCCTCTCTTAGTTTTCATCATCCAGAACTCAGGGTTTATGAAAGAAGAAATAAAAAGCCCAAGGCAGATATTTGTACCCAGCAGCTGCTGATATCAACTATCATCAACATCCAGGCTTAGGCGCTGTCCTGATTTTCTCCCACCAACCTGAGCAAAACTGAACTTCCATCAGCTCTTGCTAGCAGTTGGAAAAAAGATAGTCAATGATCAGCCAAATTTAACTTGCAAAAGATTTAAAAAAAAGTGTAACTGAAAACTTTCCTGCAATCAGGAAGGGGCCCAGAAATAAGGCTTGGACTATTTTCCAAAACAATACTCCTCCCATTCTTTCCCCAAACTGCCACTCCACACAAACTAGAAACCAATCATTTTCTGTCTTCCCAGGAATCTGTTAAGTTTCTTATGTCCTCTCCCTGATCCATTTTTGGCATCGCCATAATTGAGTTCAAGAGAAGATGCTAGCAAACTATGTTATTTTGCCCTACACTCACTAGGGGAAAGGTAAAAACTTGTGACCTGTTTCCTGTACTCAAGATACTTGTTCTGAGAATTTTTTTTCTGACTTATAAGTTTATTTACATAAAAATGCAGATCTTTAGCATGTATAAAGTGAGTTATGTATATAATTCCATTTTAAATGTAGATTTCATGAAATATTGGAATTCCATGAAATATATTCCTTTTGCCAAATTTATTTATCCTTCTTCGCTCCAATATAATAACTACAATAATAACAACAACAATGTCTGATGGCTCTTTTTCTTTCGATCGCTCCAAATTTTCTTTCCTTACTGGCTCTTATAATTACTTGAACTCTGATCTCCAGTCTTCTCTCATATAATACAGGTGGAATGCTATTGTAAGAACTAGAACTGATATGTGTAAAATTCTTGGCACAGTGCCTGTTAAGAGACCCTGTCCACAACCAGCACTCAATAAATGGTAATTAATAGTAGCTGTACTCTTTCTTCCCGTTTTCTCCTTTTCTTTCTTCTGCTTTTGCTTTGGGCCTAAAAGTTACCCCAGTGGTCACTGAACAGCTGAGGTGTGTTAAAGTTAGCCTGCATTTATACTCCCACACTCTCTCCTTCCTATGTGTGATTACCAGGGAATCTGCTGATGTAAGATGACTTCTTTATTTTTAACACAGGTCCAATGGGGAAGTAATTATTGTCTCATATATCTCAATGCTTTCAGTCACTGATAATTTCCTTGCTCAACCTGCGCACATCTCCCTCTGGTTTTACACAGTATTGTAAGTCAGAATGAGTCATCCAATCCAGAGGACTACATTAAAATGCTGATTTCATTCTTCCAGTAGTAACACCAAGGAAAGTTTTGACTATTTCATTCAACACAGAGTGGAATGAAATAAACTGTGCCTTGTTTTCAATTGGTGCAAAGAATGGTATATTCCTGGTTGGGTGCCAAGTGACTACATAGCAAAGTAGTTTCTGGTTTAATAAGTGCCCAAGAGAAAGAGACTGTCGCTGACACTTGGAATACAGAGAAAATCAGAGTAAGGAGATCATATGAGCAATTGACTTTTAGAATATTGCATATCAAACCTAACAAAATAAAAATTTCTTGTTCATGAATTAGAATAGAATTTATTTTTGTATTCATTTCTTCAAGAACTTAAAATGGAAGACCAGAAGTTCTCTGGGAAAACAGCTTTGTTTCCTTTTCTCTGTGGGTAAATAGGTTGAGTAACGTCATTTAACTGGTAAGTGCAGAGTCTACTCTAAACTCAAACATTCCAACTTCAAATCCAGTACTTTTTCATGAAGCTATCATAGCCTAAATAAGCAGTTGTCATGAGGATTAAAGAGATGATTAATACAATTAATTAAATACTATATATGTAAAATGTTCTGCAATTTAAGACGTTTATTTACACCATTTTAAGATGGTCACACACGTATAAGCACACACACACACACATACACCCTTACTGGAGCAGTTCTCAGCCTTTCCTTATGTTTTCACTCTCTTATTGGCATGGAATGTTGCAATTCTTTTCCGCCCTTAGTCAAACATTTCACCAGTTCCATTATATTGTTTCTGTGTGAAACTGTCAACAGTGATAATATCTTTTCAATATAAAATACATAGGGTAAGATCTTTAGTTTAAAGAAAGAAGTGAGTATTCCTTGGAACACATCAGAAATGACTTTAATAAATGTATTTAGCCAAGTAAAAAAATAATAAGACAGTCATCCCTATGCAGAGGAGTAAGAAGTTTCTGGTAGGTATTTTGATCATATTAATCACTTATATTTTGTAAAATAATATGCACTATGTCGCTAAGCTCTACATATGGAGTTATGTAAGTGATGTGTAAGGTTGGATGAGAGAGAGGAGATCCTGTCCTTCTCACTGATCACAACCTCAGACTGCACTTTGTCTCTAATCTCTGCCACATCCCCATCTAATCATGTCATTCCAGAGACTTATTCTGGCCAGATATTTGGAGTAAATGTTTTATGAAAGAATTCAAACTAAAGTAATAGTCATAGGAGGAGAAGGAAGAGGATTAGTAACAATTGCTTCTTATATTTATTGTACACATGAAAAGTCATGGGTTTAAACCATCATCCCACTCCTTGGTAATATGTGACAAGGGGTTGCCAGAGGTTAGGGCCAATTGTTTAACCTCTCTGTGGCTCAGTTTCCTCATATGTAAAGTGAGGTAACACTAATATCTACCTGAAGTATTGTTGTGAGATTATGTATATACATAATCTTTCAAATATATAAATATATATAAAGCACTTAGAATAGTGCCTATAATACAATAAACACAGTAAAAATGAAAAATTTCTTATTATGCATCAAGCTCTTTTTTATTGAGATATAATTGACATATTATGTAAGTTTAAGGTGTACAACATATTGATACTTTTATGTATTGCTATACGATTGCCACTGTAGTGTTAGCTAACCCCTCTATCAAGTCACATAGTTATCATTTCATTTTTCTGGTAAGAGCACTTAAGATCTAGTCTCTTTTAAGTCCTTCACATACTTCATAAGTAACACTCACTTCCCATTTTTTGAATGAGAAAACTGAGACTCTGAGAGATTAAGTAACATGCAAATAGTCACAAACCTAGTGAAGGATTAAGCCAACATTTTCTCTTTTTTTTTTGAGGAAGATTAGCCCTGAGCTAACTACTGCCAGTCCTCTTCTTTTTTGCTGAGGAAGCCTGGCACTGAGCTAACCTCTATGCCCATCTTCCTCTACTTTATATGTGGGATGCCTACCACAGCATGGCTTGCCAAGCAATGCCATGTCCGCACCTGGGATCCGAACCAGGGAACCCCATGTCACCAAGAAGGGGAATGTGAGCACTTAACCACTGTGCCACTGGGCTGGCCCCTAAGCCAATCTTTAATACAAATTTATTTTGAGGCCAAAATTCATGCTCTCTTCTCTCAACGACTTAAATCTATTTTGTCTGAAAAAATCTTTTATTCTATACCTTCTTTAATTGCAAATAAATGTTTAAAAGTAATTCCTGTTTCCATTAAAAAAATGAGCATTCCAGAGTGCATATCAATGCATAAGGAGCAAGTAATCACAGTTGACGGTAGTCTTCCCACATTCATCTCAAGGACACAGTACATTGTACGTACGTAGTAAGTATTGATCAATTTCAGTTGGTTGTTTGATTAGTTATTTGATGGAGGCATGGCTTTTGGATTATAGCTGTCAACCCAGAATGCAAAACAGCAACAACTACTACATGAAGAACAACACTGGGATATTCTGAATGTCATGACATCTAGAACAGTGATCGTCAATGAGGGCAATTTTGTTGCCAGGGACATTTGGCAATGCCTGGAGATATCTTTAATTGACAGTACTGATTGGGAGGACACTCCTGACATCTAGTAGGTAGAGGCCAGAGATGCTGGTAAATACTCTACAATGCACAGAAAGGCCTCCCACACAGAGTTATCCAGCCCAACATGTCAATAGGGCTGTTGCTGAGAAATCTTAATCTAGATGCACTGTAGCTTAAGGAAACTACTACAAGACAAAGCCAGCTAAATATGTTGGGAGAATTTTATCTTCCAAGCAAGGGTATTACAAACCAAATATGGAAGTAAGAATAAGTTGTGACATCATGTGTAAAGAAATAGATAAGAAGTAACAAGAAAGACTACATACTGTATTTATTGAAGAGCTTTTATATAATAGGCTGTGTCCTTTCATGCTGCCTCCTGAAATCACGGATCCACCTCTATTATTTCACCAAAGCTTTTCTGCTCAAGGACAATAATAATTTTCTTGCATTAACAACAATCTTATGGTTGAATCTGATCTCTTATCAACATGTGAAATACTTGTATTTGATGATACCAAAGTAACAGAGTTTGTAGAAGAGTGGTTGGAACTACAGAAAATGGCATTAAATGCTCCTATCTGATGGCTTACATTTCTTCTATGAAACAGAAGGTGAGGCTGCTGGCAAGAATAAGGAGACTATAGGTAAAGCAATGAGGGAATGGTAAATTTTGAAAGCATTCCTGAGGGAACTAGGAGACAATGGGAACCAAGGTCAAATAAAATCACTGAAAAATAACAGTGAATTTCATTATTTTATAAAGGCACCAGAGTGCATTGTTGTGGAGTTTACTCCAGATTTTCTGGGCAATGTGAGTAGAGGAGACTGCTGCTTTTGAGTATTTGTTAGTAATGTGTCAGGAAAATAAGTCTGCTGGGGAACTGAAAGTCACAGAAAAATAAACGCAAAGGTTGTCTCCTCTAACTTACTTTTCTTACCCTTTATAGTCATGGCTTCTAGCTCTAAAGGGACAAAAGAGTGGTCTGAAGGAAACTAAAAGCTCAGAGAAAGTGAATGTTTAAGAAACTGAATGCATCTTTGAAGCCAAAGAAATAAAAAAGAAGTAACTAGAAAAACTACATATTATATGATTTTACTTTCATGATTATTTACATGATTACTTTCTGGAAAAGAGGAAACTATAGGGACAGAGACAGATCTATAGTTTTAAATGCTGTTTCAGGGAGGAGGTTTACTACAAAGGGCATGGGACAATTTTGGGGGGTGATGAAACTGTTATTTGGCTTAAGAATGGCTATGGTTACATGACTGTAAGTGTTAAAAAAATGACATAAATATATAGTCAAAAGGTGAAAGGCACTATATGTAAATTATAAGTTAATAAAAATTTTGGAAAAAAATAAATAGTGGGAGAAAGAGAAAACGGTAATTATATGAGCTTACTCCAAGATCAAGCACGAAGACACGAAAGGAAGATATAGTGGTTGGGTAGAAGTGTAGGTCGTTGGACAGGATGGGATCATAAAATCCTTTAGTTTTCTCTTTTGGAAAGTCTCTCAAGAACGATTCTACTGTTTTGTGACACCTTTTCATATCAACTGTTGCATTTACTACATTGTATTCGAATTATCTGGTTGACATGTCTGTTTCTCTCTCAATATGATGAATTATTTGAGGGTGGAGAATTAAGACTTGAACTCATATGCATTTGTATTTTCTATTTCCAGCATATACCACAATCCATCATACTAAGTTGGTGATCAACAGTAATTTTGAAAAGAATAACCAATGAACGAGTTGAAGGAGATCTGAGGTTAATGTGGAGGCTGGATCATTTACCTGGATATTAATTGTTCCAGCATAATGGCCACTATGAAAGCTGGATTATGTACATAGATACCCTGATGATGGCCAAATTTGGTGCTAGGAAGTAATGAATAAATGGAAAGCAATAGGATATATTGGAATATATGAGGAAACCATATGGTTTAAAACTAATTTGTCCTTACCTTGTTCTTCCAGAAAGGCCTGACATGGCCTGTTGAACATGCATTGTACATCCACTTCAAACATTTGCAATGTCTCAAAGACAAGAATGATGCCCTTAAAGATAGGGATGTAGCTTCCCCCCATATAGGTGTTTCTTTAGAGATAAGCATCTCTTCCTAGAAACTAAGGATTAATTATTGACCTGCTGTGCTGACTTTGTGACCACTGACCTGCTGTGCTAGCTAAGCATCTTGTGACAGTAGCAGAAGATATATTCTTGTCATATGTGATGTATGCTCTTTGTTCCAAGATGGTATACAATCACTCTGTACACACCATTTCTTTGGTTATAGTCCTCAGACCTGGCTCATATAATAGATTCACTGCTATTTTGATTTACAGATTGATTATGAATTATTTGCATCGACAGAAGACAACACTGATACAGGTGCCCAATTCTCAGTGAGAGTAAGAATATGCCTGGGAGATAAGTAGAGGAGGAAAACAAGAAGATGTAGATTTTTTCTGTGAAAGGATGTAGGCTTCCAAGGGGAAGATAATTTTATATCATAGGGAAGAAGTAACAATCTGGAAGAAAAATAAAGAAGTTGGAGAATGCTTACCTTGACCACCCCTACCCCCCAAACTGTGAAAGAGGGAACAGTTTTAAATTGAAGAATCATAGGGAAACAATATTTGGGAGCAAAACTGTCCATTCATGCATAGAAAAATCATCATAAAATGGCAGTGGTATTAGTGAACTTTTTCATAATATTGCTAGGGTTCTAAGGAATTGTATTAATGAAGAAATTCAAAGGGAAGTATCTCAAAACAGAGTAAGAAAGATAGTGTGAGATAGGAAAGGTGAAATGATTGAAGATGAAAAAAAAGTTACATTGCTTGTTTTTATTTTTCTCCATATAGAACTTCCAGAAATGAAAACAGTTGTTTGCTATCCAGATAGCTACATTTTGGTCCTAGAGAAGAGAGAAGGATGCTTTCTCAAAGATGCACTCATCTTTTGGGTTGAATATAGGAAAATAACAACTTTGCTCATGCAGGTAAGTGACTGGAAAGCCATGAAAAATTTCAGAATTATTTTGGTAAGAGGAATATATAATTTGACCTTGGTTTACATAATAACCTTTGGAAAGTGGGGTATAAATTACTTATATGCCAAGTGATAGCTGCCATGCACTACAGTAATATTATTTATTTAAAACAACTCTTTTGTAAATTATTTCATAAAAAGAAACAGAAAAACACGTTTGTATCAGGTGCTTCCTGTAGGTGATAAAGAGAAAATGGAATCATTTTTCCCTAAGGTATGATTGATGTAATCAGAAAAATAACCTTCACATGAGACGTACTGTAGGATAACTACTGGCAGGATCAAATTAAACATAGATCACTAGAACTTGTGTTGCATATTAATATAATTATTCCAAAATGAGGGTTAATCTGAGGTTTTCTGGAAAAGACAACCTTTGAACAGACAAGAGCGAAACATTATGGCTGCATCAACTGGCATTTTGAATGTCTTCTTTCAGATTTCATTTGTCCTATTTTCAAACATGAAGTTGTAATTCCGCACACTATATGTTATTTAAAAATGCATCCGATATGTGGATTCAGGATCATGGTCACTGTGCTCATGATCTAATGTGTTTATCTGATATGTATTTTCATCAGATATGAATTTGCAGTTCGACTTGAGTGAGGCTAGAATGTGATGATCTTGAGTATGTTTCTGAGATATGAATCTAAAGAAAAAATTAGTTTTTTTCTTTAACTTAAAAATTATTTTCCCAATCAGTTTTAAAGCAGGATTTAACTCTGGTCATATTGTTACCAGAACCAAAGTGGGTTTGCTTCCTGGCAAGTTAAATCAGACTCTCCACCAGAAGTAGTTGTCACACAAAGTAGCGTATGTTTGCAGCAAATAGGAGGTCATGCAGAATTATTTCCAAAGTCGTGGTGTCTCCAAACAAAGGGAACCAGGGGCCTTTTATCTCTGATGGAGAATGAATATTCAAAAAGGAGAGGTGAGTATTCACTTGTGCAGGCAAAGTTGGAAAACATGCTTCCACATACACTGCAGGTTATGGTAAAAAGGCCTAAGCTCCTCCCAGAGAGGAGACCTTAGCATTGAAAATGGGGCAAAAGTCATAGATCCTGCTCTTTAGGTGGGGCTTGGTCTGGTTCGGGGTGGTTGGTGATTGCATCTCTTAAACAGTTAAATGTTTCTAAACCCACTCGAGTTCCTTGTGGCAATTAGTCAGTGACAATATCATTTTTGTGTATGTATATAAAAACAAATATATTAGTAAAAATCACTAAAATATCTACTTTATGGGTTTGCTTAGACTAATTTTAAATTTGTTTATATCTTGAAGTACACACCAGGAGACTAGTCGGTAAAGGCAATGGTGAGTTAGATACTATTAAAAATTTAATTTATGATTTTAAATTAAACCATAGTAAAATTAAGAAAATAATTTCCATTTGAATTAAATGAGATGATTTTAACACCATCTTAAAATGTGTTCTCTGCCATTTTGAAAGGGATAAAGGTAGATGTCCTATACCAATCACTAACATAAGAATGCCCTTGCATAAGCAATCATTCATTTAACTATGGATGTAGCTTAGCATCATTGAATAGATGATACTCTCACTTATTTTAGAAAATGAAATATATTAAAGATGTACAATGAAATAGCTGCCTCTTTTCTCTTTACCACATCCATCTATTTCCTCATAAAAACACTGTTATTAGTTTCTTGATAAACAAAAACAGAGTACTTGGGAGTAGGGAACAATGATGGTTAATTTAACTATTCCAAATGTAATCATAGAAGAAGTTCAAAAGCAAGTCAGCTTAATTATGAGTTTAGAATGAATAGATGCAGCTGTAGAGGTAGGAGATGATTTCTCACAGAACTATTGTCACTGTTCTGTTCTTATCTAAAGTTATTCTTTCCTAGCTCAAAATCTCACTTTTTGTAGGTTCTTAAGTGTGATGATACATGTTTCACAAGCTGGAATAATCTAAGTATTCCAAATAAACAATTTTATTAAATATATTTATATGTATTCATGTTTGTAATCTGTATATATCATCATATATATATATTTATAATATACATATAGCTTTCAAAGCTAAATGAAAAGAATTTATGGACAATCTAGTAAAAAATATCACACATAAGACTGTATACCCAACAGCAAATTGTGTTCAGATATGAAAAATATACACAATGATTCATGAATAGCAGTACACTGTAGAAGAGCATGAGGTTACATTATAAAACTGAACAAAATTATTCAAACTGCTGCAATATAAATATCAAGTGGAGAAAAGCATCCATGTTACAGAATGACGCACATTTTCAGCAGTTATATGTTATGTGAATCATTATTCAATTGTGATTTAATTAGAACTTTGAATATGGAAGGTCATTAAAACAATGATTCAGTATGTCAGAATAATTAATTCAATGAAATAAGTGTATGAATGAATGAATGATTGCATGATATAGAGAGAGCTGATATTAACAAGGATCCAGTTCTCATTCTTTCTAGGGTTGGTGGCTCTTAGAGAAAAATTAAACACCCTTGAGCTTTCCTAAAGAGTCTTCCTTTTTCAATATAATGACTCTCTACTTTATAGTTGAGAGGTGTTTTGTGTGCATTTACCTGTCTCATTTTCCCTGAAGAAGCCTTAAACTTTGAAGAAAGTTTATCTCAATGTTCTTTGTTAAGTGGCCTGCCCCAGAGGCTTCTTCCAGGAGTTAAATTGCGAAATTGTTGAAACCATCAGGCACATTGAGATAGAAGCCCCAGTGACAGCCTAACAGAGCTGGCATCTCTGGAGGCAGCCTTGAAAGTGTTTATTATGTATGCCCTGATGAAGCATCTTGCTCTTCAGAGACTACAGTTTTGAGGAACTTAAACAATTATGTACTTACCAACTTTGTGAAAACATTTACAACATTTTAATGATACAATTATCTGTAAGCTTTCTAATGAGCCCTCAAGTGACCTACTGGTAGAACAAGACCTTGCTTGGCAATTTCTAAGGAGACCATTTTTAATTGTTTGGAAACTGCAAAATGATGGCTTTAAGCAGCTGCTGCTTGCTCTGTGTAAAATGAATGGAGTATTCCTGGTACAGGTCTTGGTGAGCATGTCTTTAGTACAGATGAACAATTGCCATAACCTGGAGTCTCGGAGAGAAAATAAACACTGTAGGGGCCTCCAGTTGTTTTAGTTAACCCACTCTCTCAAACGCCAAGATTTCAAATTCTTTTCTGTTCTGTGGTTAAAGGAGCTGGAATAATCTAATGAAATACTCTGAATAGACTGATTTAATCCCTCATTCTTTTTAACTATTCCATGAAAACAGTAAGCCATGCTGCTAACTCTGAATGTAGTATATACATCAGTTAGGAATACAGCTTTCAGAATCAGATTGTTTGAGTATGAACAATGGCCCACCTATTGGTAGATATGTGACTTTAGGAAAGCTAGTTAGCAATTCTGTGGCTCAATTGTGCATCTGTGAAAAAGATAATAGGACATCTCTCATATGGCTGTTGTGAATATCAAATAGATTAATATATACTAATCATATGTTGATGCAAATAATCCATAACCAATCTACAAAACAAAATTGGAATGAGTTTATTTTGAGCCATATCTGAGGACCATATAGCCTGGGATATTCCTTTCACAAAAACTGGAACACTCCAAAGAAGTGGGGGTGTAAAGAGTGGTTATGTATAGTCAAAGAGCGTGGATCACAAATTATTGCAATGTCCCTTTTATCACAGTCATGATATTGTCCTGCTGGCACAGTGATTGATGAATACAGCAGGTAGCAGGTCTGATGTCTCAAGCTGGGTGGTCACAGAGTGAGCACTGCAATCAATTGCTAGCCTAGAGAGAGACACTTATCCTTAAGGAAATGTCAATATGGGGGAAGTTATATCTTTATCTTAAGGGCATTATCCTGGTCTTTGGGAAAGAGGAAATGCTTAAAGCAGATATACAGCGTATGCTCAAGGGCCAGCTCAGGCCCTTTGGGAAAAACAAGGTCAGGCCAAATTAGTTTTACACCAAATGGCTTCCCCATGTGGGGAACTGGTCTTGGCCACCCCAAGATGTGTCTCTTTGGCATGAGGATTATTTGAGGCTGCTTTCTTTGCAGACAGGAAAGCAACTGAAAAGTAGAACTTGCTTACCCTTTTGTTAAGAGACATTAACATTTGTAAGGAAATCTCCATCTGTAAAGATATCTCCCTCTCTGTGCCAGGAAGAATGGGAATGGCCTTATCTCTAGAAACTCCTATCAATACAGAATGCAAGGACTTAAATCTGCATAATAGTCTTATTCCTGTTTCTGGTAACCTCCTGTAACTGACTCGCCCCACCCCAACATCTTCCTTTGTCTTTAAATATTTAAGGTGGGGGCTTCAGCCATTTTGATGAGTTGCTCAGCTTGCCTGACCACTCCCATGTATACATGTTATAAAGCTTTGTTTAATTTTCTCCTGCTATTCTGTCTCATGTGAATTTAATTTGTTCTCCAGACAGACGAACCCACATTAGGTAGAGGAAAAGTCTTCCTCCCCTACACTCATATACTCCCATATGTCCTGTTGCTTGCCCTTTATTTATCACACATTAAATAGTGTCACACATAGTAAATATACAAGAAACATTATCTCTTATTCTGATACCCAAATAATAATGTGTTTTCTATGGTCACTTATTTCAAAAAATATTTTTGCATTTAACCTTTTAAAAACTATGTTCATTTTACAGAAAAAAAAATTGAAATTAAGGAAACCATAATGGTCTTGACTAAGATTTCATTTATATTTAACAGTAATGTCTGACTTCAAACTCAAGTCTGATTGCACGTCTAGTGGTGCTTCTCCCACCTCAGCTATTTGTACACCCACCTACAATTGCTGTTATAGTCTATCCCTTCCAGTACTGACAGGGTTGAAAGTTGTATAGAAAACTGCATCTAGGAAAAATAAGCACTGACTACTATAGGGGATCAGGATTTGCCATCCCAAAATGTGTCTCTTTGGTGTGATTATTTTTGAGAACGAAAGACTCAGAAAGAAATTTTGACCTTATCCCTAACTGCCTCAAAGAATTTAAGATGGAAGCCCTGTCCCAGGAAGGACCTATCATCTCTAACTATAGTATAATATAAATTAGATGTGGGAGACAGAGAGGGAGCTAACAAGGTCTATTTAATCAAAGTCCTCCAGATGTCCCATTGTTTTTTCAAGGTATGGCAAACATTTTGTCAACGAAAATAATCCATAACCAATCTATAAATGAAAATTTGGGTGAGTTTATTCTGAGCTAAAATCTGAGGACCATGATCTGGGGCCTTTCTTCCCAAAGGAAAAAAGGGCACCAAAGAAGTGAGGTATACAGAGTGGTTATATAGCCCCAAAGAGGATGTTTCACATATGATTGAAATGTCCCTTTTACAATAATCATGAGACTGCTCTGTTGGCACAGCGATTGATGGAAACTTCAGGTAGGTGTGCTGTGTCGGTGAACACAGCAGGGTGGCAGGTCTGTTGTCTCGAGCTGGGTGGTCAAAGGTGAGCACAGCAATCAGTTCCTAGCCTAAGGTAGCATGCTTATCCTTAAGGAAATGCCAATGTGGGGGGGAAGTTGCACCTTTATCTTAAGGCCATTTGTTTCCTGCCATAGTAAATGTTTAAAGCAGATATACAATGCGTGGTGAATGGCCACGGTCAGGCCCTTTTGGAAAAAACCGAGTGAGGCCAAATTAGGTTTATACCAAATGGCTTCCTCATATACTCCAATATATCCTATTGGTTGCTATCTCTGTTTGTCAATTTGTTTACCAGACATTTGCTTTTTCATCTCCATGTGAATTGCCTTCCTCCCCTTTGAAGTCCCAAATCACTACCCCCAATATCCTCCTTTGTCTTTAGCTGAAGATGGTATTTAAGATGGTGGCTTTTGGGGCTCGCCTGGTGGTGCAGCAGTTAAGTGCACATGTTCTGCTTCTTGGCGGCCTGGGGTTCGCCGGTTTGGATCCTGGGTGCAGACATGGCATCACTTGGCACACCATGCTGTGGTAGGTGTCCCACATATAAAGTAGAGAAAGATGGGCATGGATGTTAGCTCAGGGCCAGGCTTCCTCAGCAAAAAGAGGAGGACTGGCAGTAGTTAGCTCAGGGCTAATATTCCTCAAAACAACAACAACAACAAAAGGGAACTTAGAAAAGCAGAATCTTTAAGATGCAAGGATCCTCAAAAGAATATTATCCAATCCCTTAATTATAACTATGAAAATCATATAACAAGCATGTAAAATGAGTGAGCGTAGCAAGAGCTCAACAAAAAATAACTAGCATACAAGAATATTAGATCCACAAGAAAGACTGTTTCTTCTGAGAAAGTCACACAAGATGTGTTTCTGATAGTATTCTCTGCAATCCAGTGGAATTTTAGTGTCTTCTCTTTTTGTATTGAATAAAGATATTGTCCTTTATTTAGTAAAGAATCAGTAAACCAGTAGAAGGCCATTCTGAGTGATACTGAAATAACTCAAAATAACAGAAGCTCTTGGGTTCGCACACGCTCAGCCTACTCCTGCCACCCAAAGCATGGGACAGATGGTTTGATTACTCCCTTCCTTGGAAATTTTAAGATCATTACACTTCACTTTCCTGCTCACTTAGTGTCTTACCAAAGAGCGAGACATAGAAAAGTATATCTCTAAGAGAAGTGGAGCTATAGCTAAGCAATTAAAAAACACTTACTCACTTACCTGGAGTCAAAAATATGCCAAAAGAACAGAGATTACCATTTAGACTCTTACAATCTAATGTGAGACTGCTTTTATGAACACAAGGAAGTGGCAGACAATTGTACCTGGAGAGTCTATGCTGATAGTTTCTCTGAATGAGGAGTCTTCCACCTGAGTGCCAAGAGTCTCTTCAATCCCTGAAGGTCAGTGCATGGGACTGGAGTGGAGAAGACAATGCTCCATGGATGTGGAAGATCCCCACATCTTTGTGTAGTTCTTCCAAAATCTCTGGAGACACACCTTTGGGACTTCTGAGCACAGGTCCTGAGCCTGCTCCTTCTGATTCCTGCCTCAGCCCCTGAGCATCAGGTTATCTTCCAGTGGCTCTGTTGCCATCATAGCTCTGCTTCAAAAAGTTTCATGTGAAATTAAACTCTTACAGATGGACTCCTACCTCTTGGCCCACATATGACCAATAAGAATCATCTAGCATCCTTTCCCCATCATCAGAAGAAATGCAGTTCTCTAGTTTCTTTTTGTTCTGCCACAACAGAGTATATCAGTCCTCGGATTCTAAAATTCCAAGAGTAGAATCAAGCTCTCTAATGGGTTCTCTTTTTTTCTCTCAGCTCAAGTTAAGTGGAAACACCTTCATTTCCTTCTGGAGTAGGGGGAAGTTTATGTAGTACACCAGTTCTCACCAAAGAAATCATCTTTAGCCACGGAATCAATATTCTAAATATCCACTTCTTTGCAAGTTATGAGTAACTTGGTGACCTAGGACCTTGCTTTTGGATAGATTTGCTAGTAGCCTTTGAGATCTCAGCCAAAAGGTAGACATAATATTTTAACATCCTGTAAGATATGCAATGTATTGATGTGGGAGTGCCAAAAGTTTTTTAATGAAGTTGATTCAGGAACAAAAATGTTTGGAGACCACTTCTCATCCATCACAACCAATACTCTCCCTCTCCATCCACATGTCATGATCTCAAGCCAAATTCGAAATTGCTTAATTCCTAATGCCACCAAGCTAATTTTAGAATATGATTTCAGCATCTATCATCCATTCCATTATTATATATTGGAAAGTGTACCACTCTAGGAAGCTAAAGAAAATGCTAAGATTTTTCCAACTGTCTCCTGGCCTGGAAGTGCCTCAGAGTCAGATGGGACTTCTCCAAAAGCAAATTAAAGTTAGAGCAAAGCAAAACCAAGTTTCTGCAAATTGTAAATTACACAATGTTGATCTTCAAAATTCTACCATCTTCCCCAACTATGCCTGTACCATATGAGATAATTCTCATATGAGATAAGAGATAATTCTCCCATTATTTCTGCTTTATAGACAAGGAAAATGACAGTAGAGCTTAAGTGATTTGTTTGGGTCATATGCATCATAGAATTGTTTTTGATCTCAGTAGAGCCCCAGGTGTCAGCAAAGACTTAATTAAAAACAGTCTTCAAAATCTTATGCAAGAGGCTTTGGTGACTATTACTTATACCCAGATATTTTTCTTTGATCTGATATTTTATTATCTCTTGATGTATTATCCCTTATCAACTTTAGTATATCATACATTCTAGTTGAGACAGGAGAATCATATAACTACTCTGGGTAAGTGCCAATGAAACACACTGACTGTGTGTGACTGGCTGCACAACCAGAGTAAGGAGTCCCAAGAACAGATATTATGCTGATGCCATAACACCATCCAGCTTTGTCATATTATTCAAAATAAAGCATTAGGTTCACTATCATTTCTGGAGACTCCACAGGAGGTATGGTAGTTATAGTTTTACCACCACATTGAATAAATACCTCCAAGCAAAAGGCAGACATAGACAGCCTCGGCGGAGGGGAATGTTTATGTGCATCCAGAAACACTGCTTGAGGTTTTATCATATGCAAGTGATTACTTTTTAAATGTTTTGTTGGATTCTAATATGTAACCCCCAAAGTACGCTTACTTATAAGTGTACAACCCAATAAATTTTTGTAAACTGAGAGAAACCATGCAACCATTCTCCAGATCAAGAAACGAAGCAGTAACAGCACACTGAAAGTCCTACTTATGCTCTCTTTCACAACTTCCACCTTGATGACTACCAATATTTACATGCACACAGCAGAAATAAAATTTTTCTATTTTTATCCTTTATTTAAAAGGATTTGGAAAATTGATATGGCTTTTTACTATATATATGTCTCCTTTTTTCCAACTTTATTGAGATATGATGGACAAATAAAAATTGTATATATTTAGGTTGTATAACATGATTTTTAAGGTGTACAATGTGATAATTTAAAACATTTGTACATTGTGAAATGATCCCCACTAACAAGTTAATTACACATCTATCATCCAACATTTTTACTTTTTTTATACCTACTTTCTTGAAAATTTTTATTATAAGAGGATGCTGAATTTTATCAAATGCTTCTTTTGCATTCATTGAGATGATAATATAACTTTTATCTTTCATTCTGTTAATATGATGCATCTCATTTACTGATTCGTGTATTTGGAATCATTCTTACAACCCCAAGATAAATCCTACTTGATCATGATGTATGATCCTTTCAAAATGCTGTTGAATTTAGTTTGTTTGTATTTCGCTTAGGATTTTTTGCATCTATATTCATCAAGGATATTGGCCTGTAATTTTCTTTTCTTATAGCGTCCTTGTCTGGCTTTGGTTGAGGATAATGCTTGCAATGTAAAATGAGTTTGGAACTATTCTCTTCTCATCAATTTCTTGTTACAGTTTGAGAAGGAATGACCTTAATTCTTATTTAAATATTTAGTGGAATTCAACTGTGGAGCCATTTGGACTTGGGCTTTCCTTTCTTGAGATGTTTTCAATTACTGCTGCAATCTCCTTATGTATCATTGGTCTGTTCAGATCTTCTATTTCTTCATGATTCAGTCTTGGTAGGTTATATGTTTCTAAGAATGTGTCTACTTTTTCTAGGTTATCCTATTGATTAGTGCATAATTGTTCATAGTAGTCATTTATAATATTTTGTATTTCTGTGGTATCAGTTTTAATGTCTTCTCTTTCATTGATAATTTTATTTATTTGAGTCTTCTCTCTCGTTTTCTTGGTTATTCTAGGCAAAAGTTGTCAATTTCATTTACCTTTTCAAAATCCCAACTCAGTTGCAATGACTTTTCTAGTCTCTTACTAGTCTCTGTTGTTGATTTCCATTCTGATTTTTCTCATTTCCTTTCTTCTGCTAACTTCGGGCTTAGTTTGTTCTTTTTTTCTAGTCATTGAGATGTAAATTTAGGTCATTTATTTGGAACTTCCCTTTTTTTTAACGTAATATGTATTGCTATAAGTTTTCCTCTTAGAATTACTTCTGCAGCATCCCATAGATTTTGGAAGGTATTGTTTTAATTTTTATTTGTCTCAAGATACATTCTCATTTTTCTTTTGATGTATTTTTGACCCACTTGTTGTTCAGGAGAATGTAGTTTAATTTTCATGTATTTGGACATTTCCAATTTTCCTCCTATTATTGATTTTTAGTTTCACAGCATTGTGGTTAGAAAAGATACGTGATCTGATTTTAATTTTCTTAAATTTGTTAAGACTTGTTTAATTTCCAAATATATAATCTCCCCTGGAGAATTTTCCATGTGTACTTAAGAAGAACGTGTTTTCTGCTGCTGTAGAATGTTCTGTATATATCTATTAGGTCCATTTGATCTATAGCATTATTCAATTCTACTGTTTCCTTATTGATTTTCTGTCTGAATGATGTATGTGATTATGAAAAGTGGGGTATTGAAGTTCTCTGTTATTACTGTATTGATGCCTATTTCTCTCTTCAGTTCTGTTAATATTTTCTTTATATTTTTACATGCCCCAATATTAAGTGCATATATTTTTACAACTGTTATATTTTCTTGATGAATTGACTCTTTGTCTTCTTATAGTAGTCTTTTTCTCTTGTGACTTATTTTGACTGATTCTATTTTGTCTGATATAAGCATAGACACCCTGCACTCTTCTAGTTATCATTTTCCTGAATATTTTTTTCCATCCCTTCACTTTTAGTTTATGTGCTTCCTTAAAGTTAAATTGAGCATTGAGTAGGCAGCACATTATTGGATTTTATTTTTTCAATCCATTAAGTCATTGTGTGTCTTTTGATTAGAGAATTTAATCCATTTACATTTAAAGTAATTATTGATAGATATGGATTTACTATTGCCATTTTGTTAATTGTTCTTTACTATTTTATAATTCTTTTATTCTTTTCTTCCTCTCTTGCTATTCTCCTTTGTGATTTGTTGGTTTTCCATAGTGTTGTGCTTCGATTCCTTTCTCTTTATCCTTTTTGTTTATCTACTATAGGTTTTTGCTTTGTGGTAATGAGGAGGCTTACATAAAACATCTCATAGTTTTGACAGTCTATTTTAAGTTGATAAGAACTTAATTTCAACTGCATACAAAAACTCTACACTTTAATTTTTCTACTCCCTCATGCATTTTATGCTATTGATGTCTCATGTTACATCTTTTTATATTGTGCATCCATCAACAAGTTATTGTAGCTATACTTATTCTTAGTACTTGTGTCTTGAAACTTTTATACTACTAGAGTTAAAATTGGATTATACACCACTGTTACTCTTAGAGTATTAGAGTATTCTGAATTTGACTATACATTTACCTTTACCAGGGAGTTTTATACTTTCATATGTTTTCATGCAGTTACGTAGTGTCATTTTTCATTTCAACTCAAAGATCTCCCTTTCAGCATGTCTTGACAGGCAGGTGTAGTGGTAATGATGTGTCTCAGCTTTTGTTTGTCTGAGAATGTGTTTATCTCTCTTTCATTTATTTAGGACAGCTTTACTAGGTATAGTACTCTTGGTTGGCAGATATCTTTTTCACTCAGCAGTTTAAATATATATCCCACTCCCTTCTGACCTGGAAAGTTGTCAGCCAGATGGCAGATTAGGAGTTCCCAACACTTATCTCCCCAGAGAGACACATTATAATTAAATTGGCAAAACTCAAAGCAAAGAAAGAATTTTGAAAGCAGCAAGAAAAAAGACAGAAATTACATACATGGGAATCCCCTTAAGACTATGGGTGAGTTTCTCAACAGAAACTTTCCAGGCCAGGAGAGAATGGTATGATATGTTGAAAATATGAAAGAAAAATACTGTCAACCAAGAATTCTAACCTGACAAAGCTATCCTTCAGAAATGAAGGGGAAATAACGATGTTCCCAAACAAACAAAAACTGAGGGAAGTCGTCATCACTAGAACTGCTTTACAAGAAATGTTAAAAGGAATTCTTTGAATGTAAGTAAAAGGCTGTTAATCAATATCATAAAAATGTAAGAAAGTAGCATAAAACTCACTGGTAATGGAAAATATATAGTCAAAGTTAGATTCTGTAGTACAGGAAGGGTGTGCATAATTCAGTTATAACTCTAGATCAAATGTTAAAAAACAAATGTAGTAAAAATGACCATAACAATGATAATCTGTTATTGGACATACAATACAAAATTTGTGCAAACTGTAACATCAACAAACAGACTGTGAGGAAGAGTAGAAGTTAAAGTGTAAGTTTAGAAGTACTAGTGAAGTAAGGTACTAGTGAAGTAAGATTGTTATCAGTTTAAAATAGGATTGTATAATGTTAAGATATTTTATGTGGTAAATACATGGTAACCACAATGAACAATCTGTAGCTTTGCAAAAGAACATGATAAAGAAATTGAAGCATACTGATACCAAAAGGCATCAAAACACACAGAAAACAGCTGGATAAGAAGTAAAGAACAATGGATCTACAAAACAGCCAGAAAAAAATTAACAAAATGGCAAAAGTAAGTCCATATCTATTGATAATTACTTTAAATGTAAATAGACTAAATTGTCCAATCAAAAGACATGGAATGGCTGAATGGATAAGGAAACCAGATCCAATGATACACTGCCTACAAGAGACCCACTTTAGCCTTAATGACACACATAAACTGAGAGTGAAGGGATGGAAAAAAATATTTCAAGCAAATGGTATCCATAAAACCAGGGATGGCTCTATTTATATCAGACAAAATGGACTTTAAACTAAAAATAGTAAAAAGAGACAAAGAAGGTCATTCTATAATGATAAATTGTTCAGTTGTGGCATTCTCAGACCAGTTTCTGATATGTGTGTGTGAGAGGGGTTACCCTCACACATCCAGCAAACAATGTTCCTGATGCCAGCTGGCTGTCCTGCAATTTAACTCAATTCTGACACTATCTACCCAGAGATAGCATCAAATTTCACAGGTTAAGAGTTCAGTCCCACAAAACCGCCTCCCTCCTCTGACTTTAGATGTCAGTCACAAGCGCAGGTTGTTACCTGTGCTTCTGACCAGCTGGTTACAAAATAGGGGTTCCCACAAACACTTTCCTGGATTTAATAATTTTCTAGAGTGGCTCAGAAAACACAAAGAAACATTTTAGTTACAAGATTACCCATTTATTATAAAAGAATATAATTCAGGAGCAGCTAGATGGAAAAGATGCATAGGGTTTGTTCTTCCATGTCCTCTCCAGGTGCACCACTCTCCCCAAATCTACATGTGTTCACCAACCCAGAAGCTCTCCAAACCTTCTCTTTTTGCATTTTTGTGGAGGCTTTATTACATAGGCAAAATTGATTAACCTCCCAGCCTTTGCTGATTGATTCAACCTCCAGCTCCTCTCTCCTTCTCACACATTGGGGGTGGAGTGGGACAGCAATTTCCAACCCTGCAATCAAATGGTTGGTTCCACTGGCAATCAGCCCCATCCTTACATGTTTCCCAAAAGTCACCTCATTAATATAACCAAAGACACCCTTATCACTCTCATCACTTAGGAAATTTCAAGGGTTTTAGGAACTCTGTGCCAGAAATGGGGATGCAGACCAAATATGTATTCCTTATTATAAATCACAATATCGCAGGTGTGAATCCATCAAGAAGACATAACAATTATAAATATTTATGCACACAGTATTGAAGAATCTAAACACATAAAGCTAATACTATCAGAAAGAAAAGGAGAAATAAATAGCAATACAAAAATTGTTGGGGAAACTAAATTCAGCAGCACATTAAAAGCATCACTCACCACAACCAAGTGGGACTTGTCCCTGGGATTCAAGGATGATTCAATATATACAAATCTATCAAGGCAACACACCACATTAGAAAAATGAGGGGTAAAAATCATATGATCTTCTCAATAGACGCAGAAAAATCATTTGAAAAAATTCAGCATCTGTTCATGATAAAAATTCTTAACAAATTGAGTATAGAAGGATAATAATATCAGCATAATAAAGACCATATATGAGAAGCACACAGCTAACATCATATTCAACAGTGAAAGTTTGAAAGCTTTCCTCTAAGATCAGGAACAAGACAAGGGTGCCCGCTCACCACTCCTATTCAACATAGTACTAGAAATTCTAGCTAGAGCAATCAACCAACAAAAAGAAATAAAATGTATCAGAATTGGAAATGAAGAAGCAAAATTATCTCTATTTGCAGATTACATGATTTTATATATAGAAAATCCTAAAGCCTCCACAAAAAAACATGCTAAACCTAATCAACAAATTTAGTAAAATTGCAGAATGCAAAATTACTATACAAACATCAGTGCATTTCTATATTCTGAAAATGAATTATCTGGAAAGGTAATAAAGAAAACAATCCCATTTACAATAGCATCAAAAACAATAAAATATATCAGAATAAATTTAATCAGGGTAGCCCCAGGGTCCCCTAGTGGTTAAGTTCAGTGCACTCCACTTTGGCAGCTCTGGCTTGGTTCCTGGGTGCAGATCTACACCAATTGTCTGTTAGGGGCTGTGCTCTGGCAGTGGCTCACATAAAACAGAAAAAGAGGAAGACTGGCAATGGATGTTAGCTCAGGATGAATCTTCCTCAGCAAAAAAAGAAAGACAAATAAATTTAATCAAGGAGGTAAAAGGTTTCTACATTGAAAAGTAAAAAACTTTGATGAAAGAAATCAAAGAAGACACAAATAAACGGAAAGATATCCCATGTTTATGAGGATTAAAATGTCCAAACTACCCAAAGCCATCTATAGATTCAATGCCATCCCTATCAAAATTCAAATGGTCTTTTTTACAGAAGTAAGAAAATAACCTGAAAGTTTATGTGGAACCACAAATACCCTGAATAGCCAAAGCAAAGCTGAGAAAGAAGAACAAAGGGGTAGGAATCACACTTTCTGATTTCAAGCTATATTATAAAGCTATAGTAATCAAAAAGATAAAGTACTGGCATAAAAACACACATAACATAATGGGACAGAATCAAGAGCCCCATAATAAACCGATGCATGCACAATCAACTATATTTGACAAGGGAGCCAAGAATATACAATAGGGAAAAGACAGACTTTTCAATAAGTGGTGCTGGGAAAACTGGATATTCACATGTAAAAGACAGAAACTAGATTATCTTACACCACTCACAGAAATTAACTTTAAATGTAAGACTAGAAAGCATAAAACTCTAAGACAAAAGATAGGAAAATTTCTTCTTGACACGGGTCTTAGCAATGGTTTTTGAAAATTACACCTCTTTTACTTATTTGTTTTTAATTTTATTGAGGACATATTGGTTTACAACATTGTGTAATTTCAGGAATCCATTGTTACATATCAGTTTATATACAGACTGCATCTTGCTCACCACCAGTAGTCTAGTTTTTATCTGTCACCGTGTATATGTGCCCCTTTTCCCTTCCCCCACTGCTCCATCCCCTTCCCCTCTGGTAACCACTATTCTGTTCTCTTTATCCATGTGTTCACTTATCTTCCACATATGAGTGAAATCATACGGTGTTTGTCTTTCTCTGCGTGGCTTATTTTGCTTAACATAATAGCCTCAAGGTCCATGCATGTTGTTGCAAATGGGATGATTTTGTCTTTTTTATGGTTGAGTAGTATTCTACTGTGTATATATACCAAATCTCCTTTATCTACTTATCAGTTGATAGGCATTTGTGTTGCTTCCACTTCTTGGCTACTGTGAATAATGCTGCAGTGAACACAGGAGTGCATAGATACCTCAAGCATAAGCAAAAAAAACCCAAAAAGCAAAAAAAGTGGGACTATATCAAACTAGAAAATTCTGCACAGCAAAAGAAATGATCAGTAAAATGAAAAGACAGCCTACAGAATGTGAGAAAATATTTGCAAATTACATGTCTGATGAGGAGTTATTATCAAAAATATATAAAGAACCCATACAGCTCAATAGCAAAAAATTAAATCTAATTAAAAATGTACAAAGGACCTAAACAAATATTTTTCCAAAGAAGAAATATAAATGGCTTATAGGTAGATAGAAAGGTACTCAACATCATGAATAATTAGGGAAATGCAAATCAAAACCACAATGAGATATCACCTCACACTTATTAGTATAGCTGTCATCAAAACAATAAGCAATAACAGGGGCCAGCCCCGTGGCCAAGTGGTTAAGCTCACGCATTCTGCTTTGGCAGCTCCAGGTTTCGCAGGTTCGGATCCCATGAGTGGACATGGAACCGCTCATCAGGCCATACTGAGGCGACATCCCACTTAGCATAACCAGAAGGGCCTACAACTAGAATATACAACTATGTCCTTGGGAACTTTGGGGAGAAGAAGAATAAGAAAAAAGAAGATTGACAACGGATGTTAGCTCAGGTGCCAATCTTAAAAAAAATAAAAAAGACAAGCGATAAAAAATGCTGGCAAGGATGTGGAGCAAAGGAAACTCTTGTGCACTGTTGGTCAGATTGTAAACTGCTGCAGCCACTGTGGAAAACAGTACCGAGTTTCCTCAAAAAACTAAAAATAGAACTGCTATATTATCCAGTAATTCAGCTTCCGGGTTTATATCCAAAGGAAAAGAAATCACTATGTGAAAGAAATATCTGCATCCCCATGTTTATAGCAGAAATATTTACAAGAGCCAAGATGTAGAACAATCCATCAACAGATGAATGGATAAAGAAAAAAAAAATAAATATATATATATATATATATATCTGGAATACAATGGAATACTATTCTGCCATTAAAAGGAGGTAATCCTCTCATTTGCAACAATATGGATGGACTTTGAGGACATTACTCTAAATGAAGTAAGTCAGATAGAGATAGACAAATACTGTATGATCTCACTTATATATGAAATCTAAAATTTAAACAATCATGGGGCCAGCCTGGTGGCACAGCGGTTAAGTTCGCATGTTCTGCTTCTTTGTGGCCCAGGGTTTGCTGGTTTGGATCCCAGGTGCGGACATGGCACCGCTTGGCAAGCCATGCTGTGGTAGGCGTCCCACATATACAGTAGAGGAAGATGGGCATGAATGTTAGCTCAGGGCCAGGCTTCCTCAGCAAAAAGAGGAGGACTGGCAGTAGTTAGCTCAGGGCTAATCTTCCTCAAAAATAAATAAATAAATAAATAAAATAAGTAAATAAAAATAAATAAATTTAAAAAATCATATTCACAGAAGAGATCAGAGGCAGAAGTGGTGGGGGAATTGGATGAAGGTGGACAAAAGGTACAAACTTTCAGTATTGAGATAAATAAGTAGTAGGAATGTAATATACAACATGATGACTGTAGTTTATACCGCTGTATGGTATGTTGGAAGTTTTTAAGAAAATAAATCCTAAAAGTTCTTATCACAAGGAAAAGAACATTGTTTTGTTTTTCTTTTTTTAATCTATTAGAGATGATGGATCTAACTAAACTCATAGAGGTAATTATTTCACAATATATGTGAAGTCAAGGCATTATGCTGTACACTTAAACTTGTACAGTGTTGTATGTCAATTATATCAAAATAAAATTGAAAGAATAAAAAATCGAAGTAAAATATTTGAGAATTTTCCATTTCTTTTCCAATGTGGATCCCTTTTATTTCTCCTAAGATTATTATTTTCACATCACTGCTATCTTGTGGGCCAGTACACATAGACTGTTATACTTTTGTGATAATCATATCAAATATCAAATAAAATATAGCTTCTACTTTAGACAAATATTTTCTATTCATCCTAGATTTTACCTCCAATTACCCCCTATAATACTACTTGACCTGAGTATTCTTACTTATTTGCTTGTTGTTTCCATTCTTATCTAATTCTTCTTAGTAAAGTATAAACTCTCCAATGGTGAAGGTTATGTTTTTGTTATTATTGCTCCTACTACCAGAAAAGTGGAATTGAATCATGCTTTGAGAAGAAAAATTGTCACAAATGAAGTTGTCTTTGATTGTAAAGCCTGCATACTAATCTCAAGATTAAGTTTTAAGTATATATTATTCTGGGCACAAAGAGGATTAATTAACAGGAATGAAAACAGTTCAAGCCACTCCTATTATGAGAAAAGCAAATTGAAAGCTTATCACACCCTTGCTACGTTCATAGCCTAAAATTTTCTATACTGTAGACATATCTTGGAGTTAACATTGATTAAAAAATTGATAATCATCCTTGATCTCTCTCATCTTAATAATACACATCTAAACCATCAGCAAGTATTGAAAGTTTTGTGTTCTAAATACATCCAGAATCTAACTACCTCTCCTACTTCCACCTCTGTCACCCTGATAACACCGCCATCAATTCTCATCCAAAGGATTACAAGGGAATCCTAACTGATTCCATCTTTCTCCCCTACTCTATGTTCTCAACATAGTAAATATTGTGATTCTTTCACCACAGAAGTTATTTCAAGTCCATTTTTTGCTCAGATGTCCCGATTTCATGCTATATCATCCAGAGTACATACTGAAACCCTTCAAATGACCAACAAGATGCCCAAGAGATGACTACCACCTGTGCTCTGCCCTCATCTCCTGCTAGTCTCTTCATTGCCCACTGGGCTCCAAGCATGTTGGACATCTTGCTTTTCCTCACATACAAGAAGCACTCTCTATACCAATGCTCTTTCATTTCTTTTGTTTCAGCATAAAAAATACTATATTTTCATACATCTGCATGACTCACTCCCTCATTTCCTTCAGCATTCTGCTCAAACACCAACTCTTAGACAGACTTTCATTGACCAATCATACAAAAGAGTGCCCACCTTGGCATGCTGATTATTCCTTACAATCCATGGTTTTTACCTTCTGAAAGAGACACCCATCTACTTATTCACCTTTTTATTGTCTGCCTCCTCAATTGAAACAAGATCTACATGCTCATGTTATGCACTCATAGATTTTTCCACTGTAGTATCCTCTGCAAGTTGAACACTGCTTGCTCATAAAATATTTCAAATGAATGAATGACTAAATGAAGCGTAATTGGAATCACATACATGAAGAACATAGTTAAAATGGTACGAATTCCTGAAAGTAAAATAATATTTAGGAAAGGAATCAATCTATTATAGATAAGAAAATAAATGTCATATAAATAACAAGTCATTTTCATATCTTCTAGTGTTGCCAATGGTTTTCTTCAGACAAACAGCTTCAATTTCCTCCCAAAGACTCTCCTCAGAGCCGACATCACTTCCTTATTCCTAAGGGTGTATATCAGTGGATTCAACACTGGAGTGACAGTGGTGTGTATGATAGCCACAAACCGTTCCTGTATTACAGAGGTGGCAGACATGGGAGGAATGTAGAGTAGTGCCACAGTTCCATAAAAGAGAGATACCACCATGAAATGAGAGGCACAAGTGGACAGAGCTTTGTGGAGCACACTGCAGGTCCGGCTCTTGAACAGAAGAAAGCCAATAATATAGAAGTAGGAGAGGAGGGTGAAGAAGCATGATGCCATTGCTAAGCTGCAAGTGACGATGAAAATGAGCCACTGATTGAGTCGTATGTCCCCACAAGCCAATTCTAAAAGGGGCTTCACATCACAGAAGAAGTAGCGGAGTTTTTGAGAGTGGCAAAAGTTCAGGCATGCAGTCATGACAGAATGCATCAGAGCATAAAAGAAGCTGATGAGCCAGGCCACAGCTGCCAAGAGAATACACATCTGAGGGTTCATGATAATAGTGTAATGAAGTGGGTAGCAGATGGCCACAAACCGGTCAAAGCCCATAATGGTCAGCAAGAGAGACTCAGTGCCCCCCAGAAAGTGGAAGAAGTGTAGCTGAGTGATGCAGCCTATGAAAGATATGGTTTTGTGAGTGGAAAGGAGGTTTGACATTAGTTTGGGCAGTGTCACTGAAGAATAGCAGATATCCAGAAAAGATAGATTTCCCAGGAAAAAATACATAGGGGAGTAGAGTCTTGGCTCTGAGATGACAACCACTAATATGGACCCATTTCCAAACAAGTCTATCACGTATAGAATGAGGAAGGTCATAAAGATTATCAGCTGCAGCTCCTGAATGGAAGTCAGTTCCAGCAAAAGGAACTCATTCACTGTAGTCATGTTCTCCATTGCTTTGAGAAGGAATAATAGTGATAATTAGTAAACTGTTCCAGTATACTGTATGGGTTAAATGAAGAAGTTTGTCATCTGGAAGTTTATAAAGATGATCTATGTTCAATACAAGGATCAGGAATGCTAGCATTGAATTCATTTACAATATAAATAAGGAAAACAGAAATATATGACAAATTCTGAGTCAGTGTGATGTATGTGATACATAGAACTAAGAAGCATATTCAGAGTGCTGAGTTAAACCTAAAAAGTATCTTATACGTAATAAAGGCAGATGTCCAATGAATATATATTAAAAAGTAAGAGAATAGATTCAATTTTAGCTATTGATAGCATTAAAATTAATATATCTTTTTTTTGTTTTGTGAGGACGATTAGTCCTGCGCTAACATCTGCTGCCAATCTTCCCCGTTTTGCTCAGGAACACTGGCCCTGAGCTAACATCCGTGCCCATCTTCCTTTGCTTTATATGTGGGATGCCTACCACAGCATGGCTCAAGAAGCAGTGTACAGGTCTGCACCTGGGATCCAAACCGGGGAACCCTAGGCCACTGAAGTGGAATGTGCAAACTTAACTGCTGTGCCACCAGGCCAGCCCCCTAAAATTAGTGTATCTTTTAAAAGGCTGTGAGTTGTACTTTTAAAAATTGAAATATTTTTAAACGGGGGTAACAGGCACACTTCTTATTTCTGGGTGCTGGTGGAAACACAGCGATAGATCTAAATCTCTTCACATCACTCTAAAAAAATGACTAAAGTTCCCCACAATCTTCATGAGACTAGAAGAGAGTTTGTTTGTGAGGAAGATTGGCCCTGAGCTAACATCTGTTGCCAATCTTCCTCTTTTTGCTTGTGGAAGATTGTCCCTGAGCTAACATCCATGCTGGTCTTCCTTTTCTTTGTATGTGGAATGCCATCCAGCATGGCTGGATGAGCAGTATGTAGGTCCATGCTCGGGGTCCAAACCCGAGAACCCCAGGCTGCCCAAGCAGAGTGCGGCAACTTAACCACTGTGCCACTGGGCTGGCCCCTACAAGACAGTTTTTAAAACCCACAAACTTCAAATAATGTGTAGGCAGAGGGAAAACAAATCAGTGGAATTGCTGTTAGCAGTCACAAGAGAATGTCATAGCAGCAGGACTATTCATGCAGGATGCAAAAACCCAAAATGCTGAGACCTAGTAGCAAAATAACATTGAAAACTGCAGATAAACAAACACATGGTTAAGGAGAACAGATTACTGGTTACTAGAGGAAAAGGGAATGGGGGAGGGCCGACGGGGTAAAGGGGCAGATATGTATGGTGACAGATAAATACTAGACTATTGGTGGTGAACACAATGCATTCTACACAGAGACTGAAATATAATAATGTACACTTGAAGTTTACACAATGTTTTAAGATAATATAGGCTCAATAAAATGATTAAGAAAGAAAATAGCAGAAAATAATCAATCCCAGAAAGAGAGTGCCTCACATTGAAAATGAATTTCTTGGGACTATCAGAAAAGAGCAAGTCAGGGTGCAGGCAATGATGAAGTGAAGAGAGAGACACGTTACTGCAAAGACATTCAAGGTAACAACAGAAGAGGGGACAAGTGAGTCAAGAATCTGGGCAAAGTATCCTATCCTTTTTTCCCCAGACAAACCTCCAGTTAATAACTTGTCCCTCAAAATTCAACTTATTCATATATGAACAATAAATAGGAAAATTTCTGCATCTATACAAAAGCTTAATAAAAAAAGAAAAAATAGAAAATCATGATTTCTCAAGAAAAGAAATCTTGCCTGAAAAAAGGTTGGTAGTGAAACATAAAACTGCGTCACAACATTCCTAACCAAAGCAATTGAAGCTATAACAGAATGTTATCAATTTAACAGAAATTCAAATTAAAATACAATGATCAGCTATTTTGACAAAGATTGAAATGTTTGACAAGACATATTTTCTTGAGGGTGATAAACTACACAGAGGTGGGGATATCAACTGATTTAATCTCTAAGAGACAATTTGGCAATAACAATCAAAAATGAAAATGCTCATGGACTCTAAAGTAGCAATTCCACTTCCTTCATTGTTCTTCAAATATGTTTGCAAATGTCAAAAGTTATATATTTACCATGATCTTTATTTAAGCATTACCGTACAAAGGACTGCAAATAAACTAAATGACCATAGGGGACTAGTAAAATAATTTTCAGTGCATGAAAAATGTTAAAAGGATCAAAGCAGCTCTCTTCATACTGTATTTAGTCACTAACACACAAAAAACCCAAACACAAATGAATAAATGCATATGTGCAATTATACCTATTTTATACAAAATTTCAATGATTAAATTGATCAAGAAATTCAAAGCTTTTCCAGCCAAGGAAATGTGCCATAAGGCCACATGTTCCATCCTGTAATTTCAACAGCTTAAATTCAAGGAGATTTACAGTTACTCTCACTCACCCTTTCTAATGGTGTCAATTCCTTTCCATCAAAAAAAAAATCTACGTCCAATTTAATCTCTTTTGTTCTGTTTATTAACCATGCCAATTCACCCTTCTCTTTACTCCTACATATAACCACAATGGAATATAAATATATATTTAGTGCATAAGGAAATCCAAGAATCAGGACATTATTGTAACCTATTCATTGCCTTATTGAATAAAATTAACAAAAAGATTTTCGCCTGCTCAAAGTCTTATATGATAAACATCTTATATTTAAGTGTAAGAATAAATCATAGAAGACTTGGCTTTAATTCCCATTCTGACCACAAAATATACAAGCTGAATCCCCTTTGACTCTCCCAAGAGATGCCCCAAACATAGACTTCTTGAGATATTATCCCTAAAGGGTGATTCTATTTTTTTTCTCTTTCAACAAATAATTATTTTCTTATGTTTGGTGTGGTTATGAGAACATTTTGCAACATTTAACAAGAAGAAAAATAGTTGTGTAGAGCCAGTGTTGTTCACTAAAAGAGTAAAGAAAAGAACATACATACATAAAACAAAAAAAGGGACACAGCTCTTATCCTTGGAAGCTCTGACAGCTAGAGGGTACAAAGCATGTCATAATTTAGAGAAATGTATTAAGCAACTGAAAGATGACAAAGTTTAAACTAAGCCACTTGGGCACAGAAAAGGTGCATGATTTAACCTGAGAAACGTCAAGAGAGAAAAAGAAAACAAGAACAAAAACCAGAATAGAAGTTTTATAGCCACCAAAATGAAATATAGATTATCCTCTTAGATCCTGGCTATGAATGGAAGAGAAACTGACAGAGATTTCTCTTAAAATCTGCCTGAGTCACAAGCATTCTCAATAATGATTAGTGTGGAGATGTATACAATTAAGATCACAGGCTCTGGAGGAAGATCTCTGGGAGTTAGAATCCTGACTCTGCTAGCAGTGTGACCTTGGTCAAGTTACTTAACATTTGTAGGCCCCAGATTTCCTTTCTGTAAATTGAAGATAATAATGGAAGCAATTCCATTTAATTGCTATGACTACTAAATAATATAGCATTTGTAAGTGAATAAACTCTATATAAGTGATTACATACACACACAAACAGACAACCACTGCTAATAAGAATTCTGAATAAGAAGTATGAAGTCCTTTTGCAAGGAGCAGGAAGAGAACCTGTGATATTAAGAATCACAGTCCAGAAAACTCAAATCACATATTTCCAGAATTTTAAGCAGCTCTACTGCAGGATGACACTTGCAAAAGGATCGCTTTTTATCAAATCCAAAATATATTTTTCATGAATATTGACAAGCTGATTCTCAATTAACAAAAAAGAATAAGGAAACTTCCAATTCAAAATGGCAACAAGAGAGTTCCCTGAACTCATCTCTGCTCATGGACATACTTAATCTATAGCTACATAGGAAACAATTCCCTTTAAAAGAACACCAGAATCTAGCTGAATGACTCCTACACATAAGATGACTGAGGGGAAAAAACACACATCAAAATGGGTAGGAAAGGCTGAGACACAATCTTGTCAGAAACCCCTCCCTCAGCGTGGTGAAGCACAATCGTGAGGGAAGTCACAACTCCTAGCTTCTCACTGAGGAGTAAAGGGTCTGGACCGCATCTCTGGCACCCCAACTTCGAAGTCTTCCATCTGAGGAATGGGCCCCCAAAAATCCATCTCTGAAAGCCAACAGAGTTTGCGTCCAGGAAACTCAGAAGTCTATGGAGAACTAAGAGACAGTTCTCAAAGGTCTTACAGGGACTCACTGCAGCTAACCCCACAAGACTCAGAACAGAGGCAGCAGACTGAAGCATGTCGAGTCTTTCCATGAAACAGGCATATTTGCTTATCTGAAAAGCTTGGCCTGAGGTGCAGGCTTCTAATTTAACACACATCTAGGGGCTAAATGCAATACGCTGCATAGACCCACGGGCCCAGCTGGGGCCATCTTTGTGCTCTTCCTCTGGCTCATTCAGGTCACCAATATTCCCCACCATCCAGGGGATGCCCTTTGATCACCTGTCTCTAGTGGCCAGGAGAGGTTACATTTTCAGGTCCCACAGAACTGTAAAAAAGAGAGAAACAGTTCTTAACTGGCCAACCATGACACAACACAGAAGCGTCAAACAGAAATACCCAATCTTTCTGTGAAAGACACCTATTTGTTTCTTTAAAAAGGTACTGCTTAAGGTGCAGGCTTCTAATTTAACACACATCCAGTGACCAAGTGAAATCTTCTGCAGAGACCAGGGAGACCAACGCATGAAATCTTCACGCTCCCCCTCTTCCTTGCCCCAGGTCATCACTGTCTCTGAGAAAGAAGCTTGTGTATATTTCTAGTGCCCTGTCCTTTTCAGCTGCTAATCAATGGACACATTCCCTGAGAGCTTGTATCTGGGGATTAGTGTGGCTTGTATTCATGGGTTTACCAGAACAGTCACAAACAAAAAGTGGTTCTTAACTGGCTATTACCCAAGGGCTCAGTGCAGAGGAAGCAGATAGAAATACCCATCTCACAGACTCAGGATGCTGACAGATCTTGGTACACTCTCATGTATTGGAAGTCACTGAGAACAAAGAAGGCTGCTTGGCCAATCACAAAGTTTTATGTGACAACCAAGAGCTAGGGTAGAGTTGAATGACAAGATTCATCACCTATATGAAGCCACTCCTTCAAGACTAGTAGAGGTGGCTGTTTTATGTAATACATAGAAACCAGTTCAGAGAATCAAGGAAAATGAAGAAACAGAGGACTATGTTCCAAATGAAAGAACAAGATAAAATCTCAGAAAAAAAGATCTTAATGAAACAGAGAGAAGTGATTTATCTGATAAAGAGTGCAAAATAAAGGTTACAGAGATGCTTACCAAAGTCAGGAGAACAATGCATTAAGTAAAAATTTCAAAAAAGTGAGATTTTCAACAAAGAGGTAGAAAATATAAGAAAGTGTCAGTCAGAAATCAAAGAGATGAAGAATATGATAACTAAAGTGAAAAATTCAATAGAAGGGTTCAAGAGCAGACTAGATGAAGAAGAAAAAAGGATAAGTATTCTCAATGCACACCATGGAATTCATTCCATCAGAGGCGAAAAAAGAAAAAAGGATGAAGAAGGGTAAAGATAGCCTAAGGGACTTATAGGACAACATCTAGTGAACCAATAGTCTCATTATAAGGGCCCCTGAAGGAGAAGAGAGAGAGAAAGGGGCAGAAAGCTTACTTCAAGAAAAAATGGCTGAAAACTTCCCAAACCTTGGTAAGGAAACAGACATCCAGATCCCAGAAGCTGATACATTCCCAAATAAGATGAACCCAAAGAGACTCACACTAAGATATATCACAACTAATTTTTTAAAAACAAAAAATAAGAAGAGAATCTTATAAGCAGAAAGAGAATAACACATTGTTATGTACAAGGGAACCCAATACATCTATCGGCATATTTTTCATCAAAAACTTTTCAGGCCAGAAGGGAGCGGCATAATATATTTAATGTGCTGAAAGAATAAAACTGCCAACCAAGAATACGCTACCCTGCAACCTGTCTTTCACAATAAAAGAAAAGATAAAGAGTTTTCTAGACAAGCTATGGCTAAAGGAGTGCAGCACCTCTAGACAGTACCACTTCACTTCCTAGAATCACAAGTTCTTCTTCATATGAATCTTCTTCAAAGTAATGTCATCCTTTTGTCTCTTCTCTGTAGATCTTCCATATACTATTTCCACCTTCCTTTTATCTACTCCCGATGAGATAGTGTGCTTCCTGCTGGTCATTCAGCATTCCTAATATAGGTTTAAATTTCCCTTTGATCTCTTGAATCTTCTGGAAGACACTTTGCGTTCTTCCTTTTCTGTTGTTCTCTTCTATTCCTTCGCCTTGGCCGTTAGAGTAGTTATCTTTATCTCAATGTGATGGTCACTGAAAAATTGCTCAGGATTTTAACCTTACTTTTGTCTCTTTTTACTTTTGCTTCTCACCTGTCCTTGACAATTTTTAGTATTTCTTCTTTCATCTTGATTTTTCTTCTCTTTTTTTTACTTTAGGCATCACCTTTTTCCCATTCTTCCTTAATAATATTTCTGATTTCAGTCCATAGTTCTTCTTCTTATTGGTAATTAAGTTGAAAAACACAAATCTGTTTTTTATGTGGACTTTAAATTCATTGTTAATGTTATATTTTGGCACTTTTAATTTTTAGTGCTCTTCTCCAGATTTATTCTGATATTTGATATTAACTGCCTGTGGTCAGTTCCACAATCCACTCCTGATAGTATTTTACCAGAGAGACTAGAGCTTCTACTTGTTTGACTACAAACCGGTTTTAATATCTTTAGAAGATTGATATCCTATCAAGCATCTTTACAACCACAGTGATATGAAACTAGAAATCAATTACAAGAAAAAAGCTGGAAAATTCACTAATATGTGGGGATTAAACAATATGTTACAGAACAACCAATGGGTCATGGAAAAAGTAAAATAGAAATAAAAAAATATCTTGATATTCACTATATCTTGAGACAAATGAAAATGGAAATCCTGCATACCAAAATTTACAAGATTAAGCAAAAGCAGTTTTAAGAGA
Organism: Equus przewalskii; assembly: GCF_037783145.1. Lineage (NCBI taxonomy): Eukaryota > Metazoa > Chordata > Mammalia > Perissodactyla > Equidae > Equus > Equus przewalskii. The sequence continues at coordinate 29,069,465 of NC_091849.1, forward strand.
GAAGTTCAAAGCAATAAACACCCCCATTAAGAAAGATCTCAAATAAAGAACCTAACTTTACACATCAAGAAACAGGAAAATAACAACAAACTAAGCCCAAGATTATTAGGCAAAATTAAATAACAAAGAGCAGAGCATAAATAAATAAAATAGAAACTAAAAGACACCACTAGAAAATACTAATAAAAATAAGAGCTAGCTTTTATGAAAAAACATATAAAATAGACAAAACTTTAGCTAGACTCCCCAAGAAAAACAGAATGAAGGCTCAAATAAGTAAAATAAGAAATGAAAAAGGAGTCGTAACTAATACCACAGAAATACTTAGGATCGTAAGAGAATATTCTGAACAATTATTTGCCAAAAGCTGGTCAACCTAGACAAAATAGATAGATTCCTAGAAACATACAACCTACCAAGACTGAATCATGAAAAAAAAAATGTGAATAGACCGATTAGTAGTAAGGCGATTGAATCAGTAATCTAACAACTCTCAACAAACAAAAGCCCAGGACTAGATGGCTTTACTGGAGCCAGCATTATCTTGATACCAAAGTCAAAAAAGGATGTCGCAAAAATAGAAAAATACAGGCCAATATCCCTGATGAAAATAGATGCATATATCCTCAACAAAATATTAGCAAGCTAAAGTCAACAATACCTTAAAATCATCATGCATCGTGATCAAGTGGAATTCATTCCATTTATGAAAAGATGGTTCAACATCTACAAATCAATCAACATGATCCACCATAGTAACAAAATGAAATATAAAAATCATATTATTACCTCCATTGATGCAGAAAAAGAATTTTACAAAATTCAACATCCATTTGTAATTAAAGCTTTCAACAAAATGGGTATAGAGAGAATTTACTTCAACATAATAAAGGTCATATATGACAAGCTCACAGCTAAATCATATTCAACAGTGAGAAACTGGAAGCTTTTCTGCTAAGATCGGGAGCAAGTCAAGAATGCCCACCCCTGTCAAATTTGTTCAACATAATACTGGAATTCCTAGACAGAGCAATTAGGCAAAGAAAAAATAATCAAAGCCATCCAAATCAGAAAGGAATAAGTAAAATTGTCTCTTTTTACAGATGACAAGATCATATATAGCATATCTTAAAGTCTCTATGGAAAATCTGTTGGAACTCACAAACAAATTCAGTAAAGTTTCAGGATGCAAAATTAACATACAAAATACAAAAATCATGGGGCCAGCCCAGTGGCACAGTGGTTAAGTTTGCACATCCTTCTTCAGTTGCCTGGAGTTCCCAAGTGCACACCTATGTACCACTTGTTAAGCTATGCTGTGGCAGGCATCCCATATATAAAGTAGAGGAAGATGGGCATGGATGTCAGCTCAGGGCTAATCTTTCTCAAAATAAATAAATAAATAAATAAAAGAAAAAATTTTAAAAATTTCTATTTCTATAGCTAATAATGAACTATCAAGAAAACAAATGAGAGGGGCTGGCCCCGTGGCAGAGTGGTTAAGTTCGCGTGCTCCGCTGCAGGCGGCCCAGTGTTTCGTTGGTTCGAATCTTGGGTGCGGACATGGCACTCCTCATCAGACCACGCTGAGGCAGCGTCCCACATGCCACAACTAGAAGAACTCACAACGAAGAATACACAACTATGTACCGGGGAGCTTTGGGGAGAAAAAGGAAAAAATAAAATCAAAAAAAAAAAAAAAGAAAAGAAAACAAATGAGAAAGTAATCCCATTTACAGTATCATCAAAAAGAATAAAATACCTAGGAATAAATTTAACCAAGGAGCTGAAAGACCTATAAGATGCTAATGAAATAAATTTAGGAAGACACAAACAAATGATAAGATATTCTGTGCTCATGGATTGGAAGATTTAATATTGTTAAAATGTCAATACTACCCAAAGTAATCTATAGATTCAATGAAGTCTTTATCAAAATTCCTATGGCATTTTTCACAGAAATATAACAAAGAGCCCTAAAATTTGTGTGAAACCACAAATGACCCTAAACAGTGAAAGCAATCTTGAGAAGAACAGATCTGGAGGCATCACGCTTCTTGATTTCAAACTATCTTATAAAGCTAGAGAAATTGAAACAGTATGGTACTGGCATAAAGTACACGTGTAGACCAATGGAATAGAATAGGGAGCCAAGAAATAAATGTATGCATATACTGTCAATTGATTTACAACAAAGGAGACAAAATATACCAGGGGAAAAGCATAGTCTCTTTAAAAAATGGTGTTGGGAAATCTGGTTGGCCACATGCAAAAGAATGAAACTGAACCACTATCTTACACCAAACACAAAAGTCAATTCAAAGTGGATTAAAAACCAAACAGGAAACCTGAAATCATAAAATTCTCAAAAGAAAACATAAATGGTAAGCTTCTTGACAGTGTCCTTGGCAGTAATTTTTTGGACTTGACATCAAAAGTAAAGGCAAGAAAAGCAGAAAATAAACAAGTGGGACTACATCCAACTAAAAATCTGCTGTACAACAAAGGAAATCATCAATAAAATGAAAAGGCAACCTATGGAATGCGAGAAACTATTTACAAATTATATACCTGATAGGAAGTTAATATTCAAAATATATAAGGAATTCATAGAACTCAATAAAAAATCTGATTTAAAAATGGGCAGAGGATCTGAATGGACGGTTTTCCAAAAAAGACATAAAAGTGACCAACAGGCACGTGAAAAGGTGCTCAACATCACTAATTGTCAAGAAAATGCAAATCGAAACCACAATGAAATACCACCTTATGCATATGAGAATGGCTATTATCAAAAAGACAAAAAACAACAAGTGTTGGTGAGGATGGAACAAAGGAAACACTTGTGCACTATTGGTGGGAATAAAAATTGTTTGCCCCACTAACAAAACTAATATGGAGATTCCTCAAAAATTAAATACACAACTACCATATGATCTATCAATTTCACTTTTGAATATTTATCTGAAGAATACAAAAACACTAATTTAAAAATATATATGCACCCCTATATTCATCACAGCATTATTTACTATAGCCAAGATATGGAAATAACCAAGTGTCCATCCATGGATGAATAGTTAAAGAAAATGTGAAATCTACATACAATGGAATTTTATTCAACCATAAAAAAGAAGGAAATCCTGCATTTCTGACAATATGGATGGACTTTGAGGAGCGTTATACTAAATGAAACGTCAGAGAAAGACAACCAATTTATTTGTCTTTGTAATTATTTGTCTTTGTAATATGAGTAATTTGTATTTGTAATGTAATGTGTTCACTTATATGTGAAATCTAAAAACATTAAAAAAACAACATAGATAAAGAGAACAAATTGGTGGTTCCCAGAGATGGTGGGGGCGGGGGAAGAAAGGGGTGAAGGTGGTCAAAAGTACAAACTTCCAGTTACAAATAAGTCCTGGGATGTAATGTACAGAACGATGACTTTAGCTAGTAATATGATATTGTATTTTTGAAAGTTGCTAAGAGAGTAATCTTAAAAGTTCTCATCACAAGAACAAAAAGCAGTAACTACGTGTGGTGATGGTAGTTAACTAAACTTATTGTGGTGATCATTTCACAATATATACATGTACCAAATCATTGTGTTGTACAACTAAAGGTAATACCATGTTATATATCAACTATACCTCAATAAAAAATAAATAGAGATCCATGTAAGCTCCAAATAATTTAATAAAAATGAATAATAATTGATGGAAAGGACTTTCCATTTTTGGATCCTGTCAAAGCTATTGTGCATAAAACCATATGCTACAAACGTAAGCATGGGCAATTAAACCAAGAGAGCAGATCAGGTACCATAGAAACAGGAATATTTATTTTTGAATTTTGGTGTTTGAGAGATATGGTATTACATATCAGTGGTGACTGTGTAGGAAAAGCTCGTGCTGGAAAACTGACCACTATTTAATGAAAAAACAGAAGTTTTTGAAAGATTATTGTTTCATGTCATCTCTTCCCTTTTCATAAAAAGTACATGTGTATTGTAGATGTGAATGTAAAAAGTAAAAATTTTAAATATTTTGAATGATATATAGGAGAATATCCTGATGGCATGAAAAAATCAAAATCTTTGAGGGAAAAGTGACGGCATTTGAACTATGTTAAAATTTTTAAAAATTGGGTATAAAAGAGATACCGTTAACAAAGGGAAAAATAAGACAAAATAAAAAAAGACATTTACTGTACATACAGCAAAAAAGGAATATGAGCACCCAGAATATACAAAGTATTCTTTCTAATCCTTGTATATTACATATATAAAGGGCTACCCTAAAGCAATAAGGAAGAAACCAACAAATGGAAAAGTTTACAAAGAACAACAAAGACAATTCAGAGAAAGGAAGCCAAATGACTAATAAATATATGAATATAGGCTTAACTCCCTGAAAACAAAAATAGTCATATTGAAACAGCATTGAAATATGGTTTAATGTCCACAAGTTTAGTGAAAATCAAAAGTGATAGAAGTGAATGAGAAGAATCCATTAACTCTTGGCAGGGCCTAAGTCGATTTGATCACTTTGGAGAGCAATCTGGTCATATCTAGGATGATGAGAACTGTGCATACCCTAAAATTCAGTGATCACATTTAAGAATGTGCTCTAAAGAAACTCCCAGATCTTTACACAAGGGGCACAAAGAGGATCATTGTTGCAGGGGTCATAACAGGAAGAAATTGGAAATAACCAGCCTCCTATCAAAAAGACAATTGTTTATTCACACAAAAAATAGAATTCTCTGTAACAGTTACAATGAATAAACTACTTTTCTCTCTTTCTAAATATCTATTTATATGTATAAATCTGCTTAGATAAATGTAAGAAGTAATGTTTAATTTAAAAAAAAATCAAGTAGAGGACATTTGATGTAAAGCCTCTTATTTGGAGTTGAAAAGCTTACAAACACTTCCTCTATATTGTAAAAGGATAAACACATTTGTAATACAAATATTGAAATATTATGAATTATATATATAGTATATTATATATGACAATATATGTGTAATAATATGTAATATATATATGAAATTATGCACAACATTATAACATATTTGTATATAACATTGCCCTGTGAAAATGAAAGGAAAATGAGAACTTTAGTGCTATTAGTTATTTATAATCCTAAAAGTTTATATACTATGACTTACTTATCTTCCTCCATCAAATTCCTCAATGTATGAAAAAAAGCACATTATTATTAACATGAATTCTTAAAAACATCAAAAATTGAATCTGTGACTTGTATAATTATGAATGCACGAGTCTACAACATCTATATATATGGCTTTCTCAGGTAAATAGAAGTAATTGGTGACTATTTGTGGAAATACCACACCACTCACTAGATATAGACCAGAATATTTGAGAGAAAACTTATGATAATGGTTGAAAATTGTCCTCCACAACATATGATTTATTGCATGAGTGCAGTAACTTTTCATGTCATAAATATTACAAATAAATATCAAAAGAAAAAACGAAAAATATCTGTCTAGTGTTGTGTAAACTGGATAAACGTCAGTCTGTAATTCAATTTGAGCAGTGCGAATAGGAGGCTGTTTTATAACAGGACATTGCCCTCATCACAAAAATGATCTGGCAGGGTAAACCAAACAATTGATAAATAAGTCAACGTGTATTATAATGATTATCTGCATGTCGTGGCACTTTCAGGATCTGCCTAGAGACATAATATACACCTAGGAGGGTTTCCACAATCCCTCTCCCTTTGCAACAGCGTAACTCTCTTCAGCCTTCTGTAGACTCTCCTGAGTCTGGAAATAAATCATTAGCAGCAGAACTGTACTACAAGAAATATTTAAAGAAATTCTTTGGACAAAAGAAAAATGATATCAGATGGAAATCAGTATCTCCATGAAGGAATAGAGTGCCAGAAATGGTAAATATATAAGTGTAAAAGGCATGTTTTCCATTTTTAACATCTTTAAAATATAATTGATTCTTTAAAGAAAAATTATTAAATGTACTGATAATTAAACACATGACATTAAAAGCACAAAGACTGAGAGGGAAACAGACATATAGGCATACCTTATTTTATTGTGCTTTGTTTTATTGTGCTTCACATATTTTGCTTTCTTTTTTATTGGGATACCATTGGTTTATAACATATAAATTTAATACGTATATCACTATATTTTGTCTTCAGTACAGGCTATATCATTTTTATCCCCAAGTGTCAACTGCCATCTGTCATGGCACACATGTGCCCCTTTACCCATTTTGCCCTCCCCTTCCCCTCCTTCCCCTCTGGTAACCACCAATCTGTTCTTTGTATAGATGTTTTTGCTAGTTTATCTTCCACGTATAAGTGAAATCATATAGTATTTGTCTTTCTCCACCTGATTTATTCTGCTTAGCATAATACCCTCAAGGTCTATCCATGCTGTTGCAAATGGCAGGATTTCATTTTTTTATGGTTGAGTAGTATTCCATTATGTGTGTATATGTATATATATACACCACATCTTTATCCCTTCACCCATTGATAGACACTTAGGTTGTTTCCAAGTCTTGGCTATTGTGAATAATGCTGCAAGGTACACAGTTTATATATCTTTTCAGATTAGTGTTTTTGTGTTTTCTGGATAAATACCCAGAAGTGGAATAGCTGGATCTTATGATAATTCTATTTTTAATTTTTTGAGGAATTCCCATACTGTTTTCCATAGTGGCTATACTGTTTTACATTCCCACCAGCAGTGTGGGAGGGATGCCTTTTATTCACATCCATCTCCAACACTTATTTATTATTTTTTTAGTAATAGCCATTGTTACAGATGTGAGGTGATATCTCATTGTGGTTTTTACATTTCCCTTATAATTAGTGATGTTGCACATCTTTTCCTGTGCCTTTTGGCCATTTGTATATCTTCTTTGGACTATTTTGTGACAGACAGCTAAAGAATTAATATAGACTAGAGGCAGGACTGTGAATGTGTACTGTTGGTCATCTCAAGTGAATACAAAGTATTTCTGATCCTTCTTGCTAATGATTAGTGAAAGTCATGCATTCACCAAATCTCTAACCACAGCCACCAAGTATAGCCAACTCTGTTATACAATCCGTCCTTGTAAATGACTAGTGGTTGGTCCTGTGTAAACACTAAACTTACTGTGAGATGGATGTAGACAAGTGATCTTTTTATCATCTGACTTTCATACAGCAATCTCTCCCTCAGGCTTACAGAGAATCATAACAATATTTTGGGCAACCTGTTGTCATGTTAGTTAAGATTCTATATCCAAAAGCTCTTAAGACATTTGGGTACTTCCCTTTCCAAGGTATATAACTATTCAGGTCATGGGCCATAGATCTCTTTTAGGTAAGAACTAGAAAAATTTCCACCACAAATGCTTTCCATGACATTGCAGGAAGGTTCCCCAAACGGACCCTGCATCTCCTTCAACTGATATGCTTTAAGAACTGGGTCAGGTATGGAAATTGAGTAAGAAATCATGATTTTTTCCATTGAGGTGGCTGATATCAGCCTTCCACTCACCCCTTCTTAATACATACCAAGCAATCAATATTCTTCTTGGTTTGCATAGAACTTTTCTTATGATATATTTTCCGTAACCATAGATCCATGCAGGTCAGAATCGCCCAATATTCATTTCTACTTTGTTAGTTGTTACACTAATTTTATCCATTTTTGTCTCTGTTAATCACATCTCTAAGGAAATGTGGTGCTTCTGTCCACCATGAATTAGCTAGCTACAATTGGTCAACATCAATACATTATCAGAATTACTTAAGGCTGTAAATAGTAGAATAATTTATGTAACGTCTGTGTGTTTGTGCGTAAGAGAGAGACATAGAAGCAGAGTATAATGACGTCAAACACCAACCTCTTGGAATTAAACCAAACTCCACAAGATTGCCACCACTCCAGACACTAGCCACAAGTTTGGGGGCTTCCAGACCACTCCCATTTCCAACTATCTGGTTACAAATTTGGAGGTTACTATATCCTTGGGTTTGATAATTTGCCAGAATAACTCACAGAACTCAGGAAAGTGCTGTACTTGTGATTACAATTTTATCATAAAAAGGGATATAAATCAATCAGCCAAAAGAAGAGACACATAGGGAAAACTCTGGGAGAATCTCAAATGCAAAGCTTCTTTGTCTTCAAAATGTGTTACCTTCCTGACATATTGATATTTGTATTATTTAGTGTTCTCCAGAAAAGGAGAGTCAATAGAATATATGCATCTCTATCAAAAATGTATAAAGTATTGCCAACCACAAAAGCTCACTTGAGCTTTGATGTCCAGAGGTTTTACTGAGGTTACATTACAAGTGTATGATTGATTGAGTCATTGGCCACACAGCTGAACTCAATGTCCAACCTCCCTCTTCTCTTAGAGGTCAGGCTAATATCACCATGACTCAAAGCCCAAAACGTCTAATTACATGGTTGGTCTTTGTAACAATAACGTACCCCATCTGAAGCTACAGAGCCCACCATGAGTCACCTTATGAGCATAAACTCAGGTGTGATCCAAGTGACTCATGAATAACAAAGATACTGCTATCACTTGATAAATAACAAGAGTGTTAGAAACTCTATGCCAAAAACCCAGGAGACAGAACAGATAAATTTTTTATTATACAATAGGTAGCTACCCTCATCCCTCCCTATCCTTCTTACCACCTTTTAGTTCTCCATAGCACTTAATTACCCTTGCATGTGTACTTATGAATTTGTTTATTGTGTGTCCTCTAATATACTAAATTTTAAGTTTCATGAGATTGTGGAATTTGTTTTGCTCACTCCTATGTTTTCTGCACCTACTACACTGCCTAACATCATATATACTCAATGACTATCTCTTACATAAATAAATAAATGGATGAATAAAAACTGGACAAATAATAATTAAGCACAAGTCAGTGCAAAACATTGTTACAAGTGCTACAATTAGCTGAGAAGAAAATAGAAATCAAGTAGACTACTCATTTATTTCAATTAAAGGATGAAACTCTTAATGGAAATCAAACATAAGTCTGATTAGTCCCAGTGGTGCTGCTGGCAGTCTTTAAACAACTTGCTCACAAAGATTTTCTTCAGTGCCAACATCACTTCTTTATTCCTAAGAGTGTATATCAGTGGATTCAGCACTGGGGTGACTGCACTGTATGTGATGGCCACCATCCGGTCCTCAATCATGGAGGTGGCTGAGGCAGGACGAATATATGTGAAGCCCACAGGTCCATAGAAAAGACATACCACCGTGAAATGGGAGGCACAAGTAGAAAGTGCCTTGCGGAGTATTCTGCAGGACTGATTCTTGAACAGAAGGAAGCCAATAATATAGAAGTAGGAGAGAAGAGTCAGGAAGAAAGCTCCCATGGATATGCTGCCTGTGACAACAGAAAGAAACCACTGATTGAGTAGTGTGTTACTACAGGCTAGTTCCAAGAGGGGCTTGACATCGCAGAAGAAGTGATTGAGTTTTTGAGGGCGGCAAAAATTCAGGCGTGCAGTCATGACAGAATGCATCAGAGCGTAAAAGAAGCTGGTGAACCAGGCCACAACTGCCAAGAGAATACACATCTGGGGGTTCATGATGACAGCGTAGCGAAGTGGATTGCAGATGGCGACAAAACGATCAAAGGCCATGATAGCCAGTAAGATGGACTCTGTGCTTCCCAGAAAGTGGAAGAAGTGTAGCTGAGTGATACAGCCCAGGAAAGATATGGCCTTGCGAGTAGAGAGCAGGTTTATAAGTACCTTGGGTAGTGTCACTGACGAATAGCAAATGTCAAGACAAGAAAGGTTTCCCAGGAAAAAATACATTGGTGAGTGGAGTTTGGATTCCAAAATAACAACCACTAAAATAGCTCCATTTCCAACCAAGTTTATCAGGTAAATAATTAAGAAAATCACAAAGAAGAAAGGCTGCAGCCCCTGAACACTGGTCAGGCCAAGTAAAAGAAACTCATTCACTGTAGTGACATTTCCCATTGCTTTGGGGAGTAAATGGAACATTAGCAATGAGTTAATTTTTCTGAACTTTTAACTTTACACTATGGGAGTTAAATAAAACAATTTTACTATTTGTTAGAACCTAGAGGTGAGCTACAATGTGAAGAATATTTAGGAGGAGTAAAGTAAATTTACTTACAATAAAATTAAGGAAGACTAACACATCTAATATATTCTTAATCAGTAAAATGACAGATTAATGAGAGCAGCATATTATGAACAAATCATATATAGATAAATGGTGTCTCTTTTAAAATTGAGAAACAAGACATGACCATAAACTGACATATGACATTAAAATTAGAGGTTAGACAGATTTAAAACATACAAACAAGGGGAATAGTTAGTTGTTCTGCTTACGAGTCTAGGTTCTGGCAGTAACACAGATGTAGTCTAGTGAGGATTCTCCCCTTCTTCTAAGATGCATAAAAGCCACAGGAAATTAACAGATCCCTCCTGAGAACCGAAACTTGCTGTCAAATTAAGAGACATAAAACTCATAAACTTCATATACTGTGTAAGTAGAGGGGATACAAAACAGCATAATTATATCAGTAGTCACAAGATTGCAACATGGCAGTGGGGCCACGGGTGTAGCTGAGAAAAACTTGAGATAGTGACAAGTCTTACCAGTAGGAGAACTTTGAAAACACTCCAAAATTTTCAGCCCCAGAAGGAGAGTGCCCCACAGTTAGTTGAATTTCTACAGGGCAAGGGAATTAGAATGAGGGACTTCATAAGCACTGAGGGAGATAGACAGAAAAGCCATAGGAAATATAAGAAGAATAAAGAAATCCTTGCCCTTTCTAATAGAATATAATCACCACCGTACCAAAAGAAGAGGGAGCCCTTGAACTGAGGAATTGGAAAAACTACACGATACATTCTCCTGACCCAGGGAAACTAAGATTCTCCTACTAATAATCATAGTCCAATTTAAGCTCCCAATAAAATATCTTCATAAATTGACAGAAATAATGAATAGTCAAATTTACAATTGTAATAAGAAGTTTTAACACATCTCTCTATATACCTAAGAGAAGAATCAACCAAAAAGTCAGGAAAGATATAAAGACCTGAACAACATAATTTACAAATTTGATTAATATACATACATAATACTTAACCCAACAAGAAAATAATTCACACACTCACAAAACAGAAACTGAGAGAATTCATCACTACACTAAAATATACACTATAGGAAGTTCTTTGGGCAGAAGGAAAAGATCCTAAGCAGAAGAATGGAAGTGCAAAAAGAAATGAAGCACATCAGAAGGGGTGTCTGTGTACATCCAAGAAAAGATGACTCTAGAAAGGAGAGAAATGACTGTACAATGCAATGATGATTATGACTTGTGGCTTTTTAAGGCCACGCCAATACAATGCACAAACAGAAAAAAGTGAAATAATTCATGTTATTTCCAACTGCACATTGAACATTTACAAAATCAACCATAGGCTGAGTCTTAAAAAAAAAAGCTTCAGAAATTTCAAAAGATTACACCATTCAAAGAATGCCCTTTGACTATGGTGGAATTAGAAAACAACAAGAAAGAGATACCTAGAAACTCACTAAACATGAGCAATTAAGGAATGCACTCCTAAATAGTTCAGGGATAAAAAGAGAAATCCAAACAGAAATTAGAAAATATTTTTAAATAAATAATAATGAAGATTAGACATATCAAAATTTTTGTTATGCCGCTAAATGAATAAAGAAAGGAAAAAAATTTGGCCTTAAATTCATATGTTAGAGAGGAAGAAATACTGAAAATCAGTATCCTAAACTTTCTTTTCAAAAAGCTTAACAAGTGAGTGAATTAATCAATAAAACTAGTAACTCAAACCTAAAGAAAGTACAAGGAAGGAAATAATGAAAATAATAACATGAATCTTTGAAATAGAAAACAAAAGCTCACTAGAGAAAAGTCAATAAAGTCAAAATTTAGTTATTTGAAAAGATTAGTGAAAGTAATAAACCCCAGTAAGACTGTTAGAGACTCAAATTACCAGTTTAAAAGGTAATATCACTTCAGATATTATCCATCTCAAAAATTATAAGAAGTCATTGTGAACAACTATATGCCATGAATTTGATAATTTAGATGACAATTTAAATTACAAATTACTTCAAACCAAAAGTAAATTACAAAAACTGATAGTAAAAGAAAGAAAATTTTAGTTCGATATCTATATAGGAAACTAGAGGTGTTATTTAAAATCTTCCCCAAAGTAAAACACCAATTCCAGATTTCACTGGTGAATTCTACCAAATAGTTAAGGAAGAAATCATAACAAATTCTTCCAAAGAAAGAAAAAGTGAATGCGTCTCAACTTCTTTTATAAGGCTAGCATAACCTTGATACCAATACTTGAAAAAAGACTTACTAGAAAGGAAAATTTCAGACTAATTTGTTTCATGAATATGGATACAAAATCCATTTCTTACTATCTCCTATACCATTCTGTTTGTGCAAGTCATTCTCATTACTCATTTGGATTATTGGAATGATGTCGTTTCTAGTTTTGTCCAACCCCTATTTTCAAGATAGCATCCAGGATTATTCTGTTAAATATAAGTGTAAGGCTCTAAGCTCTCTAATGGTTTCCATCTTATTCAGAGTAAAAATTCAAAGTCAATACAGCAACCTACAAGATCCTACATGATGACCTCTATTTACTTTCTGCCATTGCGTCCACTCTTCCCCTTGATTCCTCAGCCACACTGACCTCTATGCTCTTCCTAGAATGCGTAATCACACTCTCTTGTCAGGGTCTGTGCATCAGCTCTCCACTTGTCTGAAACACTCTTACGCTTGGTAAATCCACATAACTAATTCTCACATGTCTTTCAGGTATTTGCACTAATGCCTCCTGCTCATTGTGGATTTCGCTGATTGCACTACATTAGATTACCAAAAATAAAAAAAATCTTATTGCCTCATTCTTTTTTTAAATATTTTATGTTTCCTTTTTCTCCCCAAAGCCTCCCTATACATAGTTGTATACTTTTAGTCGTGGGTCCTTCTGGTTGTGGCACATGGGACGCCACCTCAGCATGGCCTGACAAGCAGTGCCATGTCCGTGCCCAGGATTCGAACCAGTGAAACCCTGGGACACTGAAGTGCAGGCGGGAACTCAACCACTCGGCCACCAGCCGACCCCTAGTGCCTCATTCTTTACTGCTATGTTCAATAGCACTTATCTTAACCCAGTGTATTGGATTTTATTAAACATGTCTTTTTTCTTCAACTTAAATGTGCCTGGAACATTTTTTGGTGCTCTCTTTATATTTACTCAATTAACTAACAAATTGTTGTTACATGTTCAGTGTTTGTCGACTATGAAAACTACCCTCAAGAGGTCAGATTTGTCTTTTTTCAAGCACTCTAATCTACAATCTACCTACAACATACCTCTTAATGTGGTGCTATACTCACAAAAGATTCTTTTAATTTTATCAGAGTACATGGCAACACAGAAAGTGAACACTGAACATTTGTAAATTAAGTAAACAATTTTTAGCCATATGAGTCCAGTTGTTTTAGCAATTCATTTTGGTCATGGACTGTTCTCAATGACAATAGTGATTCTTAATAATTAATTAGCATCAGTAAACAGTATTTAAAATTTAAGTAATTATATGATTCCTAGACAAAAGTCTAGGAGCTGCATTCCATGAATATGGATATAGAAGAAACGTTCTAAGTGGAATTGTTGGTAGTGGAGAGAAGAATATTAATCTCAGGAATTATAAATGTAATTGGAAGACATTGTGACTTGTGCATACACTAAAGATTTGGGATATACTCATGTGAAAATACATAAGCAAATAGTTTCTACTACAGTTCTAAAAATTATTTTCCTTTTTCCTGCATAACGCCACCATCCTTCCCCCACTAAAAATAATACTACTGTAAAATTGTGTAAATATCTAACGCTAGATGTAATATAACATATTGTCTAACACTAGAACTGGAATTGACTACCGTCATGAATACTAATTTCAATACATAATAAGATGTTACTCACCTAATTCTTTTCTCTCTGTCTCTCACTTTCTTCTTTCTTTTATCTTTCTGTATCTCTTTGTAATACACACGCATGCACACACACACATACACACCACTAAACAGATATACACTCAGATATTTAATCAAAACATACACCCATACTTGATCACAAAGAGAGTCTACCTTGAAAGAAACAAATGCTAATTTAAAAAAGCATAAATATGTATACATAAAGAGATTGGGAAATTCAAAGCTTTACTAGTTAATGACTTATGCCATGAACTCACCTGCTGTTCCACTCTATACTTTTCAGTCTAAGTCAAAGAGTTTTGTCATTTACTCTCACTCATCCCTTCCAGCGATCTTAACTCTTTTTCATCAGAAAATTCTTCCTCTAAAGTAATATCACTTTTTCCTACTTACTCTCAGCCAATTTATCCTGCAGTTTTCTCTGTACATATTTATAATTAATATAAATTCTTGCTCAAAATAATACCCAAAATCAGAGATCAGGTGTGTCTGTTGTCTCCTTGAATAAAATTATTAGAGAAAATTCTGGCTACTCAAAGCCTCTTATATCCATTTTTATTTCAAACAGATTATATCTAAATGTAAGATTGAATCTCAGAAAATCTCATCTCTTATTATGGCTGGAAAACAAACAGACTAAATCCTCTTTAAACCTCTCCAGTAGCATCTTGGGCATTAATATCTTGGGATTTTCTCTCTAAAGACTTATTCCCTTCATATTTCTCTTCTCCTAAGTACCAAATTATACCCCTCTTTGTTGTGGTTGTAAGGTGACTACATTGCTTTTTTTTTTTTTTTTTAAGATTTTATTTTTTTCCGTTTTCTCCCCAACCCCCCCCCCCCGGTACATAGTTGTATATTCTTCGTTGTGGGTCCTTCTAGTTGTGGCATGTGGGACGCTGCCTCAGCGTGGTTTGATGAGCAGTGCCATGTATGCGCCCAAGATTCAAGCCAACGAAACACTGGGCCGCCTGCAGCGGAGCGTGCGAACTTAACCACTCGGCCACGGGACCAGCCCCCACTACATTGCTTTTTTCAAAAAAAATAAATAAATTTTTGGCAGAGCCCTTTGTTGGCCATGAGAAAATATGAGTGATGAGAATATATAAAAAAGGAAAAGACACAGTTCCTACTCTTGAAAAGCCTAACATCTAGTAAGTGCAAAAAGTGATATCACTTAGTGCAATATAATGGAGACTAAAAATGATTAGTTATAAACTGAGATCTACAGATAAAGAAAAGGGAGAGTTTTTGAGAAAATAATGATCAAAAAGGAAGAATCAACAGTGCTAATGAATTTGTTTAACTTACACTTAAGGATTGTTTATAGAGACTCTTGGCAGAAGCAAGAGAATTAAGACTCTATGTATGAGTCTATTGAAATAATGCAAAGAATCTAAAGTCATCATTTGTAATCTTATGATAAACACTTTTTCTCAATGTGAATAGAGAAATGATATATTTCCTGGTTTCTATATCAATTCACTGGAAACCAATAAAATCAATTTTATAATTTATTAGGATTTATCAGGAATTTTATGATTTACTATTGCCAAAATTTTGTTTTAAAATGATCCTTGTTATTTCAGAGTAAGAGTCAAAGAGTTTTCAGAATAATACAATGAATTGCAGGATCAGACTCAATAAAATGGCTCTCAGGAAACTGATTTTTAGACAACTTGTTTTCATCAATTAGCCTTTTCCCCTTCAAAATACCGTAAAATAGGGAGTTATGCTGCTAATATGGCTATGTAAGCACCTAAAAGACCCACCCAACTTTAGAGGGATTGAATGCAAAAGCAAACAAAAACTGAACATTCTGGACAATGATCAAAAGCAGGCAGATTTAGGGAGAGTGAAAGATAAGAAAAATAAAAGAACTTGATTGCTTTCCAGTTTTTATGACTCCTAATAAGAGAGGACACTATTGGCACCACATGCTGAATAACACTTGATAGAAAACCCACAAACATTGTGGCATGGAGAATAAAAGGATAGGATTTGAGACAATACTAATTATCAAAAATTAAGAGAGAAATCTAGGATATAAGACAGCCAAAGAGAGGAAACTCTAATTGTTTGGATAATTCTACACAAAGCTCTGACTGGCATATGAACCACATGTGGGAGGGAATTACTGTAAGTAGCTCAGCTTACTTAAAATAACTGAAATGTGATTGAAGACCCACCTAAGAAATGAAGTGTGCAATTGGAGTCCAATCAAATTAATTGCTGGCTAATGCTAAAATCTAAACATGCTTACAAAAAGTATAGTAGACTCCAAGGTCTTCATAGCATAACATTCACAATGCCCGTAGTACAATTTAAAAGCATGTTACATACAAAGAACCAGGAAAATATGCTTCACTTTCAAAAGAAAAAAAATGATGAACTGAAATCAACTCAAGGTAACTCAGATGGTAGAATTTGCAGACAGTGACTAAGTCAGCTATTTAAATATGCTCAGTGAGGTAAATGAAAATATGCTCATAAAAAACGCAGAGCTAGGAAATCTCAGCAGAAGAAACAAGCTATTTAAAAAAGGAAATTCTAGTAATGAAAATTACAATGTCTAAAACTGAAAAAAATGGATGGACTTAGCAGAATTGAGATGACAGAGGAAAGCGTGGGAGAACATTGAAGATAGATGAATATAAATGATCTAATCTGAAGAAAAGACAAAAAAGCATTAAAAAGATGAACAGTCAGGAACCTAAGGGGATGATATCAAAACACCTAGTATATATATAACAAATATATGTGTATATATATATTATTGGAACACAAAAGGAAAGGAGAGAGAGGATGAGGCAGAAGAAAATATTTGAAGAAATAATGGCCAAACACTTCTGAGAGTTGGTAGAAAACAAATATTTACAGATTCAAGAACGTTAGCAAATCCAAAGCAGGACAAATAAAAATAAAATCACATTCATGTATATTAGCCAAAATGCTGACAGAAGGGATAAAGAAAAAACTGAGGAAAATTTGAAAAAATATCAGACTACATACAAGGTAAGAATGGTTTCAATAACGGCTGCTCCAGCATCATAAAATATGGAGACGAGAAGACAGTGGAACTTCAACTTTTAAATGTTGAAAGAAAAAAAAGTCAACTCAGAATTATTTCTCCAGTCAAAACATTCTTTAGGAATGAAGGTGAAATTAAAACATTTTCACCTAAAAGAAAGTTAATAGAATCTATTACCAACAGAACTGCAATAAAGGAAATGCTGACGGATGTCCTTCAAACTAAATAGACATATCACCAGATAGAAACTCAAACTTCCAGGAAGAAATGAAGGGTGGCAGAAATAATAAATACGGGGTGAATATAAAACATTATTTTTCTTTGAAAAGTTGAAACTTTTCCTCTAAGATCAAGAACAAGACAAAAATTCTCACTCCCACATTTCTATTCAACATAGTACTAGAAGGTATAGCCAGAGCAATTAGGCTAGAAAAAGAAATCAAAGGCATCCAAATCATAAAGAAGACATAAAATTATCTCTTTGCAAATGACATGATCTTATATATACAAAAGATGCCACCAAAAAACTGTTAGAAGAAATAAGTGAATACAATAAATCTACAGGATACAAAATCAACATGCAAAAATCAGTTGTGAATATATATGCTAACAAGGAACTATCTGAAAAAGAAATTAAGAAAACAAACCCATTTATAATAGCATCAAAAAAATAAAGTATTTAGGAATGAATTTAATCAAGAAGATGAAAGTTCTGTACACTTAAAACTATAAGATATTGAGGAAAGAAATTGAAAAAGAAACAAATAAATGGAAAGATAGCTTGTGTTTGTGGTTTGGAAGAATTAATAATACTAAAATGGCCATACTGCCCAGACTGATCTACAGACTCAATGCATTCCCTATCAAAATTCCAATGGCATTTTTCACAGAAAGAAAAAAATAAACAATCCTAAAATTCACAAGGAACCACAAAAGACTCTGATTAGCTAAAGCAATCTTGAGAAAGAAAATCAAAGCTGGAGGTTTCATTTATTGATTTCAAACTATATTACAAAGCTATTGCAATGACAACAGTATTGTACTGGGATAAAAATAGACACATAGACCAACGGAACAGAATAGACAGCCCAGAAATAAACCCACAAATATACAGTCAACTAATTTTTCATTTTTGAGGAAGATCAGCCCTGAGCTAATATCTGCTGCCAATCCTCGTCTTTTTGCTGAGGAAGACCAGCCCTAAGCTAACATCTGTGCCCGTCTTCCTCTACTTATATGTGGGACACCTGCCACAGCATGGCTTGACAAGTGGTATGTAGGTCCACACCAAGGATCCAAACTGGCAAACCTTGGGCCGCCAAAGCGGAATGTGTGAACTTAACTGCTGCACCACTGGGCCAGCCCCTATAGTCAACTAATTTTTTATAAGGTACCAAGAATACACAATGAGGAAAGGATATTCTTTTCAATAAATGTTGCTGGGAAAACTGGATATCCACATACAAAAGAATGAAATTAGACCCATATCTTACACCATACACAAAAATCAACTCTAAATGGATTAAAGACTTAAACATAAGACCTGAAACCATAAAATTTCTAGAAGAAAAATGATAAAATTCTCCTTGACATAGGTCTTGGTGACAGCTTTTTGGATATGACACCAAGCACAAGAAACAAAAGCAAAAATAAATAAGTGGGATTACATCAAACTAAAAAGCTTCTACACAGCAAAGGAGACAATGAAGAAAAGCAAAATACAACCTACAGAATGGGAGAAATTATTTGCCAAGTGTGTATCCAATAAGCGGTTAACATCCAAACTATATAAGGAAACCCTACAAATCAACAACAAAAAACATGAACAAAAACAAAAACCAACTCAATTTTAAAAATGAGCAAAGAACATCAGTAAACATTTATTCAGAGAAGACACACATATGGCGAAAGTCATATGATAAGGTGCTCTAATCAGTGGGGAAATGCAGATCAAAACCACAATGCAATATCACTTCATATTTGTAAGGATTGTTGTTATTAAAAAAGCAAAAGATAACAAGCATACATGAAGATTTGAAGATAAGGAAATCCTGGAGCACTTTTAGTGGAAATTAAAATTGCCATAGCCATCATGGAACACAGTACAAAAGTCTCCTCAAAAAATTAAAAATAGCATTTCCATTTGATACAGCACTCGCCCTTCCAGGTATTTATCCAAAGGAACTGAAATCAGGATCTTGAAGAGATACCTGCACTGTCATATTCATTGCAGCATCATTGACATTATCCAAAACATGGAAACAACCTGAATGTCCACCAATGGACAAACTGATAAAGAAAACACAGTATAGGGGCCAGCCTGGTGGCTTAGTGATTAAGTTTGTACATTCCACTTCACTGGCCCAGAGTTCATGGGTTCAGGTCCTGGGCTCAGACCTACACATCACTCATCAAGCCATGCCGTGGCGGTGGCTCACAAATAAAATAGAGGAAGATTGGCATAGATGTTAGCTCAGGGACAATCCTCAAGCAAAAAAAAAAAAAAAAGAAAGAAAGAAAGAAAATGTGATATATACATACAATGGAATATTATTCAGCTATAGAAAAGAAATAAATTCTGTCATTTGTGACAATATGGATGAACCTAGAGGATATTATGCTATGTGAGATAAGCCAGACACAGAAAAACAAATACTGTATGGTCTCACCTCTATGTAGAATTTAAATTGGTACACTCATAGAGGAAGAGAGTAGAG